>NC_141150.1:28129401-28729401 GCF_053477565.2 Lygodium microphyllum
GGCGGATGCTCGTTTGGCGAAGATCGGATTGCTTCGTGGATGAAGAGGGGCTGGAGACGGCAATGCGGGGTCATGCTGAGCACTACATGCATGCTGGAAATTAGTCCCGTAATCAAGACCAAGAAACCGAGACCTGAAAATAAGCGGTAATGCTATTTTTATGAAGAAAATTGATCTTTTTATGCTATTTGCTTTATGAAATCTTATTCATATGGGATGAAAATTCTTTATGAGATTGTTTGCCATGAGTTTGATTAGTTTATGCTCTCAGAAAATATAAGGCTACATGGCCGGAAATAGTGTTAAAATACATGAAAATATGCGTTTTAAGGGTAAAATTGGGTTTTTTTTGCTATATAAATTAGAAGAATGATGTGTCACACCAACTAAATCTGAGTTTTTGCTATCAATGAACCTAAGGGCCACATCCCACGATCAACCTTCATTTTCAATCATTATTTATTAAAGAAAAATAGAGAAAAATGCCTAAAAATGAAAAAAGTGGGTTTAAAATTAGGAAAAAATGGAAAATGGACTGAGGAAAATTCGGGAAATTTTTATCTATGTTTTTGCAATGTATAATGATGGCAAAGCACGAGGTTGGCCTCGGTTTGTCCCAGTTTCTATGTTTTGTGCGTATTTATCACTCTTTTAAAAGGGAAAAATGCATAGAAACCCTATCTAACTAATCAATGATGCAAAATGCTAAGAGTTGGATGAAAAGGGGCTGAAACATTGAAAGATAAAGAAAAGATTTGATTTATGCATTACACTTGGCAAATAGGAAACGGTTTAAATAAAGAGAATGGTAGCATGAACATATGGCTTGGTGCCTCCTTTCAACGTAGCACGCGTTAGTGAAAGTCATGGAAATAATGCTTTATGCACGATGCACGATGCTGATTTTTCTTTTGTTTGAGCACATAGCCATACATGATTTGCATTAAGCATAATAATTATAAGGTATGAGAAAAACCTCCTACATGCATGGCACATGTCTTCCTTAGATTGAGACCAATGATGAGCGTGAGAGGATGTCCCAAGCTGTAGGTTAGTCGTTGGGTCCTAAAGGGAAATTGTAGTGAGGAATGGTACATCCTGGAACATAAAATATTGGTACCTTGAGAGGAGTCTGTGCTCGTATGTGTTATAAGTCTAGCAGCGCATCAAAGGGCCAATCCTTGCGATGTAGGCGAGCTGCAGTGGGGCTCCGACTATTAGTCGATGGAGTGCCTCCTATATGTGTGTGACGAGGCGTTATGCCTAAGTACTTTGGGATCTCCCTCTTAGGAGTTCAAGGGAAATGTTGGACTATAAACTATAAACGCATGAATTAAGCTTTAGGGCAGTTTCTCCTTTAGCATTAGATTGACGCTCCTGGTCTGCGAGGCCGTGAGGGTGTTTGTATGTCATGAGCATGAGGTCTGGCCAGTGCTATAGCCAGTGCCATCCCATTTTAGGTCCCATCAGTGGTGCGTCTACCGAGAGTCACTTATAAATGGTGATTTTTGGATCTAGGGTTTCTAGGGACCAAAAAGAAGTTGGTTTATGTCCTCTGACAAGTACCGTCAAGCTGAAATCCAGAAAGCAGAACGTGGTGAGAGGGCTAGGCGGCAGTTAGAGATCGTAAGCCATTATTCTCCTCAAAGGAGTAGCCCAGTACCTATAAGAAGCAATGGTCCTAGTCACCCAACTGCTCCACATATTCCGTTAGGTGTAGGAGGAAGCATAAGTTCTTCCTCTCCTCCACCAAGTCTACCCACTTCAAGTGGGGGTGTGAATCCGTCAGTTCAAGCTCCTAGTGCTAATCCGATAGTCACCATGGCACAACCTATTGCAATTCCGACAGGGACGCCGGATTTACCAGCCTTAGGAGCTTCCTTGCCCATTTTTAATGGGTTAGTTTTCCATGAAACGTTGGTTGGAGAGGAAAGACTCGTGTCCTCTCCACCTCCCACATCAAGTTTCTCTAGCACCCTCTCTGTCTCTCTCTCTCTCGCGTAATGCCCGGCTTATCTGCAGCTTGTGCCTACCATTGGGCACCTTCTCTCACGGGTCTCGCTCCTGTTGTTTGCTCTTCAATACGTTCCTATCTCCTCCTCCTCCTCCCCTATTGGGCCTGTCGTTCCCCTCCCCTCTAGCATGCAGCATGCCATGCCTGCCTCGGCTGCCTGGCCGAGCCCCTCCCTCTACTAGCGGAAAAAGGAGAAGGACAGGGCATGGGGAGGACAAAAAGAAAGAAGGGTAGGGAAGGAATCTCCCTGCACATGATACCAGCCAGAAGATGGAACAGAGGAGAACTCTCCACAGACTGAAATAGGCGCACAAAAAAATTACTAAAAATCGGAAAGTGTCGCATGGGTGTCCTTAGAGCACTTTGACGCTTAAAATCATCCTAGATTGAGCCGCCGCCTTTGACGTTGAATATTTTTCCCTTGATATTCATAATTTTTAGCTATGTTTAAGCACTTCTCGGCATCAAAATTTCGCTCTCAGTTGGCTCCACCAAATGTTGGAGGCCAAGTTTCAAATTCGAATGTTGTTCCTGTGGGTCAACAGCCAATGCTAAATCAGATTGTTAGGCCAATGGAATGACGAGTTGACGATCGAGGCTACGAGTCGAGTGCATCTAATGCCCTTGGCGAAGTCAAGGATATCATGAAGCACTATACCGACATGATTTTCGAACAATATCGACAAATAGCTGTCGACGTTAATTTCTTGAAGAAGCAACAAAATTTGATAGGGAGTCGACGCCCTGAAGATGGTGGACCCTCTAGATTCAGCTGTAAATGGTGTGGTGGACAGCACTTCCCCAGAAACTGTCCAAATGTGAAATGTGACATTTGTGGGAAGTCAGGCCATTTAGCCGCTACCTGTTGGAGAAAGATTAGTTCTCTCCAACAAGGGAGTAAACAGTCGGGCCCAGTGAATCATAGAGTGCAAGGAAATAACTTGCAACAGAATGACGCACCAAGACAAATATTGCATAGGGGAAAAACAACTATAGAAGAGTTGCCATAAGGCAACAGAGTCAGCCTTATTGAGGCTGTACAAGTCAATGATGCTAAAACCTCTAACTTAAGAGCCGTGATAAGAGGCCAAAAGGCTAAAGAGGTTGACAAAGACAATACAAAACTAGTTGAGGCAAACCCTAAACAAGGGGATAAGGGGACGCAAGTCTAGAATCCTAGTATGGAAGGGGGACCACTAAGGCCGGTTGACAGAAAAGGCAACCCTAAGAAGGACGAGGAAGCGCCAAGAAAGAAGGCAAGAGCCAAGAAAGAAGCACCCAGACTGGTCCAAAGACCAAAAGATAGGATGGTTTGGCGAGAAAACAGAGCTTTGGCTACTTATCATGACTTTGATTTAGCAAGTTCTCTTTGTGAAGTTAAACCAGATGTGAATCTCTTGCAATTGATCAAATTATCTCCAGGAGTATGCAAGGAATTTAAGAAGATCCTGCGTATTGGGTATATTGTGGAACCTTTGGGCATAGCACAAGTAGGGGAAGATTGGTTTGACCATGCTGAAAAGAATTGCCCTAGGGTTCCAGCATATGTGGATGGAATATTAGTGGAACATGCCATTGTAGACACTGGATCCTCCCTCAATATCATGAGTTCAGAATTGATGGAGAGGTTGGGTCTAGGCATCCAAAAGGACAGCTCCACCCTCCTGAGAATGGCTGATGATAGTCTAAGACAACCAGAAGGTTGCGTTACTAAAGTCCATGTTACAGTTGCAAGTGTAGAATGTTTCTTGGACTTTAGGGTGAAAAGATTTTGCAGGACGTCCTAGCTATCGAGTCTTGCTAGTGAGGCCTTGGATCTTACGAACAGACTGTCAAGTTGAAATACCCACCAGTCGAGTGGTTCTAGGTAGAGGTGCTAATCGAGTAATAGTCGATGCTTATCCTGAGTCTCCTCAAAGTGAGAGAGCTCCTTTATCTTCAACTGAATTAGAAATAGCAGATGATCCATCTGGTAGTGAGACATCATCCAGCGATGAATCTAAAGAGGGGTCCACTACTACAGAGGATATCTATCAGATAACTCTAAATGAGCCGATAGAGCCGCAAGATAGGATAAGAGACGCAGATGTGATTGAGTTGGACCTTAGCACGCCGAATGATTTGGGCCAATTAAATTAGGTTCCATGCTCAATTCAGCAGAAAGGGAGGACTATGTGTCCTTGATCGAAAAATTCCGTGATATCTTTGCTTGGAGTTATGATGAGCTGAGAGGCATTCCTCCCAGCCTAGCTTTTCACACTATTCCTGTAAAAGAATGCACTCATCCTGTGCGCCAGAAAGTAAGACATATGCCTTTTCAGTTGAGGGACGGGCTGTTTGAGGAGTTACAGAACCTAAGGAAAGCTAGGCTGATCTTCCCTATTCAGCACATAGAATGGTGTTCACCAAGTGTAATCAGGAAGAAGAAAAACAACCAGATCTAACTATGTGTAGAATTTAGAGAGCTAAATAAGCAGACGGTTAAAGATTACTACCCGTTGTCATTTATTGACCAGATTTAGGATCAATTAGCGGGTAGGGAAATATATTCATTTATGGATTGCTTTGCAGGATATAACCAGATGGCAATTGCAGAAGAGGACAAGTTGAAAACAACTTTTATTACGGTCTTTGGTACTTTTACGTACCATGTGATGACCTTTGGTTTATGCAATGCACCTAGATCATGGCAACGAACAGCAGACAAGACCTTTGGTGACATCTCCCCAGATGAGTTGAAAGTATTTATTGATGACCTGGGGGCAGCCACTGTAAGGGAAAGGATGTTGATTATTTTAAGAAAGTGCTTTGAGCGTTGCAAACAATTTTTTATTGCTCTTAACCCACCGAAGTGTGTCTTTAGAGTGCCTTATGGGCTATTGCTAGGCAATGTGGTCAGTTCAGTAGGGATAGCAAACTGACCCTGAAAAGATCAAGGTTATAGTTGCTATGAATCCACCACGCACTCCAAAAGAGGTTCATAGCTTTCTCTCATCGATAGGGTGCTATCGGAGGTTTATAAACGCCTTGGTAGAAAGGGCGTTGCCATTAACGAATTTATTATCCTTTAGCTATTCATTTGAGTGGAGCGACCCTTGTAAGGTAGCTTTCGAGGATGTGAAACAAGAGCTAGTAAAAACACCCATTTTAAAAGCACCTAAAAGAGGCGAGGTGTTCTATATATTTTCAGCAGCCACCATGCATAGTATCAGCTGTTGCTTAGCCCAAATTTTGGAGGAAAAGCGGTATCATCCGATAGCTTTTGCTAGTCAAAAATTGAGCTTTTCAGAGATCAATTATACCTACATGGAGAAGTTGTGTCTTGCGATGGTCTTTGGGACTAAGAAATTCAGGCACTACATTCTCTATGAAAAGGTAGTGTTTTATACAAAGACGGAAGGGCTTAGATTTCTTATGAACAAGCTATAGCCACCTGATCATTTGGCAAAGTGGTTAATCACTTTGTAGGAGTTCGATTATGATATCAAGAGTAAGCCACCGAGGTTGCATGGTATTGTGGAATGCCTTGTGGATTTCGGGGAGCCGAAAGAGATTTTGGTTGAAGGAAGTGATATTGAGGAAATGTTTAAAATTGATACAGCTTCTATCCCATCTTGGTATGCTGCTATTACACACTATCTATCAACAGGAGAGACGGGAGCTAGTTTGTCAAAGTCTGAAAAGAGGAAAATCAAACAACAGGCATTGAAGTTTTCCTTGATCGCAGCGACACTATATCGGCAAGGTGTTGATGATATCTATCGCCGATGTGTGATGCCTGACGAGGTTTCTTTTATCTTAGAAGAGTGCCATGACTCTGCATGTGGGGGGCACTTTGCGGGATGGTTGATAGCACAAAAAGCTTTACGAGCTAGATATTGGTGGCCGTCCATCTTCCAAGATTCCTTTGAGTATGTTAAGAGATGTGACATCTGTCAAAGACATGACAGTAGAGAGAATAGGAAACGCCCACTTACGCCTATCATGGCTATCCTTCCATTTGAGAAGTGGGGCATTGACTTTGTGGGTCCTATCACCCCGTCATCTACTACTCAAAAGAGGTATATTATAGTAGCAACTGATTATTTTATCAAATGGTCAAAAGCGTGGGTGACGAGGCAGGACAATGCACAAGAGACTGTCAGTTTCCTGTTAGAGTAGATTATCTACCATTTCGGCCCACAGAAGAAACTAGTGTTAGACCGTGGAACGCATTTTTTGAACAAAGTGATCAAAAGCTTGACTGAGGCTGGGCAAATCAAGCATAATAAAACGACTCCTTACAATCCGCAAGCGAACGGACAAGTTGAAAGTACTAATAAGCAGCTTGTGGGTATCTTGTCTAAGATAGTCTCTGAGAAGAAACGAGACTAGGAGAGGAAGTTGTATATGGCAGTATGGGCGTACAATACCACATTTAAGCGAGCTATCGGCCATACTCCATTTAAATTGGTTTATGGTGAAGAGTGTGTGTTACCCCTTGAAATCGAGTTGCCAACCATACGGTTTGCAATTAACCATTCTTTGGGAGATGAAGATTCCCTTTTTGAACATTTCACGACTATAGCCCACCTGCATGAGCTGAAGTTGCAGAGCTTATTACATCAGGAGGTGGCTAAACGTCGGATGAAGCAGTTGCACAACCTTAGAGCAAAGAAATATACCTTTAAAAAAGGGAAATTAGTCCTATATTACGATGCGCGTAGGGAGCTGTTTCCAGGGAAGCTGGAACCTAAAAGGGATGGTCCCTACAAGATTGTGAGGCTCGGGAAAAATAGGTCTACGGCTCTATTAGCTGATCTATAGGGAGTAGACACTACAAGGGACTGGGGCAATAGCGACGCCGATTAGCGACGGCGTTTATCGGCGTCGCTATTGGCGTCGCTATATGCGTCGCAAATAGCGACGCATATAGCGACGCCGCAGGGAAAAAAAGCGCGGCCGAAACCAGAGCGCCGTTTTCATTTTGTTTTCTTCGCCTTTTGAGAGCGAGAGAGAGGGAGAGAGCCAAGGCTTTGTGAAAGAAGAGGAGGAAGAGACTTGTTGCCGCCGCCGCCGCCGCCGCCACCGCCACCGTCGTTGTTCGCGAAGGAGAGGAGGAGCCCTCGTTGCAAAGAGAAGCCGCCCACGCTCGCCATATCTCATTGGTGAGTCTCCCTCTCTCTTTCTTTTACTTGTTGACGGTTTAAATCGTTCTCTTTTGTTTATTTAGGATAGGAAAAGAAAGAGAAGGAGAGGGAGAGGGAGAGAGAGGGAGAGAAAGAGAGGGAGAGAAAGAGAAAGAGAGTGAGAGTGCATTCTCTCTCTCTCTCTCTCCCTTTTGCTTGTTTAATGTTTAAATTACTTTCTTCTTTGCTTGTTTAGGAGAGGAAACGAGAGAGTAAGAGAGAAAGAGAGGGAGAGGGAGAGGGAAAGGGAAAGAAAGAGAAAGAGAAATAGAGGGAGAGGGAGAGGGAGGGGGAGGAAATAGGAGAGGGAGAGAAAGAAAAAGAGAGGGAGAAGGAGGGAGAGTGCATTCTCTCTCTCCCTCCCTCTCCCTTTTGCTTGTTTAATGTTTGAATCACTTTATTTTTTTCTTGTTTAGGAGAGGAAATGAGAGAGAAAGAGAGTGAGAGGGATAGGAAGGGGAAGGAAATGAGAGAGGGATAGAAAGAGAAAGAGAGGGAGAGTGCATTGTATCTCTCCCTCTCCCTTTTGCTTGGAGGATGTTTAAATCACTTTATTTTTTGCTTGTTTAGGAAATGAGAGAGAAAGAGAGATAGAGAGGGAGAGGGAGAAAAAGAGAGGGAGAGGGAGAGGGAGAGGGAGGGGGAGGGGAAGGAAATGAGAGAGGGAGAGAAAGAGGGAGGGGGAGGGAGAGGGAGCGAGGGAGCGAGGGAGAGGGAGAAGGAGAAAGAGGGAGAAAGAGGGAGAGGGAGGAGGAGGGAGGAAATGAGAGAGGGAGAGAAAGAGAACGAGAGGGTGAGGGAGAGGGTGAGAGAAAGAGAGGGAGAGGGTGAGGGAGAGGGAGAGGGAGAGGGAAGGGAATGAAATTTAAGATAATATACGTATCGATAATGGTATGCAATGTGCTTTGCATACGGCCACGTACTTCATCAAAATTAACCCAAAATTATTGTTATAGAAGTGGAGATCCCTTAAATTGAGTATAGGATAATTTCTCTCAGGTCTTATGACTATGAGTAGAATTGATTGAAATAAATTTTATTACTATAGTTGTAAAATTTCATAGATGGCGCGCATTAATTTTAAAATGGATTACTTATACTCAAAGCCGAGATATAACAAAAAATTATCTACCGGGACAAACAAATCGTTGAGCATGATACAAGGCCGAGATATAACATCGGAAAATCTCTCGACTACTATATACAATGCAAGGTTTATGGTCAACTTGCAAGTTGACGTACATCTCCAAAAAGCTATCCATTTAAGCCTCGTTTGCTGTAATGTAGATAAGATGGCAAACGAAGAAGGTCCTATTGTTCAAGACCGCGAGTCGTATCTTAATCAGCGTGTCCCATGTCCTTGCTCTCAATGCAAGTTGGCAATTAGACGAAAATGCCGATTGTCTATAGAACACGTACGACGATTTGGCGAGTTTCAACCTGAGATTATTGATCAGGCGATTGTAGATTTTCAGCAAACGGTATTTTCAAGTTAGCATTTTTCATGCATTGTACTCTCAAGCTAATTGAAAACCATACACAATAAGATTGGGTCTTGTTGGCAAATTTTGTGTCCAGGGGGGTGATGTCTCGACCCAAGGGGGAGTGCACCCTTTGCGGCCAATTAGAAGAGTTCGTGGACGTGAGATGGATGGATGGCAGGAGCCAATAGACCACTCGCAAGGCCCATCTATATCGTCAATGCCAGAGGAGACAGACAACCTTCCCGACTTGCCTACAATCTTGGAGCCTGAGATGGAGGCAATGATCGATGCATTGATTCCCATGGATGTTGAGACATCTGACCCGCTTAGAGAGGAAGCATCCATACCATTATATGATGGGTGCCGAGTATCTCGGTTGAAGACATTGCTTGCACTCTTAAGTGTGCAAGCGAAATATGGTTGGAGCGATACGAGTGTGACTGAGTTATTCAGGTACCTTGCATACAGACTTCATTGTTTTTTTTTTAAACAGTATTATTGTAAATATGGATGGATTTTTCAAGGTGTTTTATGATGTTTTCAGGTTATTGAAATATCATATATTGCCACCTGCAAACACCATGCCTGAGTCTCGTGATGATGCACGACATGTTTTACGGAAGCTTGGCATGGACTACAATAACATCCATGCATGTATCAACGACTGCATATTGTTTCGAGATGAATACGAGACTATGGAGACATGTCCAAAGTGTGGTGCTCACAGGTATCGACAGGACTTGCAAGGGCAGACCATCCCTCAAAAATTCCTCAGACACTTTCCGCTCATCCCCCGCATAAACCACATGTTTCGCACGTCTGCCATGGCAAGCTTGACAACGTGGCATATGCAAAATAGGTCTACGGATGGAGTGCAACGAATATCAGCAGATTCGCGCGCATGGAGCCACATTGACTCTACCTTCCCAGGCTTTGCGCGAGAGCCAAGGAATCTTCGGCTCGATCTCGCCATGGATGGTGTGAACCCATTCGGTCTGCGCTCGACTTCTTACAGTGTGTGGCCTATAGTGCTTGTCAACTACAACATTCCTCCATGGCTTTCTACGAAGAAAGGACATCTCATCCTTAGCTTGCTCGTCCCGGGCCGCTACAAAGTAAAAAATATGGACGTGTATCTTCGTCCATTAGTCGATGAGCTTAAGATTTTGTGGGAGGAGGGGGTCACGGTGCAAGATATGAGCAGGCGCGATGGTCGGCGGTCAGCCAACATTCGAGCCATTCTCATGTGGAGGATGCATGACTTTCCGGGATTGGGAGAGTGCTCAGGTGAGCAGACCTTTGTTCACGCCGGTAATATCTATATTTTATTTCATTCAATCAAGTATTCACTAGGTCGTGGATCGCCTTGCAGGTCTCGTTACCTCAGGTTATCATGCATGTCCATTGTGTGGGCCACAGTTAGACTCCCGAAGGTCACGAACCATGAAGAAGATGGTATATCAAGGACACGCCACTTTCTTGCCGGAGGATCATGAACTCAGGGAAGGTTTTCTTGGACGACCTCCAGCACGTATGAACGCTGCAAGCTGGTACGAGCTGAAAATGGTAAACTCGGAATCACATCCAAATGGAATGCGACGGTTCTCAGTTTTCTACGAGTTGCCATATTGGACCCACTTACAGGTCAACCACTTGTTGGATCCCATGCATATTTTCAAAAATGTGGGCAGCTTGCTATGGGACCACATCACAGGAAAGAGAGACACTATAGGGTCACGAATGGATTTAAAGGAGGTAGGTAAGATGGAGGCGCTTTGGCCGCAGTCGAGTGCTGAAGGGGGAGTGCAGCTTCCTCGCGCTCCCTGGGTTTTGTCTACCAAAGAAGAGCGCATTGTGAAGCAAGTAATCAAGTCTATCCGCACTCCGACGGGTATGATGCGTTCTCTCAGGTCCGCATTTTCTAAAGATGACCAAATGTCTGGGCTAAAATCCCATGATTGGCATAAGATATGTCAAGTTTGTGAACAGAATGGATTTTAATAAGCGTGGACATTTTGAAATTTGAAAAGTGACCATTATTCTTAATGCTTTCTCATTTGTGGCAGTTTGTCCTACCGATCGCGATCGCGGGATGCCTAACTCCAGAAATTCGCGGGGCCATTTACAAGCTGTCGACTTTGGTGCAATGGATCTCACAGAAAGAGATTAAGACGTCCTCTATTGAATCCGCAAGGCGGGGAGCAGTTGAGACGGTCTGTCTCTTTGAGAAATACCTGCCCACTAGCATGCTCACGATACAAGTTCACCTTCTTGTGCATCTTGTGGTCTCAATGGAGGAGTGGGAGTTCTCGAGGGGATGTAGTCCAAAGGTAATGAGGGGTTTAGAATGTGTTGTATCTGAATTTGTTTGCTACATCTAATTTGAGTGTTTCAATGTGCAGTACAAAATATATAGTGCAGCGTAGTCGCGCGGACGGCATTTTCGGGTGGAGCGTATTGACAAAATGCGCTCCACAATGGACTGTGGTGTCATGGCAAGGTTTGAGCAAGAGAGCCGGCGACGAGCAACGGATCCGAACACGGTTGTGGATGAGATGGAGTATTTTGGGAATTTGCAAAGTATTATTACGGTGGATTACCGTAGCTTCTCCATGATAATATTCGATGTGCAGTGGTTCAAAGTGGTACTTGGAGGAGCTGGCGCAACGGTTCGACGAGGTCCATCTGGATTTCTCGAAATAGATTCCGAAAAAAAATGGATGGATTTGCGCGACACCTTTGTGTTGCCGGCACATTGTGAACAGGTAATCTTCTAGTCATTTGCTTGCTAATTGTAATACGACATGCTTTATGTCACAATGGTTTGAAGACGGTTTGTAAGTGTTTGTGAACAGGTAATCTTCTATCCAAATCCCCGAAAACCTCGATGGTGGTATGTTATACCTTCAACTCCTAGAGGTGCGAGAGTATATGATCAAAGCGATGTTCCAGGCATAGATGAAGAATATATGCAAATAGAGGGATCGAAATTACAAGGGGTGGAGGCCACCGCAAGCTTGGAGCCCGCATCGGCTAACAATGATGGAAATACAGAAGTCGTAGAATTTTTTGAGAACGAGGCAGACTCGTTCTTTTGTGGTGACATGTCTATCGACCTTCCAGTGTATGCAGAGTTATGTCAGGAGATTAACATGGGACCATAGAATACTTCATTCTTGGAGAATTGTATTACTCAATTCGTTGTTTAGATCTTCCATAAAGGTAGATAAGATATGCATTTTAAGATGGATTTTTCAAAAATGATTTATATTAATGCGCTTTGTATAGTTTCAATTGATTATTCTAACATTATTTTTTATCTCTGCAGGTATCTTTATTTTCAGGATGAGTCGAGGGATGAGCGATGAGGAGTTTCAGGAGATGATGGCACGTATGTCTCCAGATCAGCTCGCGAGATTCAGAGAGATAGCAGATCAGGAGCTGTCTCGTTCTTCGTCAGGGCGCTCTGCTAGATCAGCTTCAGTGCGATCAGATGCTTCAGCTTCGAGCAGACGATCTCGACGCTCGCGACTTGGGCCAGAGGGAGGGACTGCAACTGCAGGAGGATCAGGGGGGTGCTGCTGTGGAGACACGGACGCGGTGTCTCCGTCTCGTCGTTCAGCTAGAGCTCGGTCACCTCCAGGATTTGTCACACCTGTGGGGACGTCCACTCCAGTTACTCCGGCTTTTGCGCAGCCGTCGGCAGATGTTACGCCTTTTGGTGGCACTCCTTTTGGTGGCACCCCCTCTGGTGGCACTCCTTTTGGTGGCACCCCCTCTGGTGGCACCCCTTTCAGTGGCACTCCGGGAGAGGGTACCCCCGTCGGTACACCGGATGTTCAGGGGTCTCCTGGATATGCCCAGGAGCGTGGACGGAGATGGGAGAGGGCCCATACGAGGCACACTCCTAGGGATTATGGATACCTAGTGGATGGCAGGTCAGGAGCTATCATCATGAATGATGAGGGGAGGAGGGTGATAGCTCGCATGAGGGAGTTGTGCCAACAAGTTTTTCGGCATAACGTCCTGGATCATTGGAGGAACATACCGGAGGGGAGCAAGGAGTACATAGTAGCATCCTTGCATGAGGAGTTCCCGGTGCCAGCCGCAGTGGATAGATTCTCTACGGGCTGGATGATGGATTGCATGCGTGCATACATGTCACATAGACGATCCGACGCATGCAAGGCAATCAAGAGTGGGGCTCCAAAGCCCGAGTGGTTAGATGCAGAGGACTGGCGCCGACTGAGGGAGGAGGCTACAAATTCGCCAGGACGTTGGAGTCAGCAGCGGGAGGCGGCGAGGGCACGAATCGAGGCCGGATCGGTACATCATCTTGGGAGTGGCGGCCACAGGACATATTTGGAGGACTTTGTAAGTTTCTCTTTTGTTTTACTTATTTGTTTTTTTGAGATATTATTTGTACTGACAATCATATTTCTAACAGTTAGCATTTTGTTTTCTTTGCAGCACTCCATTACAAATCGTGATCCGCAAGGCCTTGAGACTCAATATGCAGAGAGGCACGGTCTCAGATCATTGATCGACCGATTGTACAGACGCGGCGGCCCAGTAAGTCTCTCATCTTTCATGTCCGTAGTTACCATGAGATATTTGAATGCATTATTGTATGGTGGATTGATATGTTGTTTTTTTTTCTGCAGAATCCGTTTGATGCTCCTTTGCAGAGGGACGAGCTTTCGGGGGACGACGATTTGTAGCTCGCCCTCGGATCCTTAGCGCTCACATACCTTTAGTTTTTAGTCGCCCGATCTATGTAGACATTTTCTATGTATTAGTGATATTGTTTTATGATTGTACCAATCGCATTTTATGCGATATCATGTATTTATTTCATCTATCAGTTTTATGATTTCAGTATAGATTCTTTTTGTTTGCAAACGCTTTGTATGCAGCAGTGCAGAAACTATTTTGTATGGCTCTCATACAGCACACAATGCTATATGTGGCAGGGCAGCTTGCTGCCCTGCCACAAAATTTTTTTTTCCTCTGTTACCGTCGCTATTTGCGTCGCAAATTTACTGCAGGCGTCGCTATTGTCATCGCTATCAGCGTCGCAAATTCTCTATAACCGTCGCTATATGCGTCGCTATTTGCGTCGCTATATGCGTCGCAAGCGACGCATATAGCGACGCAAATAGCGACGATTCCATGGCGTCGTCAATAACGACGCTTTTTGCGACGACGGGGGCAAATTTTGTTGTTTGTATTTTCGTTGCTTTAAACGTCGCTATAAGGTCTATATCTTGTAGTGAGAGTTTAAAAATAAGGTTAATCTTAATAAGATTAAACCTTATTATTTCTAATTATGCTAATACAAAGAAAATGCATTGCAGGTCCATGCTAGGGATGATTTGAGACCTGCAAAAGAGCTTAAAGCCGGTTGATGGGGCGGTTAATCCCTTATTTGGAGCACCCATATCTAGAGCACAGATACCATCACGGGAAACTTATCTGGTGGAGCAAATGATACAAAGTGATTGAGCAAGAAGACAGAACCTTTGTCTGGGAGATCAGTCTTCTGCCATCCCTGCTTACGACTGTTGAGGAGTATCCCTCTTGAGTTCAATGATGAAGGTGGGATGGAGCCGTCAGTTCATCCTCTCAACATGCTAAACTTTGATTACCATAATTACGAATAGAGGAGTTCGCGATGGCAGACTGTGTAAACCCATTGTGGACGTATACATTATATTTTTACGGAGCCTCCAGGGGCCCTAATAAAAAAGGGAGTGTTGGAGTAGTAATTCGAGATCCCCGACGAAGAGTTACGATGAAGTTAGCTGCTTATCTCGGCGTAGGATTCACTAACAATATGGCGGAGTATAAAGCCTTGATTATGGGACTGCATATTGCCAAGCAAGGTGATATTCGTCGGTTGTTAGTAAAAGGGGATTCCCAGTTGATCCTAAATCAGCTAGATGGGACATACACAGTGCGGAATCCCATTCTCTGTATGTATCATCGAACTACGATGACCCTACTAGAGGAGTTTGAGAGAGTGTCTTTTCAGCTAATTCTAGGTTACTAGAATCAGTTTGCGGATTCATTGGCAAATCTTGTTTATGAAGAAGACCTCTTCTTTAATTGTGGTCCTAGTTTGGATATTGTTATCAATGATGAAAGCAAACCTGGTCACTTGTGGGGTATGTTATCAGAGCATACAATATATGGCAGATGATGGTTGATATGGGTGATGCAAAGAGTAGCCGAGACTAATCTACCGTTATTATCTTGGATCCATAGGCTGATTAGACAACATGTTATGCGTACTCCTCTTGCTATATATACAGGAGGGATGGGTCATAATCTTATGAATTTAGTTTAGGGCTACAAGCCTATTTTCCTCCTTGGGAAGGAGCTTATTATTGTATATCTGTGCTATTCCAGGGAAGGATGTGTAGGTGCTACTATGTTTTATTTCATTAGGCCAAGAGGGCCAGTTGTCTGTTTAGTGCAGGTACGGTTAATGGTTTCTTATTTTAGTTTTGTACTAGACAGGTTCGGAAGAAGAGCTTGGAAGGAGCCTTTTGTTGCGTGGATGCTTCTCATGGCCCTATCTAGGTGATATCTCTCCTTTATGAGTACTGTGGTTTTTATGTTGTATGTGTTTGTGTACTTGTTAAGGGGATTATCTTTTCTTGTTAGGGACCAGCGTCCAAGGCATGAAGTCCCGAGGTTTAGGTTAAGTATGTTTGAGGGAGGTCTGAGTAGTCATTGCCTCCTGTAAAGACATTGTTAAACATCGAAAGATCTGTTTTAGAAGGGAGTCCTAGTGACCCTGTTCTGCTAGCCTGCTAGATAATCATTCTAGGAGTTCTTGTTAGTTGTGAGGCAGTTAGAGAAGCCTGCCGAAGAAGAAAATAAAAATGATAAGAGGAAAGAAACCCTGAATAACTTAAAGAAAATCAATATACAAAGGTGTGTAAAAAGGGGTTCTAACCCCTATAAAAATAGAAAAGAAAAGAAAGAAAAATTTATAAGCAGTTGATCATCGCCTTGCGAAGACCTGGTAGGTTCTTGGGAATGAGTTAGACCCGGGGCCGATGCCTTGTCTTCCTAGGGTTGGCATCTTGCTAGAAAAGAAGAAACTAAGGAAGGTTGGAGCGAAAATAAAAGTGAGCGTTAGAAAAGGATTAAGTGTTGCCTTGCGAGGGCTTGGTAGGTTCTTGGGTACCGAGACAGGTCCTGAGGCCGATGCCCTATTCTCCTTGGGTCACTACGCTCAGCTCCCTTCTTTTTACACGCCCGAGTATGGAAATATAAAAACCCTAAAAGAAGAAATGGGTTGAAAGAAAATACTTCTTGATCAGGCTATAGGAGTCCTCGTCTAGTAGGAGCTCCTGGTTGTGTTATCCTTAGTTAGGTAGGTAGTTCAGACCACCACTTAGGGCAACCTCTTTGACAGTTTTTTTTTAGTTTGGCCATGTTGGAGCAGTCGGTTAGTGACTAGCTTCGGATCTTTTATCAGATTATGCTAGGCCTACTCCTTGTGGATGTCATGCCTTGGTTTTGTCAGGGGGTAGGGTGACCATTGTGCTGAGTGTTTAGTATGTATCTATTTTGTATCAGCTTGATGCTTCCTTTGGTTGTTTTTGTGCAGATCTATTGTGGGATTCGACAGGCTGAGTCACCCTATCCCATGGTCGCCAATGAGAGCGGAGTTTTGATGCTGAGAAATGCTTAAAAATAGCTAAAAATTACGAATATCAAGGGAAAAATATTCAACGTCGAAGGCGGTGGCTCCAACTAGGGCAATTTTAAGCGTCAAGTGCTTTGAAGATGCCCCTGTGACACTTGTGAATTTTTAGTAATTTTTCCATGTGCTTGTGCGAGTCAAGGAAGCTGTCGGCCAGGCCAGGATGCCAAGGCAGACACCCAGGATTTTTCGAAATGCGATTTGGACATCGGACGCGGGAAAGGCCGAGAAAAGGGCCAGAATCGAAGAGGTGGCCAAAGAGGAGGGCCAAAGGGGGTGCCTTTTGGGACCCCCCCTCTTAATGTTTCGTGAGGTAGGGGGGCATGTCGTTGCGCTGATTAGCGTGATGCAAACTCACGCCCCCCCCCCCCCCCCCCCCGCCCCCCCAAATTGAGGCATGGTGGCTATGAAGAAGCCATGGATCAGATGCCTACATGAAATCCCACACTTCTTGCCGCTCGGAAATCTGTCTCTCGCGCAGAAAATGGTGGCCTGGTTGGAGAGAGAGAAAATCAGTCTTTCTCTCTCCTCCCTCTCTCTCCTCTAAGGGGTGGTGCATGTGGGAAGAAGAAAAAAGAAGAAGGAATGGCGGATGCTCGTCCAGCAAAGATTGGATTGCTCCGTGGATGAAGAGGGGATGGAAACGGCAATGCGAGGTCATGCTGAGCACTAAATGCATGCTAGAAATCAGTCCCATAATCAAGACCAAGAAACTGAGACCTGAAAATAAGCGGTAATGCTATTTTTATGAAGATGAAAGTTCTTTATGACATTGTTTGCCATGAGTTTGAACAGTTTATGCTCTGAAAATCAGAAAATATAAGTCTACATGGTCGGAAATAGTGTTAAAATACATGAAAATACGCGTTTTAAGGGTAAATTTGGGTTTTTTTCTTTTCATATAAATGAGGAGAATGCTATGTCACACCAACTAAATCTGAGTTTTTGCTGTCAATGAACCTAAGGGCCACAGCCCATAATCAACCTTCATTTTCAATCATTATTTATTAAAGACAAATAGAGAAAAATGCCCAAAAGTGGAAAAAATGGGCTTAAAATTAGGAAAAAATGGAAAATGGACTGAGAAAAATTAGGGAAAATTAAATCTATGTTTGTGCAATGTATAACAATGGCAAAGCATGAGGCTAGTTGATATTGATATGGTGGCTAAAACTTCTACAATAATTAATGTTGAAAATAGGGTAGAAAAAGAGGTTATTTATGTTGACACTTTAGAGATTTGTGAAGTCATTCAAGAGTTTGCTGAGGATAAATGTTATGGGCTACAAAGTAGGGTTGAAGCAATAACGGACACAAAGTTCAAAATAGTTACAAAGAAGATTAAGCCTATGGCTTTGCCTTTACCACCTGAAAGTGATTGGTTGGCTAAAAAAGTGACTCAATAGCCTAGTTATGGGATCCACATTGAGTAGGACATAAATTTACAGCTAAAACTTTGAATAAGCTAAAAAATTGTGATCTTTATAGTACCTCATGTGCCATGGAATTTAAAGCCTATTTGAGTACCTTGGGAATATTTACCTAAGCTGTTGGAGCTTTTGAATCAGAAGATCAAGATGTAGATTTTGGAGCCCTCTTCAGCTCCATTTTTGAATCGGTGGTTTACTACTCCAAAGAAGAATGGTTCTTTGAGGTTTATATAGGATTTACAACAAGTTAATAATTTCATCATAAGGAATGTTGGATCTGGCTTGATAGTGGATGAATTTGGAGAAGCATTTGCAAGCAAGACAATTTACTCTATGGAAGATTTATATTCAACATATGATAAGTTCTAACTTTCATTAGAAAGTTGGGATATCACTACCATGAAGATACCACTTAGATTGGTTAGGATGTGTATGCTTCCACAGGGAGCAATCAATTTAGTGGTGCATATGATGAATGCTATGCATAAAGTTTAGAGGGAGTATATTGGTCAGTTGACCTTACCCTTTCTTGATGATGTGCAGATCAAAGGATATGATAGCTATGAGAAGAATGAAGAGTTGAATGAGCATGGATGTAAAAGATTTGTGCCTGATCAGACTGTTGATTGTGATAGGATTTTGAACCGTATTGAAGAAGTGCATTTGACTCTATCACAATAAAAGTTAGTTTTTGGAGTGGAGGAGGTATTAGTTGTTGGGAACATGTGTAGATCATATGGAAGAAAGCGCTCACTAGAAAAGATTGATGCCATAAGTAGGATGCGGAAGACATGTTCAAATGTATCCAATGTGAGAAGATTTTTGGGTGCGTGTGTCTTTTACTTGATATGGATTGTCCATTTTGCTCATGTGGCTAAAAGTTTATATGAGCTCTTAAGAAAAGGGAAAAAATTTTGGTGGGGTAAAATGCATATAGGAGGGTAGTTCAGAAGTTAAAGAGATTATTGATTTCAGCCCCAACACTAAAGAGATCAAATTATGAGAGTGGACATCTTACTATTCTCACTATGGATACAAGACCAACTAGCATTGGTTGGTCAATGGGCTAGAATGATGTTGATGGGAATAGGCATGCTATTTAGTTTGGAGCTAGTTTGGAGCAAAGGTCCTCAGTGAGCGACAACGATAGTATTCTCAAGTCAAAAGAGAGCTTTGGGGTGTAGTGATAGCCCTTAAGTGTGATAGGGAGTATTTTATGGGAGCTCATGTAGTGGTAGAGTCTCATTGTCTACCTCTATTGGGCACGATAGTAAATTTCTCAACTCTTGATATTGTCACGTTACCGTGGCTTGCTTATATAAAGTCACGTAACCCAAATTTTTAGCATATTGCAGGTGGAGAAAACCTCGTGGATGACATAATTTCATGAGCAAGGTTTGAAGATGAAGAGGAGTTGATGGAAGATGAAGAGGACGATGTGATAGATGTTGAAAATGACTTTATGACAACATGGAATGAGTATGCAGCTATTGTTACTACAAGTACAACTATTGTAACATGGATTTTAGCAGTAAGAAAATAACTTACAACCATGAAGAAGAGATGGGAAGTAGAGATAAAGCATCATCATTGTTATGCTTGTGTGAGAACATAATTTTTGGAAGTCTAATTGTATGAGGATGATTGGCTGATAATACGCAAATATCTCAGCCTCATGACAAAGAAGACTGAATGGTCTGAAGCTGAATTCAAAAGAATTAAAAGAAAAGCTTATGTGTTCTTCTTGAAAGAGAGATATTTATGGAAGCATGCAAAGAAAAAGGGAGGAGCTCCATTACGTGAATTGGGAGATAGGGCTTCTCAACCATAGGTGATGCAAGAGTTTCATGAAAGCTTATGGGTTGGACATAGAGGATTTTGGGGCACATTTGCCAGGATCAAAGAGAAGTATTGGTGGAAAACCATGTATAAAGATGTGGAGCATTATGTGGAATCATGCACTATGTGTCAGATGTATTCCATGGTAAAGCATAGAGATGGGCTGCAACTGACCTATCCATTGTCTATGCATTACAAATGGGTAGTTGACTTGGTTACCAAGCCTACAGGTTTATGGAATATGAGATATATTGTGCTTGCATGAGAAAACTTGACAAATCAAGTGGAAGGTTGAGCTCTTAGTACAAAGACTACTCAAGGAGTTTGCAAGTTCTTATTGAAAGAAGTTTTTTGCAGGTATGGTTGTGTTGGTAAAGTGGTTGTGCAGATAGAGGAGAATTGGATGTAGATGAGGCTCGTGACTTCTTTTGACAATTGGGTATGAAGATGACTTTAACTTTAGCCTATAATCCTGAAGCAAATGGCAAAAGTGAAAGAGGTCATCAGCCTATCATTAAGGCATTAGCAAAGTCATGGAAGGGTAGGATGAAAGAGTGTCCAAGAATGTTACCCTTTGCTTTGTGACATGATAGAACCACTCATAGTGTAGTTACAGGATATATGCCTGCTGAATTAATGTATGGACAACAACTATTCATGCCTGTTGAGGAGACTATTGCTACTTGGATTGTTCTACCATGGGAAGAGGGTTTGAATAGAGAAGAGGTGTTGGTCCTATGTATTAGACAATTAGAAAGAATGTCTAAAGATATTGAGACAGCCATGAAAAAGCTGAAGACTACAAGGATCAAGAACAAGAAGAGGTTTGACAAGCAACATAGACTTTGACCATGAACTATACAGGAAGGGGACTAGGTTTTTATTTATGACAATAGCTTGGAAAATCAGCATAGTGCCAGTTTCGGAAGATGGCAAAGTGGTTGTTTGGTCCATATGAGATAAGGTATGTTTTTGATAATTCTACCTATGCATTAAATGAGATGGATGGGACAACTCTAAGGATTCCAGTGGTTGGAAAACTTACCAAGATCTCTAAACATAGAGAGTCTTCAGCATATGAGTTAAAGGAGTTGGATACTGAGCATGAACATGAGAATATGGAAGGAGGATATCATGCCATTACATGCACACATTGGAAAAAACTCTAGAATTTTACTTTCTTATTAATCTAGAGTCCAATGCTATTGAGAGCGAAGTTTTGATGCTGAGAAGTGCTTAAAAATAGCTAAAAATTACGAATATAAAGGGAAAAATATTCAACGTCGAAGGCGGCGGCTCCAGCTAGGGCAATTTTAAGCGTCAAGTGCTTTGAAGATGCTCGTGTGACACTTGTGGATTTTTAGTAATTTGTCCATGTGCCTGTGCGATTCAAGGAAGCTGTCGGCCAGTCCAAGATGCCGAGGCGGACGCCTAGGATTTTTCAGAATGCGATTTGGACATCGGACGCGGGAAAGGCTAGGAAAAGGGCAAGAATTGAAGAGATGGCCAAAGAGGAGGGCCAAAGGGGGTGCCTTTTGGGACCCCCCCTCTTAATTTTTCATGAGGTAGGGGGGCATGTCGTCGCACTGATTAGCGCGACGCAAAATGATGCCGCTCCCCCAAAATTGAGGCATGGTGGCTATGAAGAAGCCATGGATCAGATGCCTACATGAAATCCCACACTTCTTGCCCCTCGTATTGCCATCTCTCACGTAGACAATGATGGCCTGGTTGGAGAGAGAGAAAATCAGTCTTTCTCTCTCCTCCCTCTCTCTCCTCTAAGGGGTGGTGCACGCGGGAAGAAGAAAGAAGAAGAAGGAATGGCGGATGCTCGTCCGGCAAAGATCGGATTGCTCCATGGATGAAGAGGGGCTGGAGACGGCAATGCAGGGTCATGCTGAGCACTAAATGCATGCTGGAAATTAGTCCCGTAATCAAGACCAAGAAATCGAGACCTGAAAATAAGCGGTAATGCTATTTTTATGAAGAGAATTGATCTTTTTATGCTATTTGCTTTATGAAATCTTATTCATATGGGATGAAAATTCTTTATGACATTGTTTGCCATGAGTTTGATTAGTTTATGCTCTCAGAAAATATAAGGCTACATGGCCGGAAATAGTGTTAAAATACATGAAAATATGCGTTTGAAGGGTAAAATTGGGTTTTTTTTTTTGCTATATAAATGAGAAGAATGATGTGTCACACCAACTAAATCTGAGTTTTTGCTATCAATGAACCTAAGGGCCACATCCCACGATCAACCTTCATTTTCAATCATTATTTATTAAAGAAAAATAGAGAAAAATGCCTAAAAATGAAAAAAGTGAGTTTAAAACTAGGAAAAAATGGAAAATGGACTGAGAAAAATTAGGGAAAATTATATCTATGTTTGTGCAATGTATAATGATGGAACAGCACAAGGTTGGCCTCGGTTTGTCCCCGTTTCTATGTTTTGTGCGTATTTATCATTGTTTTAAAAGGGAAAAATGCATAGAAACCCTATCTAACTAATCAATGATGCAAAATGCTAAGAGTTGGATAAAAAGGGACTGAAAAATTGAAAGATAAAGAAAAGATTTGATTTATGCATTACACTTGGCAAATAGGAAACGGTTTAAATAAAGAGGATGGTAGCATGAGCATATGGCTTGGTGCCTCCTTTCAACGTAGCACGCGTTAGTGAAAGTCATGGAAATAATGCTTTATGCACGATGCACGATGCTGATTTTTCTTTTATTTGAGCACATAGCTATACACGATTTGCATTAAGCATAATAATTATAAGGTATTAGAAAAACCTCCTAGATGCATGGCACATGTCTTCCTTAGATTGAGACCAACGATGAGCGTGAGAGGATGTCCCAAGCTGTACGTTAGTCGTTGGGTCCTAAAGGGAAATTGTAGTGAGGAATGGTACATCTTGGAACATAAAATATTGGTACCTTGAGAGGAGTCTGTGCTCGTATGTGTTATAAGTCTAGCAGCGCATCAAAGGGCCAATCCCTGCGATGTAGGCGAGCTGCAGTGGGGCTCCGACTATTAGTCGGTGTAGTGCCTCCTATATGTGTGTGACGAGGCGTTATGCCTAAGTACTTTGGGATCTCCCTCTGAGGAGTTCAAGGGAAATGTTGGACTATAAACTATAAACGCATGAATTAAGCTTTAGGGCAGTTTCTCCTTTAGCATTAGATTGACGTTCCTGGTCTGCAAGGCCATGAGGGTGTTTGTGTGTCATGAGCATGAGGTCTGGCCAGTGCTATAGCTAGTGCTAGCCCATTTCAGGTCCCATCAGTGGTGCGTCTACCGGGAGTCACTTATAAATGGTGGTTTTTGGATCTAGGGTTTCTAGGGACCAAAAGGAAGTTGGTTTATGTCCTTTGACAAGTACTGTCAAGCCGAAATCTAGAAAGCAGAACGTGCTGAGAGGGCTAGGCTGCAGTTAGAGATCGTAAGCCATTATTCTCCTCAAAGGAGTAGCCCAGTACCTATAAGAAGCAATGGTCCTAGTCACCCAACTGTTCCACATATTTCGTTAGGTACAGGAGGAAGCATAAGTTCTTCCTCTCCTCCACCAAGTCTACCCACTTCAAGTGGGGGTGTGAATCCGTCAGTTCAAGCTCCTACTGCTAATCCGATTGTCACCATGGCACAGCCTATTGCAATTCTTGCAAGGATGCCGGATTTACTAGCCTTAGGAGCTTCCTTGCCCATTTTTAATGGGTTAGTGAAAGAGGATGCAGGATCTCACATTTGTGAATTTCAAAGATTGATGTTCAATTATCGCATCCAAGACGAGGGACATCTCATGATGTTCTTCAATATGACGTTAAAAGGAAGGGCTGCGGTTTGGTATCACAGCATAGAGTCTGGAACCATAACCACCATTGATCAGTTCTATGCAGCCTTCCGAGCGGAATATGCCCCTGAAAGAGGTGGCCAATATTGGTTGCAAGTCTTGAATGCAACATGCCAAGATCCTCATAAGAATGTGAAAGCATATGCCAAGAAGTTGAAGGAAGTATTTCGTAAGTTGCAGACTTACATTCCCATTCCATTGGCTATCCAATTGCAATACTTTTTGCATGGGTTGGATTTCAATATCCAAGTACAATTGAGCAGTGTGGCCTTGGCAGATATAGACACTGCTATTATGCGGGAAGAGGGAGTAGAAGCACGATTACAAACGGCCTACTCCTCTCGAATGAATGTTAATGGGGGTTTAGTACCTAGCGGCAATCCATCATTGATGAATGGAAGTCAAGGGATGCCTATGACTAACCCTAATGGGAGAGGGAGTGTGGTTTCGAATGTACCTTTACTACTGGCTCCTCCTAGTGTGACTATGCCTATGGCAAGTCAGTTGGTGATGGGACCTAAAACGGTTTGGCACTAGCTCATGCACTAGCGGACCTCTATCATGCGCTCAACAACCCCATGGCCTCACGGCCAGGAGCATTGATAACACATACATCATACATTGCCTTCCTAAACATCTTGCATTTGTATCATGTCTCGTAGTCCAACTCTAACCCAATTAACACTCCTCAGAGGGAGTCCCAACACATTGCCAAATGGCACAAAGTACATGTTGGAAACTGCGAGGAAGACAAGAGACGAAAGGAAGAGAGGAGAGAAGAGAGATATGAGACACCAGAAGTGGAACCCCAGAAGTGTGTCAATTGAGCACACATGATAGGAATATATAGAGGGGACCTGGGGCACTATATATAGACAGACTATATATAGCTAACACCCCCACTCAAATAAAGGTCCCTTACTATAGATGAAAAAACCCTTGGGGGCTCAAGGAAAAAACCCATAGCTCTATATAGGCCTATCGTTATATTAATATTCAAAATATAAAATTACAAAGTTGAACTTACATAAAATATAAGCTATGAAACTTATGAAACAATGACATGACAAAGAATCCATAACATAAGACATGACATTGCTATTGTTGGTTCTTTTCATAATGTCGATGCTATTGATACTGAAGCTAATTAACAATAACCTGGATATAATAACATTATCACCTGACAAGGAGCATCCTTTCGAATTTGGGTAGTTTATACGTAGAAAGACAAAACCATAATTATAATCGCTTTGGTGATGCACTGATGTAAAGCTTTGGATAAAGGTTTCTTAGAATAAATTCGCATTGTATCCAGGAATAGCGTGCATGCTTTTCCACGAAACGCTGGTTGGAGAGGAAAGACTCGTGTCCTCTCCACCTCCCACGTCAAGTTTCTCTAGCACCCTCTCTGTCTCTCTCTCTCTCTCACGTAATGCCCGGCTTATCTGCAGCTTGTGCCTACCATTGGGCACCTTCTCCCACGGGTCTTGCTCCCATTGTTTGCTCTTCAATACGTTCCTATCTCCTCCTCCTCCTCCCCTCTAGCATGCAGCACGCCGTGCCTGTCTCAGCTGCCTGGCCGAGCCCCTCCCTCTACCAACGGAAAAAGGAGAAGGACAGGGCATGGGGAGCACAAAAAGAAAGAAGGGTAGGGAAGGAACCTCCCTGCACACGATATCAGCCAGAAGATGGAACATAGGAGAACTCTCCACGGACTGAAATAGGCGCACAAAGAAATTACTAAAAATCGGAAAGTGTCGCACGTGCGTCCTTAGAGCACTTTGACGCTTAAAATCGTCCTAGATTGAGCCGCTGCCTTCGATGTTGAATATTTTTCCCTTGATATTCATAATTTTTAGCTATGTTTAAGCACTTCTCGGCATCAAAATTCTGCTCTCAGTTGGCTCCACCAAATGGTGGAGGCCAAGTTTCAAATTCGAATGTTGTTCTTGTGGGTCAACAGCCAATGCTAAATCAGATTGTTAGGCCAATGGAATGATGAGTTGACGATCGAGGCTACGAGTCGAGTGCATCTAATGCCCTTGGCGAAGTCAAGGATATGATGAAGCACTATACCGACATGATTTCCGAACAATATCGACAAATAACTGTCGACGTTAATTTCTTGAAGAATCAACAAAATTTGATAGGGAGTCGACGCCCTGAAGAGGGTGGACCCTCTAGATTCAGCTGTAAATGGTGTGGTGGACAGCACTTCCCCAGAAACTATCCAAATGTGAAATGTGACATTTGTGGGAAGTCATGCCATTTAGCCGCTACCTGTTGGAGTAAGATTAGTTCTCTCCAACAAGGGAGTAAACAGTCGGGCCCAGTGAATCATAGAGCGCAAGGAAATAAATTGCAACAGAATGACGCACCAAGACAAATATTGCAAAGGGGAAAAACAACTATAGAAGAGTTGCCATAAGGCAACAGAGTCAGCCTTATTGAGGCTGTACGAGTCAATGATGCTGAAACCTCTAACTTAAGAGCCGTGACAAGAGGCCAAAAGGCTAAAGAGGTTGACAAAGACAATAAAAAAATGGTTGAGGCAAACCCTAAACAAGGGGATAAGGGGACGCAAGTCCAAAATCCTAGTATGGAAGGGGGACCGCTAAGGCCGGTTGACAGAAAAGGCAACCCTAAGAAGGACGAGGAAGCGCCAAGAAAGAAGGCAAGAGTCAAGTAAGAAGCACCCAAACTGGTCCAAAGACCAAAAGAGAGGATGGTTTGGCGAGAAAAGAGAGCTTTGGCTACTTATCATGACTTTGATTTAGCAAGTTCTCTTTGCGAAGTTAAACCAGATGTGAACCTCTTGCAATTGATCAAATTATCTCCAGGAGTATGCAAGGAATTTAAGAAGATCCTGCGTATTAGGTATATTGTGGAACCTTTGGGCATAGCACAAGTAGGGGAAGATTGGTTTGACCATGCTGAAAAGAATTGCCCTAGGATTCCAGCATATGTGGATGTAATATTAGTGAAACATGCCATTGTAGACACTGGATCCTCCCTCAATATCATGAGTTCAGAATTGATGGAGAGGTTCGGTCTAGGCATCCAAAAGGACAGCTCCACCCTCCTGAGAATGGCTGATGATAGTCTAAGACAACCAGAAGGTTGCGTTACTAAAGTCCATGTTACAGTTGCAAGTGTAGAATGTTTCTTGGACTTTAGGGTGATAAGATTTGCAGGACGTCCTAGCTATCGAGTCTTGCTAGGGAGGCCTTGGATCTTATGAACAGACTGTCAAGTTGATATACCCGCCGGTCGAGTGGTTCTAGGTAGAGGTGCTAATCGAGTAATAGTCGATGCTTATCCTGAGTCTCCTCAAAGTGAGAGAGCTTCTTTATCTTCTACTGAATTAGAAATAGCAGATGATCCATCTGGTAGTGAGACATCATCCAACAATGAATCTAAAGAGGGGTCCACTACTACAGAGGATATCTATCAGATAACTCTAAATGAGCCGATAGAGCCGCAAGATAGGATAAGAGACGTAGATGTGATTGAGTTGGACCTTAGCACGCCGAATGATTTGGGCCAATTAAATTAGGTTCCATGCTTAGTTTAGCAGAAAGGGAGGACTATGTGTCCTTGATCCAAGAATTCCGCGATATCTTTGCTTGGAGTTATGATGAGCTGAGAGGCATTCCTCCGAGCCTAGCTGTTCACACTATTCCTGTAAAAGAATGCACTCGTCCTATGCGTCAGAAAGTAAGGCGTATGCCTTTTGAGTTGAGGGACGGGTTGTTTGAGGAGTTACAGAAGTTAAGGAAAGTTGGGTTGATCTTCCCTATTCAGCACACAGAATGGTGTTCACCAAGTGTAATCAGGAAGAAGAAAAACATCCAGATCTGACTATGTGTAGAATTTAGAGAGCTAAATAAGTAGACGGTTAAAGATTACTGCCCGTTGCCGTTTATTGACCAGATTTAGGATCAATTAGCGGGTAGGGAAATATATTCATTTATGGATTGATTTGCAGGATATAACCAGATGGCAATTGCAGAAGAGGACAAGTTGAAAACAACTTTTATTACGGTCTTTGGTACTTTTACGTACCATGTGATGACCTTTGGTTTATGCAATGCACCTAGATCATGGCAACGAACAGCAGACAAGACCTTTGGTGACATCTCCCCAGATGAGTTGAAAGTATTTATTGATGACCTGGGGGCAGCCACTGTAAGGGAAAGGATGTTGATTATTTTAAGAAAGTGCTTTGAGCGTTGCAAACAATTTTTTATTGCTCTTAACCCACGGAAGTGTGTCTTTAGAGTGCCTTATGGGCTATTGCTGGGCCATGTGGTCAGTTCAGTAGGGATAGCAAACTGACCCTGAAAAGATCAAGGTTATAGTTGCTATGAGTCCACCACGCACTCCAAAAGAGGTTCATAGCTTTCTCTCATCGATAGGGTGCTATCGGAGGTTTATAAATGCCTTGGCAGAAAGGGCGTTGCCATTAACGAATTTATTATCCTTTAGCTATTCATTTGAGTAGAGCGACCCTCGTAAGGTAGCTTTCGAGGATGTGAAACAAGAGCTAGTAAAAACACCCGTTTTAAAAGCACCTAAAAGAGGCGAGGTGTTCTATATATTTTCAGCAGCCACCATGCATAGTATCAGTTGTTGCTTAGCCCAAATTTGGGAGGAAAAGCGGTATCATCCGATAGCTTTTGCTAGTCGAAAATTGGGCTTTTCAGAGATCAATTATACCTACATGGAGAAGTTGTTTCTTGCGATGGTCTTTGGGACTAAGAAATTCAGGCACTACATTCTCTATGAAAAGGTAGTGTTTTATACAAAGGCGGAAGGGCTTAGATTTCTTATGAACAAGCTACAGCCACCTGATCATTTGGCAAAGTGGTTAATCACTTTGTAGGAGTTCGATTATGATATCAAGAGTAAGCCACCGAGGTTACATGGTATTGTGGAATGCCTTGTGGATTTCGGGGAGCTGAAATAGATTTTGGTTGAAGAAAGTCATATTGAGGAAATGTTTAAAATTGACACAGCTTCTATCCCATCTTGGTATGCTGCTATTACACACTATCTATCAACAGGAGAGACGGGAGCTAGTTTGTCAAAGTCTGAAAAGAGGAAAATCAAACAACAGGCATTGAGGTTTTCCTTGATCGCAGCGACACTATATCGGCAAGGTGTTGATGATATCTATCGCCGATGTGTGATGCCTGATGAGGTTTCTTTTATCTTAGAAGAGTGCCATGACTCTGCATGTGGGGGGCACTTTGCGGGATGGTTGATAGCACAAAAAGCTTTACGAGCTAGATATTGGTGGCCGTCCATCTTCCAAGATTCCTTTGAGTATGTTAAGAGATGTGACATCTGTCAAAGACATGACAGTAGAGAGAATAGGAAACGCCCACTTACGCCTATCATGGCTATCCTTCCATTTGAGAAGTGGAGCATTCACTTTGTGGGTCCTATCACCCCGTCGTCTACTACTCAAAAGAGGTATATTATAGTAGCAACTGATTATTTTACCAAATGGTCAGAAGCGCGGGTGACGAGGCAGGACAATGCAAAAGAGACTGCAAGTTTCTTGTTAGAGTAGATTATCTGCCATTTCAGTCCACAGAAGGAACTAGTGTCGGACCGTGGAACGCATTTTTTGAACAAAGTGATCAAAAGCTTGACTGAGGCTTGGCAAATCAAGCATAATAAAACGACTCCTTATAATCCGCAAGCAAACGGACAAGTTGAAAGTACTAATAAGCAGCTTGTGGGTATCTTGTCTAAGATAGTCTCTGAGAAGAAATGAGACTGGGAGAGGAAGTTGTATGTGGCAGTATGGGCGTACAATACCACATTTAAGCGAGCTATCAACCATACTCCATTTAAATTGGTTTATGGTGAAGAGTGTGTGTTACCCCTTGAAATCGAGTTGCCAACCATACGGTTTGCAATTAACCATTCTTTGGGAGATGAAGATTCCCTTTTTGAACATTTCACGACTATAGCCCACCTGCATGAGCTGAAGTTGCAGAGTTTATTACATCAGGAGGTGGCTAAACGTCGGATGAAGCAGTTGCACAACCTTAGAGCAAAGAAATATACCTTTAAAAAGGGCAATTAGTCCTATATTACGATGCGCGTAGGGAGCTGTTTCCAGGGAAGCTGGAACCTAAAAGGGATGGTCCCTACAAGATTGTGAGGCTCGGGAAAAATAGGTCTACGGCTCTATTAGATAATCTATAGGAAATAGAGTTTAAAAATAAGGTTAATCTTAATAAGATTAAACCTTATTATTTCTAATTATGCTAATACAAAGAAAATGCATTGCAGGTCCATGCTAGGGATGATTTGAGACCTGCAAAAGAGCTTAAAGCCGGTTGATGGGGCGGTTAATCCCTTATTTGGAGCACCCATATCTAGAGCACAGATACCATCAGGGGAAACTTATCTGGTGGAGCAAACGATACAAAGTGATTGAGCAAGAAGACAGAACCTTTGTCTGGGAGATCAGTCTTCTGCCATCACTGCTTACGACTATTGAGGAGTATCCTTGTTGAGTTCAATGGTGAAGGTGGGATGGAGCCGTCAGTTCATCCTCTCAACATGCTAAACTTTGATTACCATAATTACGAATAGAGGAGTTCGCGATGGCAGACTGTGTAAACCCATTGTGGACGTATACATTATATTTTGACGGAGCCTCCAGGGGCCCTAATAAAAAAGGGAGTGTTGGAGTAGTAATCCGAGATCCCCGACGAAGAGTTACGACTAATCTACTGTTATTATCTTGGATCCATAGGCTGATTAGACAACATGTTATGCGTACTCATCTTGCTATATATGTAGGAGGGATGGGTCATAATCTTATGCATTTAGTTTAGGGCTACGAGCCTATTTTCCTCCTTGGGAAGGAGCTTATTATTGTATATCTGTGCTATTCCAAGGAAGGATGTGTAGGTGCTACTATGTTTTATTTCATTAGGCCAAGAGGGCCAGTTGTCTGTTTAGTGCAGGTACGGTTAATGGTTTCTTATTTTAGTTTTGTACTAGACAGGTTCGGAAGAAGAGCTTGGAAGGAGCCTTTTGTTGCGTGGAAGCTTCTCATGGCCCTATCTAGGTGATATCTCTCCTTTATGAGTACTGTGGTTTTTATGTTATATGTGTTTGTGTACTTGTTAAGGGGATTATCTTTTCTTGTTAGGGACCGGCGTCCAAGGCATGAAGTCCCGAGGTTTAGGTTAAGTATGTTTGAGGGAGGTCTGAGTAGTCATTGCCTCCTGTAAATACATTGTTAAGCATCAAAAGATCTGTTTTAGAAGGGAGTCCTAGTGACCCTGTTCTGCTAGCCTGCTAGGTAATCATTCTAGGAGTTCTTGTTAGTTGTGAGGCAGTTAGAGAAGCCTGCCGAAGAAGAAAATAAAAATGATAAGAGAAAAGAAACCCTGAATAACTTAAAGAAAATCAATATATACAAAGGTGTGTAAAAAGGGGTTCTAACCCCTATAAAAATAGAAAAGAAAAGAAAGAAAAATTTATAAGTAGTTGATCATCGCCTTGCGAAGACCTGGTAGGTTCTTGGGGACGAGTTAGACCCAGGGCCGATGCCTTGTCTTCCTAGGGGTGGCATCTTGCTAGAAAAGAAGAAAATAAGGAAGGTTGGAGCGAAAATAAAAGTGAGCGTTAGAAAGGGATTAAGTGTTGCCTTGCGAGGGCTTGGTAGGTTCTTGGGTACGGAGATAGGTCCTGAGGCCGATGCCCTATTCTCCTTGGGTCACTACGCTCAGCTCCCTTCTTTTTACACGCCCGAGTATGGAAATATAAAAACCCTAAAAGAAGAAATGGGTTGAAAGAAAATACTTCTTGATCAGGCTATAGGAATCCTCGTCTAGTAGGAGCTCCTGGTTGTGTTATCCTTAGTTAGGTAGGTAGTTCAGACCACCACTTAGGGCAACCTCTTTGACAGATTTTTTTAGTTTGGCCATGTTGGAGCAGTCGGTTAGTGACTAGCTTCGGATCTTTTATCAGATTATGCTAGGCCTACTCCTTGTGGATGTCATGCCTTGGTTTTGTCAGGGGGTAGGGTGACCATTGTGCTGAGTGTTTAGTATGTATCTATTTTGTATCAGCTTGATGCTTCCTTTGGTTGTTTTTGTGCAGATCTATTGTGGGATTCGACGGGCTGAGTCACCCTATCCCATGGTTGCCAATGAGAGCGGAGTTTTGATGCTGAGAAATGCTTAAAAATAGCTAAAAATTACGAATATCAAGGGAAAAATATTCAACATCGAAGCCGGTGGCTCCAGCTAGGGCAATTTTAAGCGTCAAGTGCTTTGAAGACGCCCCTGCGACACTTGCAAATTTTTAGTAATTTTTCCATGTGCTTGTGCGAGTCAGGAAAGCTGTCGGCCAGCCCACGATGCCGAGGCAGGCGCCCAGGATTTTTCGAAATGTGATTTGGAAATTGGACGCGGGAAAGGCCGGGAAAAGGGCCAGAATTGAAGAGGTGGCCAAAGAGGAGGGCCAAAGGGGGTGCCTTTTGGGACCCCCCCTCTTAATGTTTTGTGAGGTAGGGGGCATGTCGTTGCGCTGATCAGCGTGACACAAACTCATGCCCCCCCCCCCCCCCCCCAAATTGAGGCATGGTGGCTATGAAGAAGCCATGGAATAGATGCCTACATGAAATCCCACACTTCTTGCCACTCGTAAATCTGTCTCTCGTGTAGAAAATGGTGGCCTGGTTAGAGAGAGAGAAAATCAGTCTTTCTCTCTCCTCCCTCTCTCTCCTCTAAGGGGTGGTGCACATGGGAAGAAGAAAAACGAAGGAATGGCGGATGCTCGTCCGGCAAAGATCGGATTGCTCCGTGGATGAAGAGGGGCTGGAAACGGCAATGCGGGGTCATGCTGAGTACTAAATTCATGGTAGAAATCAGTCCCATAATCAAGACCAAGAAACTGAGACTTGAAAATAAGTGGTAGTGCTATTTTTATGAAGAAAAATGATCTTTTTATGCTATTTGCTTTATGAAATCTTGTTCATATGGGATGAAAGTTCTTTATGACATTGTTTGCCATGAGTTTGATCAGTTTATGCTTTGAAAATCAGAAAATATAAGGCTACATGGTCGGAAATAGTGTTAAAATACATGAAAATACGCGTTTTAAGGGTAAATTTGGGTTTTTTTTCCGTATAAATGAGGAGAATGCTATGTCACACCAAATAAATCTGAGTTTTTGCTGTCAATGAACCTAAGGGCCACAGCCCATAATCAACCTTCATTTTCAATCATTATTTATTAAAGACAAATAGAGAAAAATGCCTAAAAATGGAAAAAATGGGCTTAAGATTAGGAAAAAATGGAAAATGGACTGAGAAAAATTAGGGAAAATTAAATCTATGTTTGTGCAATGTATAACGATGGCAAAGCACGAGGTTGGCCTTGGTTTGTCCCCGTTTCTATGTTTTGTGTGTATTTATCGTTCTTTTAAAAGGGAAAAATGCATAGAAACCCTATCTAACTAATCAATGATGCAAAATGCTAAGAGTTGGATGAAAAGGGGCTGAAACATTGAAAGATAAAGAAAAGATTTGATTTATGCATTACACTTGGCAAATAGGAAACGGTTTAAATAAAGAGGATGGTAGCATGAGCATATGGCTTGGTGCCTCCTTTCAACGCAGCACACGTTAGTGAAACTCATGGAAAGAATGCTTTATGCACGATGCACGATGCTGATTTTTCTTTTGTCTGAGCACATAGCCATACATGATTTGCATTAAGTATAATGATTAAAAGGTATCAGAAAAACCTCCTCGATGCATGGCACATGTCTTCCTTAGATTGAGACCAACGATGAGCGTGAGAGGATGTCCCAAGCTGTAGGTTAGTTGTTGGGTCCTAAAGGGAAATTGTAGTGAGGAATGGTACATCCTGGAACGTAAAATATTGGTACCTTGAGAGGAGTCTATGCTCGTATGCGTTATATGTCTAGCAGCACATCAAAGGGCCAATCCTTATGATGTAGGAGAGCTGTAGTGAAGCTCCGACTATTAGTCGCTGGAGTGCCTCCTATATGTGTGTGACGAGGCATTATGCCTAAGTACTTTGGGATCTCCCTCTAAGGAGTTCAAGGGAAATGTTGGACTATAAACTATAAACGCATGAATTAAGCTTTAGGGTAGTTTCTCCTTTAGCATTAGATTGACGCTACTGGTCCACGAGGCCGTGAGGGTGTTTGTGTGTCATGAGCATGAGGTCCAGCTAGTGCTATAGCCAGTGCCGGCCCATTTTAGGTCCCATCAGCTATATTAGCATGAATTTCAGTGTTCGTACTGTGGATGCTTCAAAAATATTAGATTTTTCGACAAGTTTAGACAATTTTTGTTATTTTAGATATTATCTCTAGTAAAAATCCAAGAACTGTAGATAACTTCTAGAGTAGGATGACATGTAAAAGAAAGTAGATAGCTTTAAGACATTTGAGAGGGTTTTATGTAAAAATAAGGATTGGCAAAATTGTGCGACATGCAATCACAGTTTTTAGGTAGTGAATAGCACTCCGAACTGGAAGATGAAGGAGTGATCTGGCAGAGTTCTCATCAGGTCACTTGGTATTTTACCCCCCTTTCGGAGCCAATGGAAGCATGAGATTGGCGATCTGAGCAGCATAGAGGAAGGTATTGTTTTATGCACATTTTTGTCTACAAGAGATTTATCTTCTCATAATGCAGAAATAAATTGACAAGCTTCACCTCTATGAGTATTCTTCTACATCTTCTATTTCTTTAAGCCCCTTCTCTTCCGTCTACTCCTCTCCCTTAATCTCCCTTCACCCTTCTGTCTCTTACATGCATGGTAGACTTTTGACCCCAAAAGCTTCGACAACGTGCTAGTTGAAGAGGGACTATAGCATCTTAATGTATGATCATTGGGCCACTATTGGTCAAACGGAGGTGTAATCAACTAATGCAAAACTCAATGGATTTGGGGGGCAATCCTATCTACTCTTGGGGAAGTGCAAACTAATGGTTTCTATTGAGTTTGAGAGCCTACTGATGACACCAGAATAAGCACAAAAATAGTGCACAAAAAATATTCGTGCATATATCACATTTCTAGTTTTTGTAAAGTGAATAATATTCACTTTGTTCTAGAATTACTAAAAAGAGAAACTCACACATGAGGGGGCCATAACCACATCCACATCCATCATTAATAAATGGTACACACAAAAGTGTATGTGCATGCATTTGTAAAAGTTTAGAAAGAATTGAAATGTGAAGGCTAAAGCCTTACAAATACAAATGTATCAAAAAAATCAAATAAATATTAAAATATGAAGGGTTGTGTGTCTTTTGGGGAAAAGGTGTGGTGGAGTGCATGGCTGATTATGTGCCTTTTTCTCTCCTTTCTTCCAAGATACACACATTCTCCTTTTGGATGGTGCCAATCTTCCTCTCTTCTCTCTCCTTTCTCTTTTGTGCAGAAGTTTCTCTTTTCCCTTTCCTCTTTTCTCTTGTAAAACTGAAGTTATGGAGGATGAAGATGATAAATCTACTCATTGTTAAGTGCAAGATTTGTGATTATTTCTTGTTTTGAGATTAATGGTTCAGCCATGTGCATATATTTTGCATGCTTCTACTTTGATTTTGTGATTGTTTCTGTTCGTGAGAGGGTTGTTGTCTTTTTGGTGCATAGCCGAGAAAGAAGCTAATCTCAACAACTAAAGTTTGAGAGAGATCTTATGTTAGATGAAAGAAGGGTAGATTGCAAAAAGAAAAATTAAAGAAGATTATCAAGAAGAAGATCTAGCACCTACTTAAATGGATTTCTCAATTTTTAGTTTTATCAAAGAGATTAAGCATCTTCCACCTATTTTCAGAGCTTTGAGGAACTCTATTTTGAATAAGAATAATAAAAAGAAGAAGAAGCACGCCTTTTTCCTTTTGTTTCCCTAACTTCCATATTCTCTTTCATCTAACTAATTACCCTTGCTCACCCATAGTTCAAGAATGAAAAGAGAGGTAAACAAGCAAAGAAAATAACAACATGCCAATAACCCCTACCTTGTCAATGATGATTGTAATTTATGAGATAGCCCCTATGCTACTCAACATGCTCCCTTGTATAGGCTTATTAGTTGGCTGGGCAGACATTATAGTAGTTGATGCAGAGACGTTGAGTGGATCATCACTTCTCTCCATTTACATGATCATCCCTTGTAATGGATAATTGTGTGGGAGGAAACGCTAACATAACTGATTACATCAATGCTCAACAACCATACTTTGTTGAGGAGACCACCCCACCCTCCCAATCCAAGATATAATTTGCCAATGGCTATGGTGACTTGCATGCTAACTCGCACAAACAACCTAGTAGCCAGAACCAACATGGACAACTAGGAAGCCATGGCCAAGGCTTCCATCCTCCTACACCATTGAAAGAAAGCCTATCCCCCATCTGGTCTATCCTCAACCACCCCATGGATGATATGCATAACCATTACAACGTAGGCAAATAATTTGGGCCTCAACAGCTTGGTGTCACCCATGTCTGCACTCACACGGCCAGGCCAATGTGGTGGAGTTGAAGGGGGCAGATGTAGATAAGCAGTCTATGCATCTACTCATGGAACAATGTGTTGGTGAAGAATAAGAAGAAGCAGCCCTGATCCCTACATGGCATCATGAACATGTCCAACATTAAAGCCTGGAAACATGACAAAGAGGTAACAAAGCCCCTACATGTGTGGCCATGTCCTTTCACCACAAGAATAATAATATGAAAGAGAAGAAGATGAGTAGGTTGTGGCTATCTGTTGAGCCTAGCCCATATCTCCAAAAGAAGAAGCAAAAGAAGAAAAGAGAGTTCAACTTGCAGAATAGGGTTGTTCTTCCCTGGTTTTGTTCCTCCCCATTGTCCCCTCCTCGTCTTCAACAACTACAAGTGGTTCCTTGGGTCATGTGGAATAAACTCAATAGCAACACACACAAAAGGATATGGCATAGCCGCCAAATGGGAGACTTCATGGAGAAAATGATGAAGAAGAGAAGAAGACGATGATGAAATCCCTGCCCCTACTTGCAATCAAAGTAGTTGTCCATCCCATGGGTGGGGTCTATGCATAAAAATGCAGCATGTGAAGTTAGTGGAGGAGTTGGAGAGGTGAAATAAGATGGGATGGATGGAGTCCTTCTGCAACAAGCCGGCCACCATGGAAGGAACTGGCAGATGAAGTCAAAGAAGATGGAAGCAAACAAAGAGTGAGAGAGAGGCATATATGTGTGTGTATCACATGATCCTTGCCTCAAGAATCAATGAAAGGTGTTAGATGCAAGATAGCAAGTATTGTTTCATCAATGCTAATTGCCATGCTCACATCTGAATCAACCTGAAGTGGATCTAGTGGATGGAAAATCTTCAATATATTTGTTTATTTATTGTTTATAAATCTAGATTAAGTCCTATCCTTCACTTAATGAGATAGGGAACTCATCAGAATTGCTCCATTTATGAATAAGCGATTCAAGTAAACTCAAGCTAAGAGGGACACTATTTTAAGATGCTCTCGCTATCATAACTATTGTAAAGATGGTTATTTAGACCCTAGACATTTCTGTTTAGCCTCTAGTTTACAAAACTATTGATGTCACCAAATATCATGGAACGGCTTTTGTAAAAGAGTACCTATCATGAGATAATGCATCTTTGGCTTATAAAAAAATTAAAATACTCCCTAATTGTGCAAAGATTTGACATTTCTTTAAGAATTGCATTTCAATGTGGAAATGTTTATAGAAATGTTAATAACTTGTATTAAACTAGTTCCTTGAAATGTAAATCAAGGTGTCACACTTGTTACAAGTACCACCAAAAATCAAGAGAAGGAATTCCTTCTTAAACAAGTAAAGCCATTTGAACTTGACGGTAAGAGTAAAGATGTTGAAATGGATGCCAAGGTGTGGATTAAAACCATAGAGGATTATTTTCTCATAGCAAAGACTAGCATCCCTAATCAAGGCATGATAAGCAAGATCTAATTGATAGAAGGAGCACCTCTATAATGAAAATAGTGGTATTGAGACAATGGAATCTTAGAATTGATCATCACATCGAATTAAATGAAAGAAGCTATGCATGAAGATATCTCCCATGGTCTTATTGCACCTTAAATAGGAATAAATTATTTTCCCTTTGCAAGTTAGAAACTTATTACTCCCTATTTGTGACAGTTAAGGAGTATGCCCTACCCATGGATACCACCTTGTTTTATTGGACATCTAGTTGACCCTTGGATCTTTAGGATCCCGCAAAATTTTCTAGGCATCTTTTCCAAACCTACTAGCAGGAGATATTGGGGGCAAAGTTCTCCAAACAAATGTTTAATATATTCTCCACACAACAATAGAATAAGTAAAACATTTTAAATATCTATGAGTTTATCTTTGAGTGTGATAAAGTCTCTAACACAATAAAATAAATTGTTAACTATTACAAACATTCTAAAGTGTGAAAATTTTTAACATTATAGAATGATAACACTTCAGCTTGATTTACAATTTCCTATTTTATATTTAAAAATTATTTAAAAACTATAAAATACCTTATTTTTAACTCTTATCAAGAAACATCTAAAGTATCCAAAAATATCTTAACTTAATTTATATTTATTAGACTATTTACATATTTTAATTGATAATATAAGTACCTATTGTAACTAATGTAATCATCTAAGCTTTTGTTAAGTGTGAAATGCTTTCTAACACAAAAGTGAAAAAAAAAATCCATTTTGAATTTTTCAATTTCAATGAACCTTGTACACTTTAGGTCAATTCAAGCTAGAAGCTTGAAAAAAGTGCTTGCAAAGCTTGTGACATCACAAGAATTTCTTGAGTATGTAAACATATTTTTTCATAAAAAAGCTTTTCATCTAAAATGTTTTCAATTGAAAAAAGTTTGACCAAAATGTAAGTAGTATTTGGCCATTTCTTTAAATTCTAATGAAACTTGTGATGACAAATTGTTCATTGATATGAAGCCGAGTAGCAAAGACAATGAGGTCATTGTAAGAAAAGAGAAGAAGGTGGAAAGTGACTGATGGAGAGAACTTTGAGAAGGACGAGGAGCTCAATGCTCAAACTTTATAGCCTCGGCAAGGAGCTCAATGCTCTAACTCAAGCGACTCTCATAAAATTTTGATGATGAATACTTCGAAGAGGTGAGGAGCTTAAAGCTTGAACTCAAGAGCCTCTCTCCTAGAACTTGTTGCAAGATCTTTGAAGAGGGCGAGGAGCACAAAGCTCGAAATCAAGGCACCCTCACATGAGACTTGATGGTGAAAGCTTGAATGTCGGCAAGGGGCTCAATGCACAACCTCAATCCACTCTCTTCAAATTTGATGGCCTCCCTCTATGAGAGCACCACTAGTGTCTCTCTTATATAGTTTCTCAAGATATTCATGTTTTCCAAAAGTCATAAAGCTTTTGAGTGTTATCTTTTCTCTAAGGCTAAAAAAGTCTAAGTCGTTAAGGCCAAAACATAAAAGCCTTTAGGCTTTAATAGCTTTAAAGCTATTAAACTTATCATTTTGAAAATTTCTTGATTTCATCACCCTTTATTTTTCATTGCCATCATGTTTAGTCCGTAATCAACGGCAACCATGTCATCATTTGAATCATCACCTACTCTAATGCCATCAGCATTCAATAATTGTCATTAATCTTGCCATATCATCAACAATATCGGTCATCTTCTTTTCGTCAATGATAGCTATCATTATACTTGTGTTTAGACTGAGACATTTTTCCTACATTCCCGTGGAATACATGCTCTCAGAGTGTTTGGGGTCAAAATTCTACCGCGGGGGTACAAGACAGTAGGGTGAAGGGAGATTCAAGGAGAGGAGTAGATGGAAGAGAAGGGGTTGAAAGAAATAGAAGATGTAAAAGAATACTCACAGAGTTGAAGCCTTTCAATTTATTTGTGCATTATGACAAGACAAATCTCTTGCAGACAAAAACGTACGTAAAACAATACCTTTCTCTATGCTGCTCAAACTGCCAATCTGATCCCTCCATTGGCTCCAAAAATGGGGTAAAGTATTAGGACACCTATTCAGAATTATGCTAGATCGGAGTGTTGTTCACTGCCTGAAAACAATGATTGCACATTACAGGATTTTTTCAATCCTTCTTTTTACATAAAATCCTCTCAAAATGGCTAAAAGCTACCTACTTTCTTTTACATGTCATCCCATTCTAGAAGTTATCTACAGTTCTTGGATTTTTACAAGAGACAATATCTAAAATTTAGAAAATCGGCTAAACTTATCCAAAAATCTAATATTTTTGAAACATTCACACTACTACCGATGCTGACACTAATGTCTAAAATGGCATTGGCTCTCTAGATTAATAAGAAAGCTGCACTCTAGAGTTTTTCACATGGTGTGCACATAGCAGCATGACATCCACCCCCTCCTAACCTGCACATCCTCTGGCATGTGCCAAAGTCTTACAGATCTATAGTATTAGAAGAAGTATCTTCTACCATGTCAATGTCTTCATCATCTACCTCTTCTTCTTCCATATTCTCATGTTTATGCCCAATATCCAACTCCTTCAACTCATATGCTGAAGACTCCCTATGTTTAAAGATATTGATATGTTTTCCGACAAGCACATCAAAACTATGCACGATGCTATGAGCCAATTGCTTTGACTCTGTGTATGAAGTAGACTGTAACAACAACTCCCACATAGTTACAAGTAATTAATGCATGGAGTAAGATTCCATACACTCCACGAAGCACTATATCTCCTTATTGTGTAGTATTAAGCCATGTTGGTAGGTGTAGTAACTACTTATGACAAACCAAAAAATTAGTATGTAGTGTTCTTTCTCACTTTCTCCCTCTCCCTCTTCATCTTTGCCTCTCTCCTTCTCTCTTTCTCATAATGAGCTTCCCCTCTCCTCTCATCACTAATAAATAAGATATATCACTCAACAAATTGAAGCTTGCAGAACTGTCTCACATAATTCACCTCATTATATTTAAATGTACATATTATCTTAAGTATATAGATTGCTTGGAATTCTATCACATAAAAGGTCAGACTCTAAAGATCATCCTTCACTTCATATTGGCATATATCATGAAAATTATCTATATCTATATGCACCTCTCCTCTAGGAGACCAACTCCTCATTGAGGTGCTCATCCTCCTCTATGTAAAAAAGTGATTTCTCATCATTGACTTGATGACAATAAACTCTTGCTTGAGTTCATTGGCAACTTCTACCTCTTCATCAATATCAAAAGTCTGATCTAACCATCCAAGTGGAATCATTTTTGTCTTTCATTACGTGATAAAAGAACTTGCTTGATATTGTTTTTCTATGTCACGTGATAAGATTACGTGAAGGAACCAGTGCTTAACAGGGTTAATTAAAGAAGCTGATTGTTATATGTCAAATTAATGTGTTAGATAATTACATAACTAAAACAAACCGAGGAAAGTGCGGAGGATGGGCCATGGGTCCGTCCTACGGTTGGGTGGTCCCGGTTAGCTGGGAACTTTTCTCAAAAATCTCGAAGAACAGTGGGATGAGCATCATCATCAAAACGAATAACGAGAACAATGACCTAGAGATACGTCTTACTCGATTTACGCTGTTTTAGGGGAACAGAATGGGACTATGCCTTATGGCAGAGAGGTTGAGCCTTGCATCCCTCTCGTTTCCCATTCTCCTTGAACCAAGTGCAGCGTGAATCCGCTTCGGACCTGGCATTTCTGCGTAAAGTAGTTCGCTCGGGTCTGACGCTAGATGTTGTTAGCTAATGACCAAACAGGAAAACCCTAATTCTGGTCGATCCTAAGTGGGAAAAGGCTGGGATACTTCCGCTACATGGCAGACGCGGGAAGACTAGATCGCAAAACCCGTAACATTCCATGGGAGTGCCGGGCGGAGTTTTCTAGACATCCTTTCCGACGGACTGCTAAGACGTGTCCTGGATGATACTAGGGGACACGTTACAGTTGGTATCAGAGCCGACCAACAACGGAATTGTTTTTATGATATCTCAATAAAATTAAATAAAGAGATTGCTGCTATCCAAACATTTTCTTACCTTCAATGCTGTCTTGCAGAGCTATAAAGCGTGGAACAAGTTTTTGGTATTTCGGGTCATGTTTATGACTGCAATGCATTCTCCACTTTTTAGACAAAGAATTGGGATGATGAACATCCTGGAGCAGATTTATAATCCATCACCTTTATACATAGAACGAAGATGGACGGGGTCTTCAGGAATCTACTATATAGCCGCCCACCGGTTTGCTTATCTACACACCAACCTAAAAAGGATCAAGTGGTTGGAAGACTTGAAAGTCGTGAAGTTGTTCATTTTTGTGGGAGCTCACGTAAATTCGACTTTACATATTCAAGGTGGGAGGGTTGAAATGAACTCATATGTATATGAGAAAGTAACCGGTGTAATCCCAGCCGACAGGATTAAAGTGTTGGGCTGCCATGAGAAGTATGGATTCCAACAGAAAGGGTATCCTCAACTTCCAATGAACTATCGATTCCTAAAGATTCATGACCCAAAACCCTACTATTACACAGTTCCTGTAGATAAATGCAATACAACGTTGTTCTCCCCAAACTGAATGTAATGATTGGATTATCATCACACGAAACGTTGTATAAGGCTATGCCCATGTAAATACAAATAAAGACTTCTTTTATCAATATCTGGCTGTGCATAAGAGTTGTTAAAAAGTTAAGTAGCTACATTGTTTACAAGATAGTTGAACTAAAAATGAAAGATAAGCTAACGTTGATTATCATATAATAACGTTAAGAAAACTTTTAACCAGGCACAACCCCAAGTACAGGCTCCAAATTTGCCTCCTACATCAAGTACTGTTGTGACCCAAGAGAAGAAGTTCCTCCTCAAGCAGATAAAGCCACCCGAGTTTGACGAGAGAGGCAGATTCGTCCAGGCTAATGCTGAAATTTGGATTGAATCCACAGAGAATTACTTTGAAGCAGCTGGTACTGCACCTACCAATCAAGCCATGCTCGTCAAGTTAAAACTCACCGGCGAAGCCAGACTTTGGTGGAAGCAATGGTGCAGGGATCAAGGGATTTCAGAGGGGTCCGTTACCTGGGAGAAGTTGAAAAAAGCTGTGCAGGGAAGATATTTACCACCTGCATATCGTACTCAGAAAATGAATGAGTTCTACGAGCTAAAACAACTAGGACTCACCCTTGACGCATACTACTCTAAATTCGTCTCACTCTTAAAGTATGCGCCACAGATGGACATGACGCAGCAGGTGTCCAAATTTTGTGCGGGCTTAAATCCACCCGTAAATACCCGTCTCGAATCTATGCATCCATCAGATCTTCAGGATGCACTTATTTGAGCGGTGCCTATAATTCAGGAGGTGCAAGCTAAACCAAGGGGTAACAAAACTTGGTCCTATAGTGACCCGAACAGAGGAGCATTCAGACCTCAAATGAAGAGAGTTCAAGGTCACAATTAGGGACAAAGGAAGAAAGTAAGGACAAATAATGTCAACAACTTTGTTCCTACTCAAAGTAATGGCCAAAACCTCTGTTGTTTCCACTGCAATGAACCCGGTCACTTCAAGAGGCAATGTCCCAAGCTCAGCGGAGGACATCGTCAAACGCCTTTCCAAGGTGCAGGCCGCGATCAAGGAGCCACGACCCGTGGAAGAGGAAGAACTGCCTGCATTGCCAATAGTCAAAGATGCAAAGAAGAAGAAGAGCAAGATCCGACTATGGGAGCAGAATTCGAAAGAGCAATAGTCCATGCCGCTTTACACAAGAAAGGGCCGAATCGCTAGTTCTCGGTGATTCAGACACCGTCGGACTATCAAGGTAAAGATTTCAAAACCTTGATTGATTGTGGCAGTACACATTCCTTTATCTCACCAGTATGTGCAAAAAGATTAGGAATAGCCACAGTAGAAGCACCTACCCTGCTTGTAGAATTGGCAAACGGTCGTGAGGTAACTTGTATCAGGCAAACTGCTAAGGTGGAATTCTTTCTGGGAGGAAAGAAGACCTCAGTCAAATTCAGAGTCATGAATTTAGGTATCCATGAGTGTCTACTTGGAATGGATTGGCTTAAGCCCAACAACGCCCACATTCACTGTGGAAAGGGTCAAGTTTCCTTTTGAAACTCTGGAAGGGAATTTGTCACAACTCAAGGTGAGGCAGGAGTGCCAAGAATCCAATTGGCCAAAGTATCTCAGATCATAAAAGGAGTCAAAAAAGGATTACCAGTTTACCTGATCAAACTCAACAAGTTAGATCGAAAGCAAGAGTCTTATGAAGGACCTTCTTAGCTAAAGGAATACGCTGACGTATTCCCTGAGGAATTGACTAAACTTCCGCCTCAAAGAGAAGTAGATCATGAGATTAGGCTAGTGCCTGGAGCTGCACCAATCGCAAAGAGACCTTATAGAATGTCCATACCGGAAGCAATTGAGTTCAAGGAACAACTGAAGCAATTGTTGGATCAGGGTTACATCCGGCCTAGCAACTCACGTGGGGAGCTCCAGTACTATTCCTGAAAAAGAAAGGTGGGACACTTCGACTATGTATTGATTACCGAGGGTTGAATCAATCAACAGTCAAGAACAAGTATCCTATTCCTAGAATAGATGAGCTTCTTGATCGTCTTCAAGGTGCAAAGATCTTCTCCAAGATTGATCTCAGGTCAGGTTACTATCAGATAAGGATCAAGGAAGAAGATATTCCAAAGACGACCTTCAATACAAGATATGGGCACTTTGAGTTCCTGGTTATGTCATTCGGGCTTACAAATGCACCTGCCACCTTCAATAGATTAATGCATGATATTTTTAGACCATATCTTGATGATTTCGTGCTTGTCTTCTTCGATGATACTTCAGTCTATTCTAAACAGGAAGAAGATCATGAACCTCAACTTCGGATTGTCCTTGAGACAATGAGGTCTCATAAGCTGTATGCAAAAATGAAGAAGTGTGCATTCTTCAAGCGTCAGATTGAATACCTGGGATTCATAGTATCATCAGAAGGAATATCAGTAGACCCAGTCAAGGTCAGAGATGTGCTTGAATGGCCAATACTAGTATCCGTCAAAGAGATACGTAGCTTTCTTGGATTGATAGGATGGTATAGGGTCTTCATCAAAAACTATGCTTTGATTGCAGCACCTCTTACAGACTTACTAAAGAAGCAGACTTCCATTACATGGTCAACTTCCGAACAAAATAGCTTCGACAAATTGAAGCAAAGTTTGGTATCAGCACCTATTCTAAAACTTCTTGACCTCAATAAGGAGTTCGAGGTGGTAAACTGATGCTAGCATTCTTGCCTTGGGGTGTGTACTTATGCAAGAAGGTCATCCAGTAGCATACTCTTCAAGAAAATTGAAGAGTCATGAAAAGAATTATGCCATGCATGATCTGGAATTACTAGCTGTCATCCATGCTCTAAAGCTTTGGAGACACTACCTGTTGGGTAACAAGTTTACTCTAGTAACCGATCATAAGAGTCTCAAATGGATTTTTACCCAGAACGAGTTCAACATGAGGCAATGTTGGTGGATTGAAGTATTGGAGGAATATGATTTTGAAATCAAGTACCGACCAGGGAAGGAGAATGTGGTTGCCGATGCACTCGGTCGCAAGGCATTCCTAAATTCCCTAATCTTGCAAAATCCATCAACGGCTAGATCTCTGGCTACAAAAGTATCTATGCCAAACAACCCTATACTTGAACTAGCTAGAGAGGAAGCATGCCATGATTTGGCCTACCAAACAATGATAAAGGAAATATCTACCAAGGAGCAGAATCAGAAGTTGCAAGCTAAGTATCAGGAATTTTCCATTGATAATGGACTTGTCTACTACAGAACAAGGCTGTGTATACCAGCAAGCAAGTCACTTAAGCAGAAGATATTATGGAAAGCTCATGATTCTCCTTTCGCAGGACATCCTAGCTATGCTAAAACTCTTAATGCAGTTAGGAAGAGCTACCATTGGGAGAGGCTTAAAGGTGACATTCTCAAGTATGTCACTGAGTGTTTGTCTTGCCAATGTATCAAAGCCGAACATGTCATGATGCCAGGGAAACTACAACCGCTTGACATTCCCCAAATGAAATGGGAATTCATCAGTATGGATTTTGTTGTGGGCTTACCCCAAGTCCAAGGAGGATACAATTCCATTATGGTTGTGGTTGACATGCTTACCAAGGTTGCACACCTGATTCCAGTAAAGACAAACTATAAAGCCTCCGACATTGCAAGATTGTTTATTAAGGAGATATTCAAGCTACATGGGTTACCTAGAAAAATCATTAGTGATCGAGATTCTCTCTTCACATCACACTTCTGGAGAGCTATCTTTGAAGCTATTGGGACTCAACTCTATTTTAGCACCGCCTATCATCCCCAAACAGATGGCCAAACAGAGCGAGTAAATCAAGTCATCAAGGATATGCTTAGGACATACTGCTGTCGAGAGCCAGAGAGGTGGATTCAATTCTTGCCTTTGGTTGAATTTGCCTACAATGCTTCTTACCAGCAAAGCATTCAAATGACCCCTTTCCAGGCATTGTATGGTCATGATTGTCGAAGTCCCCTAAACTTTTTTGATCCAACCCTAAGAGTTGAAGCTTCAAGACAAATGTTGGAGGACATGGATGATCAAATAAGGTGAATAAGACAAGACATACAAGCGGCCAAGGATAGACAAAAGGCATACGCAGATTTGAAACGTCAAGATAGAGTCTTCGAAGAAGGAGACATGGTCTTCATTCGTGTACGCCCTAAAAAGAGTTCTCTATCCTTAGGAGAATGCAAAAAGCTAAGTCCAAGGTATTGTGGGCCGTACAAAATCCTCAAATGCCTAGGACCCAATGCTTATAAATTGCAACTCCCTGAGAACCTAAAAGTTCACAATGTATTCCATATCAGCCTCTTGAAAAAATATGTACCCAACCTTAATCATGTACTTGATGACCAACAAATTGTAATGCCTAGTCAAGGAGTCCTTGAACTACGACCAGATAGGATCTTAGATGTTAGGGAAAGACAGTTAAGATCTAGAACCCTGAGAGAATGCCTCGTCCAGTGGAAAGATTATCCCGAAGAGGATGCCACTTGGATAGATGAAAGCGCTGTCAACCATCAATATCCCCAGTTTATCTCGAGATGAGGACATCTCGATTCCTCCAAGGCGGAGAGAATGTAATATTCCGATTCGCTAATAGAAGCACGCGCGTGAACTGTCTCAAAGGAATATGAAAATTGGATAAATAATTTTTTTTTAAATTTCCCCATTATCCCTCCACCCGACTGACGAGCTAGAGGGGGAGGGAAATAGAAGGAGCCATTAAGCTCCTTGGTGGAACTCGGGATGAGGGGGGGAACATGCGTGATGACACGCAGGGGAGGGAAGATCCCCCTCCCCTCCCCTATTTAAATCAGGGAGGCCGTCAGTCTGCGAAAAAGGGAGACAAGAGGGGATACTCTGACGCTCAGCAGCCGTGAAGAAGAGTGGGAGGTTGTTAGCTGTGAGGGAGAGAGGAAGGAGGGTCGTGTGAGGAAGGGAAGAAGCCGTCCCTCTGTTGCGTCGAGTCGCTGCTAAGGAGAAGAGGGTGAGGGTGAAGCCACCTCCCATTTAGCCATCAAGAGGGACGGCCATAACCACCCCCCCCCCCCCCCCCCCCCCAAGCTTTTGGAAGCTTCCAAAGGGGGGGCCTCTTTAACCCCCCTTCCTATACCCTACTACCCCCTAAGCCCCCTTTTTCCCCCCTCGGGTTTCAAAAATCCCCTTAGCCCCTTCCCATGGTTTTTGGAACCACACACCCCCCCTAGGATTTTAAAATCCCTTTTCCCCTTAAGCCCCTCCCTTGACTTTGGGAACCTACCTCCCCCCCTCCCCCCCCCCCCCCCCCCCCATGTTTTATTCCCCTAAGCCTTTTCACCCCCTTATAACCCTTTTTCAACCCCCCCTCATAACTCTTTTCTTTTTTCCCACAACTCCCTAAGCTTTCCTCTTAATCCCCCGTATCCCCCTTATTATTTTTCCCCCCCCTGAACCTAAGAATCCAAATCATCATCATGGCCTCGGATGATATCTCGTAAGGAAAAAGTAGCTGTGAGATAAAAGATAGGGAGGGAAAGTAGGGGGAGTGAAAAGAGGGAGTGAAGGAGGAAGAGTGGGAAAAGATAAAAGATAGGGAGGGAAAGTAGAGGGAGTGAAAAGAAGGAGTGAAGGAGGAAGAGTGGGAAAAATATAAAAGAAAGGGAAGGAAGGAGAATAAGTGCTTTCTATTCCTTCTACCCCAAGTCAAAATCCTCCAAGGGTTCCGTGGTTGCAAAACCACACTCACCCATAAACTTTTTTTGATCCAAAGAGACGGTGGAATTCCAGAAGAAAGAGGAAAAGGCTATCTCACATTCGAACTACGATGCCGCCGAAGAAAGTCCAAGGTGTAGCTGCGGGAGGGTCATCTCCCGGTATCCATGTGGATATCTCACCCCAAAACCAGGTTTTTCTTCTTGGCTTTAATTCGGTTTTAAGTCGATCATGCAAAGAAAAATTGTTAAGGATAGGTTATAATTGTTCGAGTTATTTGTAACGAAGGAGTTTAGCTTATAAATGACAATGTATAGAACTTAGCTTTCTTCAATTTGCATCAAGCATTATAAATTACGAGCAAGATTATCCATTTACTATAGTAGTATATTTTAGTTAATTCCTAAAGGTGTAGAAATTATATTTTGAACCATTAGTCTTATTCCTTTCACAATGAATCATTGTAAATGGTTAAATTCATGAAAGGTTTCTTTCGATGCTCAAATTACTAGAAAGTTATCTTTGCTAATTGCACATCTTAGCCAGGAAAATGTTGTTATTTGGCATGAGCTCATCTGTAAGGAAAACAGAAGTTAGAATTAAACCGTATTGACTGGAAAGTAAATTGTCACAAGGATAGAAAAACCATGACAAGACGATTAATATTACCTCCCAAAAATTATCCAAACCAATCTAAACATAGAAATATTCATACCCTAAGCACTTGACTACTTTCCTTACTGTAAGGACAATAAATTCATAAAGATAAGAAACTAGGGTTTGTCCCTAAGGCTCTTAAAAGAAGAAACCCTAGGCCTGACATACGTCAACTTAAAGAATCTAAACAGATTATTCCATCGCACGATTTGCGCAATAAAAATCATTTAGTCTTGTGATTGATTCACAAGGAGGAAGGGTAAAAACCCTCATCAAGGATGGCAGACCCCTACGCAAGTTATCTTGCAAAAAGACGTTTTTTTGGATATCCTTCTAAATAAGGAAAGTTGTAAACCGGAAACTAGCGTATCTAAGGAACTTTAGGGTTAACCAAGTTGGGTATGTCCTACACGGGAATGTAAAAGATCTTGCCAAGCTACAAGAAACCTTGGGAACGAGTGCTGATACACTCAAAAAGGAAAGAACACTTCCTTAGCAGGTTGCCAAACAACTGGGTTGATTAATGGAAATGTTTGTGTTTGCTAGAGATTTTAGGGCTCTGTTTGAATTATGAATTACAAATTAAATGAGTACCTATACTTCAGGTTGAAGGCCTGAAGGAAGAGGCAGTTTCAGTTACCCCCGACTACCTGCCTAACCCTAACCAAGGGGGTTGTTCACCGCGCCGGGAACGTGGACCGAACCCACCGCGAGAGGTCTCTCCGTTGAGCTCTACTTGGAGTAGGAGGACGCTTGGGTGCCAGGGGGGGCTCTGGCCGTAAATCCCTCACCTAGTTGACGGGCGGGCGGAAGCTTGGAATAGTGATCCCTGGGGATTACTGGAAAGCCTCCGGGCGGATTATGGACAAGCCTACGGACGGAACTCCTTGTATTTCAAAGATAAAATGATGAAATGTTAAAAGAACTTGCTTGATATTGTTTTTCTATGTCACATGATAAGATTACGTGAAGGAACCAGTGCTTAACAGGGTTAATTAAAAAAGCTTATATGTCAAATTAATGTGTTAGATAATTACATAACTAAAACAAACCGAGGAAAGTGCGGAGGATGGGCCATGGGTCCGTCCTACGGTTGGGTGGTCCTAGTTAGCTGGGAACTTTTCTCAAAAATCTCGAAGAACAGCGGGATGAGCATCATCATAAAAACGAATAACGAGAACAATGACCTAGAGATACGTCTTACCCGATTTATGCTGCTTTAGGGGAACGGAATGGGACTATGCCTTATGGCAAAGAGGTTGAGCCTTGCATCCCTCTCGTTTCCCATTCTCCTTGAACCAAGTGCAGCGTGAATCCGCTTTGGACCTGGCGTTTCTGCGTAAAGTAGTTCGCTCGGGTCTGACGCTAGATGTTGTTAGCTAATGACCAAACATGAAAACCCTAATTCCGGTCAATCCTAAGTGGGAAATGGCCAGGATACTTCCGCTACATGGCAGACGCAGGAAGACTAGATCGCAAAACCCGTAACATTCCATGGGAGTGCCGGGCGGAGTTTTCTAGACATCCTTTCCGACGGACTGCTAAGACGTGTCCTGGATGATACTAGGGGACGGGTTGATCCCCTAAACATTTCACAATATAGAACACCCTTCATTCATGGAGCCCTTGGGCCTTACCTTTTATTGCACAAAGCCTATTGATGCATTTATCAAACATTTAGGGAAAAGCATCGACCTATTGTGTACCATGCCTAGTACAATACATGACTCATCCACAAGGTATATTAGCAAATGCACTTGATTGGTGAGGATGGATGTAGGAAAGTAATTCTCTACTAATAGCACAAGTATTTTAGTTCTTTACATAATTTGCAAAGCCTAAGATTTTTTTTCTAAGATATCCATTTTACAAGTTTGCCAAGGATGTATATAGCATCAAGTGGGCCTCTAGGATTAGTGGCCTTACAAGTTAACATTTTCCACAAGTTAGTGTAGTTAGGAGAAATCAAACATTCCATAATGTTCTATGTGCTAGAAGGTGATGTGACGTGGTCATCTAATAGCTATATTGCATTGGGTAAATACATAATGTATCCTCTTTTTCATCCATCTCTCATTCATAAGATTGTGTTAAGAGCCTTGTCCAAACATAACAAAGATATCTACCTATCTAAGTCAAAGTACAAAATGCTTCGTATAATACCCATTAGCTCAAACATTTAAGTTTATCATGTCATTAAGGTCTCACTCAAGATTACTCTATCTCACTCTCATTTTCTCATTCTCTCATGACTTTGTGACCCTTCACACAAGTAACTTTCCTTTACTAATTGATGTCCCCAACTAAAAATAATAAGGTTAATAGGAGTATAATAAGGTTGAACCAATCTTTTAAACCTAAAACCATTCACTATAGGTTTCAATATATTTTCCTTCAAGTCCTTCAACAAAAATGTGCATTGTCTAAGATCCTTCTAGATAATGAATGGTTTTTCATACCTAAGTTTCAATTTTTGGGGAAACTTTCCAAGTCTTGAATTTTACACCATAACCCAGTCCCCATCTTCAAATACGTTCCTCTTTATATGCCAGTTCACCCATGCTTGCCTTCTTGATTGTTTGACCCTTAATACATAGGTAGCTAATATCCAATCCTCCTCTAATTTTAGGAGCAATTCCAACCTATGCTACACTATCTTTCACAATCTACTTTGTGTCTATGGCAATTCTCAGGATCGGAAGTACGAACTCCATGCTCCCAAAACCTATAAACAGTACACCAACCTTAAGGATGTAAGTCTTGTTGTAACCTTATATGTAGTCCTAAAAGCCCATCATGTAGAATCTAGCTTTGCATCCAATTATGTCCTTCAAAATACAAAAAATTGGAATATTATTAGAGATGTCTACTTTTCGATCAGTGTGTGGATGATAGCGAGTGAACTTTTTATGTAAAATCATGTTCTTGGTTGTTAACATTTGAATGGTCTGATTCAAAAAGTGCTTGCCTCTATTAGTATTTAGCTTTATAGGGCATCCAAACCTGGTCATGATATTCGAATATAAGTACATGGCTAAACTTTTTGTAGCTGATTTAATGGGTGCAGAAAAATCTTTTCCTCATTTTTGAAATGACTCAAGCAAAATTACAAGATGATTCTGCATACTATCTCTATCAAGAGGCTAATTCTTCTTCAAACATTGCAAGTACTACAAGGATATTGGGGAATAGCAACGACCATTTGCAACAAAAATTAGCAGCGCTGCTACTTGTGTCACAAATGTCCATTGCTATTTACTCAGCTATTTGCAACACAAATAGAGATAGTACTCAGACAGAAAAAAGCGCAGGCCGAAACCCGAGCACGGCATTTTGTGTAAAAGAGCAAAAGAGAGAGTAAATTATATCGTGCATTTGGGAGGGAGAGGGAGAGAAAGAGAGAAAGAGGGAGAAGGAGAGCTTCTCACCGCCAATGTCTGCCGCCATTCGCGAAGAAGAGGAGGAAGTGCACGAAGGGCAAAGAGGAGTCGTCGTTGCGAAGAGGAGCCACTAAATCCATCCTTGGACCTTTGCATTGAGTGCATTGCTCTCTCTTGGCTTGTTCTTGTTTTTTCTCATTTTCTTTAGTTTTTTTTCTTAAGAATGATATGTATTGAAGGAGAAAGAGAGGAAATGAGGGAGGAAGAGAGAAAGAGAGGGAGAGGGAGGGAGAGAGGAGAAGGAATGGATGAAAAACAAAGAGAGGGTAAGATCTTGTTCTTTAATTTCTTCTTTTCTTATTTGTAGTAGTAGTAGTGGTGGTGGCGGTGGTGGTGGTGATGGTGGTGGTGATGGTGGTGGTAGAAAGAGAGAGAGAGACAGAGAGAGAGAAAGGTTTTGTTAAAGGTGCACCTTGGGTGTGTTCAATGATTCGAGAAGGCCCGTACTAGTAGTAGTAGTAGTAGTAGTAGAGAGAGAGAGAGAGAGAGGTTTTGTTAAAGTTGCACCTTGGGTGTGTTTGATGCTTATATATATATATATATAGAGTTAAGGATGTACCTTAGGTGTGTTCGATGCTTTGGGAAGACGCAGAAAGCCTATGCCTCTAGGCCCGGTAAAGCGAAAGAGAGATTTGACTTGGAGATGAATGGATGGTTTTATTGGCATGCTTTGTGGTACCTCCTCATATGATTTGCATATCGAGTCATACATAAAGGAAAAAAGGTAGCAAGGTCCACTACAATACCATAGGACGCGGGGAACACTCTGACCTAGGGTAGCTAGTCCCTTGCCCCCATGCATAGCATATTAGACTTTACATACTATAGGCTCGGGTGGGTGGAGACTTTACATACATTGATTTTGTTGAGTTACAAGAGAAGAAATCCCTTCTCAAATAATTTAAGAAAGAAAAAAAGAATGATAGCAAAAAAAAATTGCTTGTCGTAACGTAGACCAAATGGAAAACGATGAAGGCGGTGATGTTCAAGATCGCAAGGTTTATCTTAATGAGTGGGTCCCATGTCCTTGTTGTCAATGTAAGCTGGCAATTAGACGAAAACGTCGATTGTCTATAGAACACATACGATGCTTCAGGGAGTTTCAATCAGAGATCATTGATCAGGCGATCTCAGATTTTGAGCAAATGGTAAGAAAAGTGTATATCAATCATGCATTTTATTCGCAAATTAGTTGAATATCATATACAAAACATTGAATGTGGCCGTAAAATTTATTATAGGGAGGTGACGTCTCATCCCAAGGAGGATTGGACCTTTTATGCCCAGTTAGAAGAGTTTGTGGGGCATGCGATGGATGGAGTGCCTAAGTCAATCCATCACTTGGAAGGCACTACCCAATCTATACTGTCAATACCAAAGGAGATAGGCAATCTTTCAGACTTTCCTACAATCTTGGAGCCTGAGATGGAGGAAATGATCGATGTATTGATACCCATGGATGTCAAGACATTTGATCCGCTTAGAGAGGAAGCAACCATACTATTATATGATGGGTTTTGAGTGTCTTTCTTGAAGGCACTGCTTGCATTCCTAAGTGTGCAATCAAAATACAGGTGGAGTGATGTAAGTGTAACGAAGTTGTTCAGGTACCTTCTTTGTACTCTTCGTTGATTTCTTTTTGGCACCATTATAAAAAACAATTGTGCTTTTTCAAGGTGTTTTATGATTTTTTTCAAGTTAAGTATCATATATTACCACTTGCAAATACCATGTGTGAGTCTCGTAATGATGCGCGACATGTTTTAGGAAATCTTGGCATGGACTACAATAGCATCCATACATGTGTCAACAATTGGGTACTGTTTTGAGGAGAGTACGAGACTATGGAGACATTTCTAAAGTATGGTACTCACAGGTATCGATAGGACTTGCAAGGGTAAACCATTCCTCAAAATGTTCTTAGACACTTTCAGCTTATCCCCCGTATACATCACATATTTTATACCTCTAGCATGGCGAGCTTGACAATGTGGCATGCGCAGAATAGATTCGCAGATGGAGTCCAACAAATATCAATAGATTCATGTGCATGAAGCCACATTGACTCTACCTTTCCAAGCTTTGCCCAAGAGCCAAGTAATCTTTGGCTCAATCTTGCTATGGATGGCGTGAACCCATTCAGTCTACGCTCAACTTCTTATAGTATGTGGCTTGTAGTCATTGTTAACTACAATATCCCTCCATGGCTTTCTACCAAGAAAGGACACCTCATCCTAATCTTGCTCAATCGTGGCTACTACAAAGTCAAGAATATGGACATGTATCTTCGTCCATTAGTCGATGAGCTTAAGTTTTTGTGGGAGGAGGGGGTCGCTATGGAAGATATGAGCAAGTGTGATGGTGAAAGGTCTGCGAATATATGAGCCATTCTCATGCAGACCATGCTTGACTTTCTTGGATTCAAGGAGTGCTCAGGTAAGTAGGCTTCCATTCTCATTGGTAATATCTATCATAGCTCATTCAAGTTTTTATTCATTGGATAGAGGCATTGGGACAGGTCTGGTTACCTCAAGTTATCATGTGTGTCCATTGTGTGGGCCATAGTTAGAATCTTGAAGGTCACAAACCATGAGGAAGATAGTATATCAAGGACACACCACTCTCTTACCAGAGGGTCATGAACTAAGGCAAGGTTTTCTTGGACGACCTCCAAAACAAATGAATGCCCAAAGCTAGTACAAGCTGAAAATGGTCCACACAGAGTCACATCCAAACAAATGTGAGGATTCTCAATTTTCTACGAGTTGTCGTATTGTACCCACTTATAGATCAACCACTATATTGGATCCCATGCATATTTTCAAGAATGTGGGCAACTTACTATTGGACCACATCACAAGAAAGAGAGACACTGCAGGGGCACGAATGGATTTTGAGGAGGTATGCAAGATAAAGGTGCTTTGGCCACAGCCGAGTGTTGATGGTCACTTGCAACTACCTCACATTCCTTGGGTTTTGTCCATTAAAAAGGAGCTCATTATGAAGCAAATTATCAAGTCTATCCACACTCCGACGGGTATGATGCATTTTCTCAGGTTCACATTTTCTAAAGACGACCAATTATCCAAGCTAAAATCCCATGATTAGCATAATATATGTCAAGTTTGTAATACGATTGGATTGTAAGTGGCCTGCTTATTTTGCTTTTTGGAGTGTAGTCATTGTTCATAATGCTTCTTCATTTATGGCACTTTGTATTACCGATCGTGATCATGAGATACCTTACTCCAAAAATACGCAGGCCGATTTACAAGTTGTCAAATTTAGTGCAATGGATCTCACAAAAGGAGATCAAGACATCCTCTATTGAATCTACAAGGTGGGGAGTAGTGGAGACTGTCTGTCTCTTTGAGAAGCACTTGCCCACCAGCATGCTCATCATACAAATGCACCTCTTGGTGCATCTTGTCGAGGGGGAAGTAGACATTGCAAGACCTATCCATACGCGATGGATGTTTTTCTTGGAGCACTTCATGAAAGCCCTAAAAGGCTTTGTGTGACAATGAGCTCGACTAGAAGGTAGCATGACTGAAGGTTGGTTGGTGTCTGAGGTGTAAGTGCATATTTCAAAGTGGCTACCAACAGTGGATTCAAACAATAGTATGCTATGGTCACTAAAGGGCGATCATAGATTGATCGAAGATGTGGTGGTTCAAAATGGGGCAGAAAAAAAGATGGATGTTGCAATGGAGGAGAAAGTGAATCGTTTTTGTATGTTGCACCATTCCTCCATGGAGATGTGGCTTGCTAGGCATGAGAAAGCTAGGAAAGATCGAGAAGAAGCGTGATCTAAATTTCGACATAGTACATGCCATCAATTGATTTGATATATTGAGGGCATGGAGGAGATGACGTGCTTTATGTCAACGCGATGGTTGCATGGAGCTTTGACAGCAACATCTCGCGAAGGGACAAAGGTCTCAATTGAGGAGTAGGAATTCTCTAGGGGATGTAGTCCAAAGGTGATGACGTGCTTAGGGTTTCTAGATTTTATATGTGACAACTAATTATCTGTTTCAATGTACATTAAAAAATATAGAATGTAACGTGGTCGCACGGATGGCATTTCCACATGGAGCATCTACTTCAATCACACTTGTGGGAATGTCTACTCCAGTCACTCTAACTATTGCTTAGCTATTCGCAGGTGGCACCCCTATGGGTGCTACTCTGAGAGATACCACCCCTGTATGTACACTAGATGTACAAGGGTCTCCTGCATATGCCCAGGAGCATAGTCATACGTGTGAGAGGACACATCTTAGACATAGCCCAAAGGGGTATGGATACCTTGTAGATGATAGGACAGGAGCCGTTATTATTGATGATGAGGGGAGGAGGGTGATGGCTCGTATGAGAGAGTTGTGCCAACAATTTTTTTCGACACAATGTCTTGGATCATTAGAAGAACATGCCAGAGGGGAGCAAGGACTACATAGTAGCATTCTTGCATGAGGAGTTTCCAGTACCCACTACAGTAGATAGGTTTTTCATAGACTGGATGATGGAGTGCATGTATGCATACATGTCGCACAGATGATCGGACACATGCAAGAACTTAAGAGTGGGGCCTGATCAAAGCCCGAGTGGCTAGACGCAGATGATTGGCGCCGACTCTAGGAGATTCTCCCGGAGGTTAGAGACAATAGCATGAGGCAGTGAGGGCACTACTGGAGACAAGAGTGGTCCATCATCTTGGGAGTGGCAGCCATAGGACTTATTTGGAGGACTTTGTAAGTTTTTCTTTTGTTATTCTCTCTTATTTTTATGCAATATCCATTGTAATGATAGTCATGTTTCTAATAGCTGTATTTTGTTTTCTTTGCAGCACTCCATTACAAACTACAATCCCACTGACCTAGAGACTCCATATGTAGAGAGACACGGTCTCACTGCATTGATTAACCGATTGTATGCGCGCGATGGCCCAGTAAGTCACTCATCTTTCTTGTCCATAGTTACTAATTTTAATTAAAATGCATTATTGTATGGTGGATTGATGTGTAGTTGTTTCTTTTTTTGTAGAGTTTGTTTGATGCTCCTTTGTGGTGCGATGAGCTTTCGAATGGAGAGGATCTATAGCTTGCCCTTGGATCTGTGGAACACACATCCTCTTCTTTTACGATCATGTGATTTATGTCCGCATTTTCTATGCACTATGTTATTATCATCCTTTGTATTTTTCCATGATTCTACCGTCACTTTCATTATCCGATGCTGCCCTGCCACAATTTTTTTTTCTCTGTAACCATCGCTATTAGCATCGCAAATTTAGTGCACATGTCGCAAAGCGTCGCTATTTGTATAGCTCCTATCAGTGTTGCAAATAGCGACGTAAATAGCGATGCATATAGTGAGAGTTCTATGGTGTCATTAATATTGATGTTTTTAGCAACGATGGGGGCAAATTTTTTAATGAACATTTTCGTCACTTTGAACATCGATATGAGGCATGTATTTTGTAGTGAAGAATTTCTTGGCATATTTATGTGTATCTCTCAAGATAGTAGGCCCTCTAAAACCAACTTGCAAATTTTCTTGCTTTTATTCGCCCCAAAAAAGTGACCACTTGATAATCAAGGTTGGGCTTCATGGAGAACTACTAACTATTCATACTTAAGCACACGCCTTCTTAGTACATTGTCAACTCCTTGTCTAGACAATGTATTCATGATAACTTGAAATTATCTAGTCTTAGATGCCAACTTCCTTCTTTGATAGCTTAAGCATACACCTTCTTAAGCACACAATGTATTCATGATAACCTGAAATTATCTACTCTTAGATGCCAACTTCCTTCTTTGATCACTTATAAGATGTGCTAGCATTACTCCTTCCTACAAGAAATGTAGTAGCTGATCATAATAAGAATGTGGATCTACAACCTAAACTTCAAAGAGTTTGGCATTATGTAGTTGACCAAGAGCTCCTACTTCTACATCATTATTTCCCAATCTGCTAATACAGTCAGTCACTATATGTTCTTTTCTTGGAGTGTGAATGACCTTGAAGTGAATATCTTGTAACAACAACATCCATCTAGCCCATTTTCCTATTAATTGAGGTTTATTTACTAGGAGCAATAGAGCTTGGTGGTCCACATGGAAGATCACTTGATTACCTACTAGCAAGTAATGCCTAAATTTTTGAACCAAATAAACCATTGCAAGGGCTTCTCTCTCCATTACAAAGTAGTTCTTTCTGACAGCACTTAATCTTCTACTTGCATAATATATCAATCTAAACCAGCCAGTGTCGCATGGAAAATACACGGAAGTTCGTAAAAGTTTCTCACCAAAATGACGCTTTGTGAGATGGGAGAAAAGAATGATGAAGAGTAATCAACACAAGATAACTACCTAGAAGAAGAAGTTTAGATACAAGGCGAATGTGAAAACATACTCATTGATTAAAGGTATGGTCAAGATACATGTTCAAAAGACTCTTGGTCAAGGGAAGTTAAAGGATATGTTCAAAAGACATATGAAGAGCTTGAGATAAATCTTGTGATGACACATTTTTCATTGATATGATGCCACTCACCAAAATGATTCCTCCTCTTCCCTATGAATTCTCTCTCAACTTCTACCATCAACAAGACATGGGTAGCAAGGACAACGAGGCCGTTGAAGAGACATTTTCCATATCTCTTTAAAGCAAGCAAAGGATCACTGGCTAATCAAAAGTCAAGGTAGTAATCTTGATCTGAGAGAGAAGAGAAGAAGGTGGAATGTGAGGACTTGATGGATAGATCTTCGAGGAGGGCAAGGAGCTCAAAACTCATACTCAATAGCCACCCCCATAGATTTGATGGTAAGATCTTCGAGGAGGGCGAGAGCTCAAAGCTCATACTCAATAGCCAGCCCCCATGTACACCATATTAGGGAATATGGGAATTTCCCATAAGTTTGGGACACATGGTCAAATCTTTGGATTTTTCATAACTTGAAAACTATAACTCTAAATCGGGCTCTCTATAACTCAATAGATTCCATTTTTTCAAGTGCATTCCAATGATAGCTCACATCGTATGGTTTTGAGAAACTTATGGCCATGTTATCCGAGTGCCAAATTTTTAGTATTCAAAAAATGGTAATTGGGAGATTCCCAAACTAATATTGTGTTCATGTGAGGACTCCACTCTTCCTCCTTTATATAGGAAATTTTCTCATATTTTCACATGTTTGTTCTTTTTGACTTTTCAAAAACTAAGGGGTTTTAAGCCTTTTTCATTTCTATAAATGTTCAAAGCCTAAGTCGTCAAGGCCAAAACATAAAAGTGTTTAAGGATTTTTACTAAGCATTTAGAAATGCCTTTCTACTTTCTTTTAATTGTAAGTCCTGCAATAATTGCCATCACATGCGTTCCAAAATCGTTGTTTTTCTTCCTCGAATCATGCCACAGCGGCCGCCAAACGAGGCTGCCATTATCTTCCAATAATTTATGTTGCCACCCAACCCTTCAAAAAAACTTGAAGACTCTTTAAAAAAAACAACATATTGCATCCATTATGAGTTGCGTCCCCCCCCCCCCCCCCAAAAAAAAGAAGATCGCCTCATCGATACTTCCTATGATTAATCCTTTTGTCAGATACTTCCAATCAGCTTCTGCTATTGTCATCTGTCAAATAGCCAAGCTGGAGGTCTTCAATAGCTCTTGAAATCCTACATGCCTATTGCAGGGTAAATCGGAACTTAGTCAACTATAGAGTTCGTCTAAATACAGTATCGTATGTAATAAAAATTATGCTCTGTAATTAGATTATGAGGTCGTTGTCACCCCCTCTCAGTAACACATGTCTTTTCCTCTACTAGGGCCTCAAACACTTGGGCCTCAGACAACAGACCCTAGAGCTAATGGATGGTAAGCTTGAGGTCAAGATGGAGCCTCACAATAAATGGGATAAAAGACTAATCTTCTCTCAGCAAACCCATGTGCCTAATTACACTGCTATCGTGATGATGATCATGATCCATGGCCTGATGATGTGCAGAATTTTATTCTCTAAACAAATCCATCATTCCAATTACAGTATTGCTATTCTGATGATGATGAGGACAATACTTTGTCACATCACACGCTCCTCATCATTGTGAAAGAATCCTCAAAGTCTGCCATGCATGAAAACTTTGGCTCCAGAATTTAATGCATTTATAATCATCTTCTACTCCATAAGACTTGTAATTTCCACTCTTCAATCTACAACAATAGTTGCTGTCTTGACACACACCCAGTGACTATCACGAATGAGCCTAATTGCTGGATTGAATGAAGGGACTTCTCCTTCATCATACTTGGCCTACTACTCTTTTTTGCATGAGAGGATGTATGTTACACACCCATGCACAAGTACACCTGCAAGAAGCTCCAGACTTCTCTTCAAAGGTTAGAATCACTACCTCTTCAAGCCCCTACTCTATATAATGCACAATCAATGTATTCCATACAACTATAGCTTGAAGTGGCAAAGTGCCAAATGCCTTGGTTGCCTCTAGCATCCCTTGGTTGCCTCTACTAGCAAGCCACATTTTGTATACATAATAACTAGTCCTTTGTGTAAGCGAGGCTCTTTTTCCATGATTTCCCTTCTCATTTTTTCACTATGTGTGAACTCACCTAATTCAAAAGCTCCCATTTTGCTAGCAATCTTTCAAGATGAAAGCATACATAAGTGCATCCAATAATGATATCTTCCAGTTGCATTTCTTTGAAAACCATGAGCACCTCATCATCAAGACCATGTTCAGCATATGGTATGTTTAATGCATTCCACAAACTTTCAATTTTCATATAAATCCTATCAAACACTTTCCATGCTTCCACATGCAATCTGCATTTACCATACATGTCCACAAGTGTGTTGACCATAAAAATTTCTCTTTCCAAACCCCATTTGATTCTTTCAGCATGTAAAAGATGGCTTGACACCAACATCTTTTAAGCACAAAAGAAATGTGATAGAATCAAGATACTCCAAAGTTGCTTTGTAGTGGTGGACGTGCAGTGCCATGACACTAGGTATCTAATCATCCTACATAAGTGCAACTCCCACAACTAGACTAGAAGCATACACAAATACATGGAAGGGCAGGTCCCATGCAAGAGGCTATAGTATTGAAGCAACCACTAGCATTTTCCTAAGAATATTGAAAGCTTTTTCACGATCTTCCCTCCAAGCATACTACATACCTTTCTTGGTTATATGTGACAAGTACCTTAAGTTTCTTCTATGCCACTTTACCTAGCTAACAAATATCACAACTTCTTGCACATTAATCAGAGCTTTAGGCTTTTGAATAGCTATTGCTATCTTTCTTAGATCTATAGCCATGCTTTATTTAGAGATAATATGGCTAAGAGCACACCCCTCTTTGCTGCAAAAAGTGACTTGAAAGTATTAAGGGACATCTTGAATCTCCTACATCTCTCAAAGCATAGCCTAAGATGTTTCAAGTGCTCTCTCCTACTATGAAAGATAAAAAATCATCAATCAATACTCAATCCAAAGTTCATCACCGTGTTGAAATAGGCTTCCCACTTCATAGTAATGAAAGGAGTCTTATCCATAACTTATGGATGCATCCTAAATTTATTATAGCTTGAAAATCCACCCAAAAAAATTAACTATATATTTCATGTCATGCTACATCATTAAACAAATAATTAGTAAAAGGAATCTAGAAGGAATCCGTATAACAGTAGCTACTTTCAATTTCCTATAATCCATACACACTGATCTTCCTATTTTTTCTTAGGTACCACTACTATAAGAGATAACCATGTCACTTCATCGACTCGATTGATAGCACCAGCTCTCAACAATTTGTTAATTTGTTCCTTAATCTTTTTGGGTTCATTTTGTATCTCTTTTGAACGATTGGCTCATCATCATTCTTCAAGTTGATCCTACGATGGCACATTCTTAGATCAAACCCCTTCATATTAGTATCATCCCAAGCAAAAATATCCTAAAATTCTTGGCACGACTTTATAAGATCCTTCTTGAAAGTCTCCTCAACATAGATGCTCATTTTGATAGGTTTGCCCTCTACTTTCTCATTGAGGTTGACCTACTATACTTCATCTTCCACCACTCTTGCATATCTTCTCATGGTATACTCATACCTCTTCTTATCTTGAATAATGGCTTTTTGTCCTTCCTCATCTAGCAAAATAAAGTTATCCATACAGTAGTCCACTTCAGTTTGTTTATTTTTAGGTTTTCCTTGCTTCCCAAACTCAAGATAATTGATTCTGAGGATCCTGAACCACCTTAAATTCCTCACTTCTTGACCTATCTCAAAACTCTAACGACTCCTAACCTATAAAAGAACCTTTAGGATAGTGTATTCTTGATTATCTTTGATTAGTATATTGAATAGTTTGTTATTCAAGAAGTGAAATTTCCAACAATTTTGGGGTACTCATGATATTCCTAAATAATGCTATCAACATCTATTCCAAAGACTGGAACCATAAAAGGATTTACTTGAAGGAATAGCTCCTCCTTATCATCTTCCACTTCATCACAAGGTTGATGGTTTGAAATACCAGAGGTCTAGATTTACTCTTCAACATTACCTTGTTAATTATTGATAATCTGATCTCCTTGAGTCCTCTAGGGATGCATATATAATCATTCCCCCAATTGTGCCTCAAGTTAGCAAATTTAAACCATAGTTTGCCTAAGAGCATACTGTAAAAGTCCTCAATCTCTAACATCCTTAGCACAATAAAACTTACTCACCATCTTTATCTACCAATTCTCAAGGATACCCAGTGGTTGTAATCTGCTCTCATCTGCCATAATAACCTAAAATGGGGCTATTAGCAAATCTTCCTTCTTGTTTGCAAATTTTTTTTGTTCAAGAAGTATGTTGACTCATGAACCCTCATCAAGCAAGACATCATCATGCTTCTTTCCTACATACTTACCTTGAATAGTGGGAACCTCATAATTTACAACCTCCTTTTGTGTGACTATTACTATTTGAAATTCAGGGATTGTCTGATATTGAAATGATCTACCTTCAAGAACCTCCTATTTTCTTTATCAAATATTTAGGAGAAAGTTTTATTTGAACCCTGGTATGAAGTCTATGAACTATCCAAGGTTAACTACAAAGAGCATCTTACTAGTGCCTGAAATAACTCTTTTGAACCTCCTTCCTAAAACTATTTTGAATTCCTATCTTTAGGATGTTGATCCTCTTGATTAGGATTAAGGGTACCTTGTACCTCTTGATCTTCAAACTCCTCACATATTGATTTTTGTGCCATTTTTTTGTAGCTTTCTAACTTGCCTAGTTGCCTTTTTCCTAGCTTTCTATTATTCTTGCTAATCAAGTTTCAAACTTTCTTAGCTTTTAGTAATGGCTATAAACCATAGCTTTGTTAGGATAATCCTCTACTTTTATGCAATTAGAATAGTCACATTGAACATGCTTACTTATAGCATTTATGTTACTTGACACCTCCTCTACCCTTTCTTGATCTTTCTCTTGATGAGTATTCCCATAACAATAGTCTCTACACCTTGACGAATTTTCCCTTCCTCATCTTAGTTAGGTAGCTCTATGAAAAATGTTGTTGATGAGGTGCTCTTGTAGATCTTTTGACATTCGAGGTCCTTGCTATTGGCATTCCTCTCTTAGTCCTATGCCTTGCCCATAGTTCATAATTTGGCCCTACAAACTATCCTTGACCTCCACTATAACGAGATGCTCCCGTTTGAGCAATTTACTACTGTGCGTGAAAATTTTCCCATGGCTATTGTACTAGCATTCTTCTAGGTCCCCTATAGGGTATCTTAGGTATTGTGTCAATAATCATCTAGTTAACTATAGTTGGCTGCATAACTCTTGTCCTTGTTGCATCACTAGCACCTGCTATGCCATCCTAACACTAGGATTGTAGCAACAAGTTATGGTTTCATTACTATTCCTTTGGCACATTTCACACTACTTTTCATTCCTCTTGGTTTTAGAAATACCTAAATCTTTCAACTTCTCCATAATCTTATTATAATCTACTTTTTCTTCTTCTTGGTTTTATCCTTTGTCTTCTTCTTCTTGATCTTTCCTAAACTTGATTTTCTCTTTATCTTTGTGTGCTTTTTCTTACTGGACTCTTCATCATCCGAATCATTGGGTTCATCTTCTAATCCTTAACTAACTCTGATGGGACCTAAAATGGGTCGGCACTGGCTCATGCACTAGCTTGACCTCTATCATGCGCTCAACAACCCCACGGCCTCGCGGCCAGGAGCGTGGATGACACATACATCATCTTCCTAAACATCTTGCGTTTGTATCACGTCTTGTAGTCCAACTCTAACCCAATTAACACTCCTCAGAGGGAGTCCCAATACATTGCTAAATAGCACGAAGCACAAACATAGGAGATCCTCCAACGGACTGAATGCCGCTACCTCACTACGACTCTCCTACACCTTGGGGATTGGCCCCTCGATGCGTCGTTATTCATATATAACATACGAATAAATACTCCTCTCTTTTATGATTCGCATATTTCCAGGAAATATACCATGCTTCCTCACTTTCCTTTCCCCTAAGACCCAATGTCTAGCCTACAACTTGGGCAACCTTACTCACTCAACGTTTGTTATATCTCTAGAAAGCAATTGCCATGCATCCAGGAGCTATTGTTTGACACCTTTTAAATTTCATGCTTCATGCAAATTGTGAATGTCCATGTGCTCAAACAATTAAGAAAATCAGCATTGGTGCACATGTGAAAACCATTTCTTTCAATGGATTTAACTATCGCTCGTATGTGGCATTGCATGAACCTAGCACCGAGAAACCCTCGTGCTACTAGGTTCTTAATCTTTTAATTATCGATCGATCTATATGGTATGCATAAAAACCAGCAAGCTTTTCATCATTTCATTCAGCATTGAAACAATTTTCATACACTCTACCCCCCTCACCCGTTTAGATTGTGCATGGTGCATAGGTTTAGGGTTCATTTTCCACATTTTTATTGTATTATAAAAAGCCATAAAAACTCACTAAAACATAGAGGTAGGGCTGAACTGAGGCTTAACCTCATACTTCAGACCCCCCATACATCCACAAACACGAATCTTATTTTTCCTTAATTTTCGGCACTCAAAATCCATTTTTTCCCTATTTTTAGTGGTTTTTCCCTATTTTTCTTGTATTTTTTGCAATATTTAATGACTGAAAATTCAAAATTAGTTATAGGCTATGGCCCTTAGGTCCATTTGCAGCAAAAAGACCAGTTCAGTTGGTGTATCTTATTATCTTTTCCATTGATATCTCAAAAACACCCAATTTCCCCACATTTTGCATAATTACGGGTTTTTCACTACTAATTTCATCCACAACACTTATGATTTTCTGATTTTCTGATCATAAACAGCTGAAAGAAATTGCAAACAACATTATAATGCATAATCATCTCATGGGAGCAAGTATTCATGAAGCAAATTGCATAAAAACACCATTTTCCTTTGTAAAAATGAGATTACCGTGCTTTGCGGGTTGCGGGTTTTTATTTGCCATATCTCGGGACTGATTTCCAGCCACCATTAATGCTCATGACAGTCCACAATTAGCAATCTTCAATCTTCTTACACCATGGAGCAATCCGATCTTCATTGGACAAGCATCCATCATCCATTCTTCTTCCTCTTCTTCACCACATAAATCTGCCTCTAGGGGAGAGAGAAGGAGGAGAGAGAAAGACTAGATTTTCATCTTGGCATTCAGGCCACCAATGGAGGAGGGAAGACAGGCGATAGTGTCCACAAACAGAGGGGAATGAAGCCCCATAATCCATTAGGCAAGGTATGTGTAAGCTGCATGATGCCCTCCCTCCATTCATGGTGCAAAAATCGGCACTGTTTGTTGGCCATGCTTTCTTCTCCATCCCACGATTTGTTTGATTCAAAAATGCATGCCTTTTGGTTGGGGGGTTAAAATTTTCCCAAAGGGCACCCCCCCTTTGGTCCATGTTGTGGCCACCCTTTCAAATCTTGACCAATTCTTGGCCATTTCCCTGTCCGGACTCTGAATTGAGCTCTGAAAAATCCTGGGCATCCGGCTTGGCATCCCACATTGACCGGTAACTCTTGTCAACCCGCATGACTGTCTGAAAAATTATGAAAAATCAACAAGTGTCGCTTGGGTGCCTTTAAAGCACTTTGGCGCTTAAAATCGTCCTAGATCGAGCCGCTGCCTTCGACGTTGAATATTTTTCCCTTGATATTCATAATTCTTAGCTATTTTTAAGCACTTCTCGGCACCAAAATTCCACTCTCATTGGCAACCACGGGATAGGGCGACTTAGCCCGTCGAACCCCACCATAGATCTACACATAAACAACCAAAGGAAGCATCAAGCTGATACAAAATAAATAGATACTAAACACAGCACAATGCTCACCCTACCCCCTGACAGAACCAAGGCATGACATCCACAAGGAGTAGGCCTAGCATAATCTGTTTGAAGATCCAAAGCTAGTCACTAACCGACTGCTCCAACACGGCCAAACTAAAAAGGACTGTCAAAGAGGTTGCCCTAAGTGGTGGTCTGAACTACCTACCTAACTAAGGACAACACAACTAGGAACTCCCACTGGGCGAGGACTCCTATAGCGTGATCAAGAAGTATTTTCTTATAACACATCTCATCTTTTAGGGTTTTTATTTTTCATACTCAGGCATGTAAAAAGGAGGGAGCTGAGCGAAGTGACCCAAGGAGAACAGGGCATCCGCCTCAGGACCTGTCTCGGTACCCAAGAACCTACCAAGCCCTCGCAAGGCGACACTTAATCCTTTTTTAATGCTCACTTTTATTTTCGCTCCAACCTTCCTTATTTTTTCTCTTTTCTAGCAAGAATCCACCCCTAGGAAGGTAAGGCATTGGCCCGAGGTCTGACTCGTCCCTAGGAACCTACCAGGCCTTTGCTAGGCAATGATCAACTGCTTCTAAGATTTTTCTTTCTTTTCTTCTTTGGCAGGGGTTAGAACCCCTTTTTACACACCTTCGTATATATGGATTTCCTTTAAGATATTCAAGGTTTATTTTCTCTTTATCATTATCATTTTTCTTCTGGCAGGCTTCTCTAACGGCCTCACAACTAACAAGAGCGCCTAGAATGGCTGCCTAGCAGGCTAGCAGAATAGGGTCACTAGAACTCCCTTCTAAAACAGGTCTTTTGATGCTTAGCAATGTCTTTACAAGAGGCAACGACTACTCAGACCTCCTGCAAACATACTAAACCGAAACCTCGGGACTTCATGCCTTGGACGCCAGTCCCCAACAAGAAACGGAAAACCCCTTAACAAGTACACAACCACATATATCATAAAAACCACAGTACTCGTAAAGGATAGGTATCACATGGATAGGGCCACGAGAAGCGTCGATGCCGCGACAAAGGCTCCCTCCACCTCCACGAAATCTGTCAAGCACAGGACTCAAACAAGAAACCTTTAACTGCACCTGCACTAAACAGATAACGGGCCCTCTTGGCCTAATGAAATAAAACACTTCACTGCAAAACTTTATTGGCCCTCTTGGCCTAAAGAAATAAAGCATTCAAAACCTCGCAAAACTGGCCCTCTTGGCCTAACGAGATCAAACAAAGTAACACCTACACATCCTTCCCTGGAAGAATCCAGATATACAATAAGAGGCTCCCCCCCAAGGAGGAAAGACATGCTCGTAGCCCTAAACTAAGTGCATAAGGTTATAACCCATCCCTCCTGCATAAATAGCAAGAGGTGTATGCATAATATGTTGTCTAACCAACCTATGGGTCCGAGATAATAACAATAGATTGGTCTCGGCTACTCTCTGCATCACCCATATCAACCATCGTCTGCGATATATTGCATGTTCTGATAGCATACCCCACAAGCAATCAAGTCATGTTCCATCATTGATCACAATATCCAAACTAGGACCACAATTAAAGAAGAGGTCTTCCTCATAAGCAAGATTTGCTAATGAATCTGCAAATTGATTCCAGTAATGTGGAATCAGCTGAAAAGACACTCTCTCAAACTCCTCTAGTAGGGTCATTGCAGTACGATGATACATAGAAAGAATGGGATTCCGCACTGTGTATGTCCCATCTAGCTGATTTAGGATCAACTGGGAATCCCCTTTTACTAACAATCGATGAATACCACCTTGCTTGGCAATATACAGTCCCATAATCAAGGCTTTATACTCCGCCATATTGTTAGTGAATCCTACCTCGAGATAAGCAGCTAACTTCATCGTAACTCTTCGTCGAGGGTCTCGGATTACTACTCCCACACTTCCTTTTCTATTACGGCCCATGGATGCGCCATCAAGATATAGTGTATACGTCCACAATGGGTTTACACAGTGGCCATTGCGAACCCCTCTATTCTTAATTATGGTAATCAAAGTTTAACATATTGAGAGGATGAACTGACGGCTCCATCCCACCTTCTTCATTGAACTCAACACGGATACTCGTCAACACTCGTAAACAGTGATGGCAAAAGACTTTGATCTCCCACACAAAGGTTCCGTCTTCTTGCTCAATCACTTTATATCCTTTGCTCCATCAGATAAGTCTCCCCTGATGGTATCTTTGCTCCAGATATGGGTGCTCCAAATAAGGGATTAACCGACCCATCAACCGTCTTTTAAGCTCTCTTCCGCAGGTCTCAAATCATTCCTAGCATGGACCTGCAATGCATTTCCTTTGTATTAGCAGACTCAGAAATAGTAAGGTTTAATCTTATTAAGATTAACCTTATTCTTAAACTCTACTCCCTTTAGATTAGCTAATAGGGCCGTAGACCTATTCTTCCCTAACCTGACAATTTTGTAGGGCCCATCCCATTTAGGCTCCAATTTTCCTAGGAACAGCTCTCTACGTGTATCATAATATAAAACCAGTTGTCCTTTCTTAAAGGTGTACTTCTTCGCTTTTAGGTCATGCAACTGTTTCATGTGACGCTTAGCAACCTCTTGATGTAATAGACTTTGCAACTTAAGTTCATCTAGGTGCACTAAAGTCGTGAATCACTCTAATAAGGCGTCTTCACTACCCAAAGAATGGTTTATTGCAAATATAATGGTCGGCAACTCAATTTCTAAGGGTAAAACGCACTCTTCATCGTAAACTAGTTTGAACGGCGTGTGGCCAGTGGCTCGCTTGAACGTGGTATTATATGCCCATACTGCCACATACAGCTTCTTATCCTAGTCACGTTTCTTTTTATATACGACTTTTGATAGGATACCCACAAGCTGCTTGTTGGTACTTTCAACCTGCCCATTTGCCTGTGGATTATAAGGTGTCGTTTTATTATGCTTAATCTGCCAAGCCTCTGTCAAGCTTTTAATCACTTTGTTCAGGAAATGGGTTCCACGATCCGATACTAATTCTTTCCGTGGACCAAAACGGCATATTATCTACTCTAAAAGGAAACTAGCAGTTTCTTTAGTATCATCTTTCCTTGTTGCACGTGCTTCTGACCACTTTGTGAAGTAGTCAGTTGCAACAATAATATACCTCTTTTGCATAGTTGACGACGGAGTAATAGGACCCACGAAGTCTATTCCCCACTTCTCAAATGGAAGTATCGCCATAATGGGGGTGAGTGGTCTTTTCCTATTCTCTCGACTATCATGTCGTTGACAAATATCGCATCTCTTAACATACGTAAACACATCCTGGAAGATGGCAGGCCACCAGTATCCTGCTATTAAAGCCTTTTGTGCTGTAAGTCGTCTAGCAAAATGACCTCCGCAAGCGGAATCATGGCACTCTTCCAAAATGAATGGCACCTCGTTAGGCATCACACATCGGTGATAGATGTCATCAACCCCTTGTCGATATAGTGTACCTGTGATCAAGGCAAACTTTAATGCCTACTGCTTAATTTTCCTTCTCTCAGTTTTAGATAATTCGGATCTAGCCTCTCCCGTCGATAAATAATGCGTTATTGCAGCATACCAGGAGGGAATAAACGTCGTATCTATTTTAAATAACAACTCCATGTCACTACCTTCAGCCACCACAGATTCTTTCAGCTCCCCAAAGTCCACAAGACATTCCACGATGCCTTGAAACCTTGGTGGCTTACTCCTCATTTCATAATCAAACTCCTGCAAAGTGATTAACCACTTTGCTAGACGATCAGGCGGCTGTAGCTTATTCATCAATAATCGAAGCCCCTCCGCTTTCGTATAAAGCACAACTTTCTTATAGAGAATATAATGCATGACTTTCTTGGTCCCAAAGACCATCGCCAGACACAACTTCTCCATGTAGGTATAATTGATCTCTGATACCCCCAGCTTCCGACTAGCAAAAGCAATCAGGTGATACCACTTTTCTTCCCAAATTTGGGCTAAACATCTGATATATGCATGGTGGGCTGCTGAAAATATATAGAACACCTCACCTCTTTTAGGTGCTTTCAAAACAGGTGCTTTTACTAGCTCCTACTTCACATCCTCAAATGCTATCTTACAAGGGTCACCCCATACAAACAAATAGCTAAAGGACAATAGATTTGTAAGCGGCAACGTTCTTTCTGCCAAGGTGTTTATAAATCTACGGTAATAACCAACCAAAGATAGAAAGCTATGAACTTCTTTTGGAGTGCGTGGTGGACCCATGGCAACTATGACTTTCACCTTCTCGGGATCTATCGCAATTCCTACCGAACTGACAACATGGCCGAGAAATAGCCCATAAGGTATACCAAAAACACAGTTCCGTGGGTTTAGAGCGATACAAAATTGTCTGCAGTGCTCAAAGCATTTTCTTAAAATGATCAACTGCCTTTCTCTCACGGTGGCGGCCCCTAAGTCATCAATAAACACCTTCAACTCTTCAGGGGATATGTCACCGAATGTCTTATCTGCTATTCGTTGCCACGAACCAAGCGCATTGCATAAACCAAAGGCCATCACATGGTACGCAAAAGTACCAAAGACAGTAATGAAAGTTGTTTTCAACTTGTCCTCTTTTGCAATTGCCATCTGGTTATATCCTACAAAGCAATCCATAAATGAATATATCTCCCTACCTGCTAATTGATCCAAAATCTGGTCAATGAATGGCAACGGATAGTAATCCTTAACTGTCTGCTTATTCAGCTCTCTAAAATCTACACATAATCGGATTTGATTATTTTTCTTCTTCCTGATAACAATTGGTGAACACCATTCCATGTGTTGCACAGGAAAAATCAAACCCACTTTCCTTAGCTTCTGTAATTCTTCATACAGCCCGTCCCTGAGTTCAAAAGGCATACGCCTTACTTTTTGACGCACAGGGCGGCTTCCTTCCTTCAACGAAATTGTATGAACGGCCAGGCTGGGAGAAATGCCTCTCAGCTCATCATAACTCCAGGCAAAGATATTGCGGAATTCTTGAATCAAGGACACATAGTCCTCCCTTTCTACTAAACTGAGCATGGAACCTAATTTAATTGGCCGTGCATAATTCGGCGTGCCAAGGTCCAACTCGATAACATCTGCATCTCTTATACGATCTTGGGCCTCTATCGGCTCGTTCAAAGTGATCTGATAGACGTCTTCCGTGGTGGATCTCTCTTTGGACTCATCACTCGATGATGTCTCACTGGTGGATAAATCCTCTAATGTCTCCAATTCTGTAGAAGATAGAGGAGCTCTCTCACTCTATGGGGACTTAGGATAGGCATCAATCACCACGCGCTGAGCACCTCTGCCGAATATCAACCGACCAGCGGGTATATCCACTTGGCAGTCCACTTGCAAGATCCAAGGTCGTCCAAGTAATACTTCGTAACTTGGACGCCCTACAAAACGAATTACCCTAAAGTTCAGCAGGTATTCTACATTTGCAACAGTGACATGGACCTTAGTAATGCAGCCTTCCGGCTGTCTCAAACTATCATCTGCCATTCTAAGAATTGTGGAGGTATCTTTCTGGATCGCAAGACCCAACCTTTCCATAAGTTTAGAACTCATAATGTTAACAGATGGTCCCGTGTCGATAATGGCATAATCTACTAATATCCCATCGACATAGGCTGCAACCCTTGGGCAATGCTTCTCAGCATGCTCAAACCAGTCATCACCAACTCGCGCAATACCCAAAGGTTCCACGATATACCCAGTACACAGGATCTTTCTAAATTCCTTGCCTACTCTGGGGGAAAGCTTAATAAGCTATAAAAGATTCACATCCGGCTTGACTTCGCAAAGAGAGCTCGCCAAATTGAATTCATGATAGTTCTATAGAGCTCGCTTTTCACGCCAAACCATCCACTCTTTAGGTCGTTGAACCGGCTTTATTGCCTCTTTTTTAACTTTCACCTTCTTCCTCGGTGGTTCCTTATCCTTCTTAACATTGTCTTTACTCTCCACGGGCTTTAGAGATCCCCCTTCCATGGCAGGATTCAAAACTTGCGTTTCTTTGTCACCCTATTTAGGGTTTCCATCGACAGGCTTATTCTTGTCGGCCTCTCTACCCTTTTGACCTTTTGTAAGGATAGCTCGCCGATTAGAGGTCTCAGCGTCATTAACGAGCACAACCTCAATCAAACTAACCCCACTACCACTAGGCAGCTCCTCTATTGTAGTCTTTGGTGGTCGTTGGAGTATTTGTTTAGGCCCGTCCTCTTGCTGGGAATCATTTCCTTGCGCACGATGATTAACAGGCCCTGGTTGCCGACTACCTCTCTGCAGGGAACTAATCTTACTCGAGCAAGTGGCTGCTAAATGGCCGGATTTTCCTCAAATGTCGCACTTGACATTTGGGCAATTTCTTGGATAATGCTGCCCACCACACCATTTGTAGCTAAACCTCAAAGGTGCACCCTCATCTGGGTATCTACTTCCTATCAAATTTTTTTGTTTTTTAAGGAAGTTAACATCAATGGCTATTTGTCGATACTGCTCCGTAATCATGTCGGTATAATGCTTCATCATGTCCTTAACCTCGCCAAGAACATTGGAAGCACTCGACTCGTAGCCTTGATCATTACCGTGTTATTCCATCGGCCTAACAATTTGATTAGGCACTGGTTGTTGAACCACAAGCATGGTATTAGGATTAACTACCTGGCCTCCACCATTTGGAGCCATTTGACTGCTCCTAGGCATCAACATGCTAGGGAGAGTTGGTAATAAAGGCACATTCTGCATCATGTTCCCTCTCCCACTAGGATTAGCCATCGCTATCCCTTGGCTACTACTGCCATTCGCCGTCGCATTATAATTTCCCAATGCTAGATCCATATTCGAATTGCCTCGAGAGGCATAGGCTACTTATAGTCGGGATTCCACTTCTTGTGCTCGTGTAATGGCAATATCTATATCCCCCAAAGGGACATTACTCAACTGCAACTGGATATTAAAGTCCAAACCATGCAGAAAATATTGCAATTGGGCAGCTGCGGGGATAGGAATAGAGGTGTCCAACTTATGGAAAACCTCTTTTAGTTTCTTCACATAAGCACGAATATCCTCGTGTGGTTCTTGGCGGGTCATGTTGAGTACACGCAACCAATATTGCCCACCCCTTTCAGGGGCAAACTCCCTTCAAAAAGCTCCGTAAAATGCATCAAGATACTCTTGTTCTTTCACGGCGAATCAAGGATGCACTTAACAATTTCAACTTCTAACTCTAAGCAATATGCGCTTAGGCTTTTTACCTTTGAAGTGCACAAAAAAGCAACATGCAACTAAGCTCCTAAGACGGATAAGTAGTTTATGTTTGCAACTTTTGGAAATGCAAGCGATCCAATTTTCATGACATGCACCAACCCTTGTCCATCGTTCAAAGAGAGAATTTTATCAAATGTGCTTTTATCACTACCACATGGTTCCGGCTTCTAAACCATGATACCATATGTCAACTCTTCCTTTGAGAGTCATGTTGAAGAACATCATTAAATGTCCTTCTTCTTGGATACGACAATTGAACATCAGCTTTTGAAACTCCCTGATGTGGAGTTCCACATCTTCCTCAACTAGCCCATTAAAAATGGGTAGCGGGTAACCTAGAGCTGGCAAATCTGTCGTTCCTGCAGGAATTGCAATAGGCTGCGCCATGACAGAAATTGGATTTGCACTAGGAATAGGGGACGGTGGGGTTGCACCTCCCACACTTGATGTAGACTGGCTTATGGAAGAAAGGGGAGCATTGGAGCTTCCGCCCTCTCCTGACTTACTGCTTGTGGCACCAAGACCACTAGATCCACTCCCTCGTAAGGGTTCAGCACTGCTACGCTTAGGGGAGTATCTCCTAAGAATTTCAGTACATCGCCTAACTCTTTCGTCTCTCTCTTGCTTTTGGATTTCGGCTAGACGATGCTTATCGATGAATAATGGATCAATCTCAGTATCCTTTGGCATAAACTACTAACTGGTCCCTAGACAACCACGATTCGAGGACCGCCACATCTAAGCAACTCCCGGCAGACGCACCACTGATGGGACCTAAAACAGGCCGGCACTGGCTCATGCACTAGCCCGGACCTCTATCATGCGCTCAACAACCCCACGGCCTCACGGCTAGGAGCGTGGAGGACACATACATCATCTTCCTAAACATCTTGCATTTGTATCACGTCTCGTAGTCCAACTCTAACCCAATTAACACTCCTCAGAGGGAGTCCCAACACATTGCCAAATAGCACGAAGCACAAACATAAGAGGTCCTCCAATGACTGAATGCCGCTACCTCACTGTGACTCTCCTACACCTTGGGGATTGGCCCCTCGATGCATCGCTAAACATATATAATATACGTATACAAACTCCTCTCTTTTATAATTCGTGTATTTCCAGGAAATATACCATGCTTCCTCACTTTCCTTTCCCCTGAGACCCAACATCTAGCCGACAGCTTGGGCAACCTTACTCACTCAACGTTGGTCATATCTCTAGAAAGCAATTGCCATGCATCCAAGAGGTATTGTTTGACACCTTTTAAATTTCATGCTTCATGCAAATTGTGAATGTCCACATGCTCAAACAATTAAGAAATTCACCATTGGTGCACATGTGGAAACCATTTCTTTCAATGGATTTGACTATCGCTCGTATGCGGCATTGCATGAACCTAGCACCGAGAAACCCTCGTGCTACTAGGTTCTTAATCTTTTAATTATCGATTGATCTATATGGTATGCATAAAAACCAGCAATCTTTTCATCATTTCATTCAGCATTTAAACACTTTTCATACACTCTACCTCCCTCACCCCTTTAGATTGTGCATGATGCATAGGTTTAGGGTTCATTTTCCACATTTTTATTGTATAAAAAGCCATAAAAACTCACTAAAACATAGAGGTAGGGCTGAACTGAGGCTAAACCTCATACTTCAGACCCCCCCATACATCCACAAACACAAATCTTATTTTTCCTTAATTATCGGCACTCAAAATCCATTTTTTTCCTATTTTTAGTGGTTTTCCCTATTTTTCTTGTATTTTTTGCAATATTTAATGACTAAAAATTCAAAATGAGTTATGGGATGTGGCCCTTAGGTTCATTTGCAGCAAAAAGACCAGTTTAGTTGGTGTATCTTATTATCTTTTCCATTGATATCTCAAAAACACCCAATTTCTCCACATTTTGCATAATTATGGGTTTTTCACTACTAATTTCATCCACAACACTTATGGATTTTTTGATTTTCTTATCATAAACAGTTGAAAGACATTGCAAACAACATTATAATGCATAATCATCTCATGGGAACAAGTATTTATGAAGCAAATTGCATAAAAACACCATTTTCCTTTGTAAAAATGAGATTACGGTGCTTTGCGGTGTCGTATTGCTGCGCATTTGAGGTGTGAAAACCACCCAAAAGTTGTGCATGAGATTTGTTACTTTGTACATACTTTGACGTAGACGTTGTGCTTTGCTTTGCTTGAACATTTTTCTTTCAGTTGGTTCATGATTCAATTTTACAGAAGAAACAAGCGTAAGTTCCTTAAGAGGTGAACTATTCTTCCTCACAACTGAGAATGGAACGGTGGATATCTTGTTTATCCATCTCTTTCTACATTACACACACTTGATGCTCACACAGCAGGTTATTATTGATTTGCCATTGATCCGACTGGGAGGTACTTTGCAATGGGGAGTGCAGATGTTCTTGTGAGTCTTTGGGGACTTTTTGAGATGCTTTGTGTTCATACTTTTTACCAAGCTTGAAGCAAAGCAAGAGACCTAGAGTTGAAGGGACATGCAATGTGAAGAGGAAAAGATGCTGCTTTTCTGTGCAAGAGAGGAAAGTGTTGCTAAATAAGTGGGCTTTTTCTGGTTCATAAAAAGAAAACAAAAGGGAAAAAGAAAACACTGATGAAGAAAGCTAAAGAGGGATTTTCAAAAGAGCTAAAGAGGGAGGGAAAAAAGAGGCGTATGGGGACAGAAAAAGAAGGAGAGGAATTACGCGAATAGGAAGGAACAGAGCATTAGAGGGAGGGGGAGTGCTCTGCAAACTGTGAATAAGGAGGAGCTCTGCAACTCCGTCAGCACAGTCATAAGAATAGCAGTGTAGTCTGCTGCATTCCTTTAAATCTATTGTCCTTAACCTTAGCCTGTGAATCCTCATCAATCGTAGCCTACGAAACAAGGAGGAGAGCGACAGAATCAGGACTGCAGACCTGAACGTGGAGAGAAAAAAAACTAACTATGCTTTGTTGGGGTGGAAGGAGTCCACCAGAATTGAAGAGAAGGCTATTCCCCTAGCTCTGGAAGGCTCGGTTCCCATCTGATCTGAGTCAGCGACACCAACAGCACCATAGATTACAGCTGAGAAACGAGGAACTTCGATAGGTTTTATACCTCTAGCCTGAAGAAGCATTCAAGTACTCTGATCCAATTCGCATTCAAAATCTTGTGAAGAGCTACTTTTAGTTTATCTTTTTCCCCATTTATATGTGGGTTCAAAAGACTCAAACAGTGGAGGACACCGATGCTGTTTCTGATGAAGGATTATAGAAGCAATCTCCTGTGGGAAACAAAGTAGAGATAGTATCCAATAGCTCCTCAGAGGAATCGCCACCACGAATTGGAATCGAAAAGAGTGCTTTGCAATCTGAGGGATGTCGAGGGGAGAAAATGGATGACCTGCAGCATGTCAAGCATTTTTCTGGCTTTTTGGTTGTCTCTTCAAACCACAGGAGGACATCTTGGTCCTGGTCCTGGTCTGCTCTGCAGTAATCGGAAAAGTTTTCCTGCAAGATTCGCTCATTTGGGAGCTAAGAAGAAGGTCCATTGCCACAATGTGGTGGTGCGCAGCACGGATGCCATAGATAGTTTGGATTCTGTTATCTTTCCGTCTTTCTTACCACCCGAGGTGAAGTACCTGCAGGATTCAGAGGCATGCGCCATGGCTGCTAGAATCCAGAGGCTTCCTGTCAAGGCTGGTGAAGGGACTGAGAAAGCTTACTGACGTATGGATCTCGATGAAGACAAAATTTTTAGACATGCCTATTATGACCAGCTGTGTCAAACCTGTGACTATAAATGAGAAGTTGCTTCCCGTGGTCCTACTTCATGGGTTTGACAGAATGGAGGCATACCTATCCATTATTGGAATGGGCAAACATCAACTGCTGGGCCTTTGACATACTTGGGTGGGGTTTTTCACATCATGAAGGAGTAGAGTCATTTAGTGCAGAAGTCAAAAGAGAGCACTTGAATGAGTTTTGGAGATCATACCTTAAAAAAGCCCATGATTCTGGTGGGTGCGAGCCGTGGTGCTACAGTAGATAAGACTGTGTGCAGGAAAAATCTTGGAAGACTAACTCGACTCTGGTTGAAAGCTGAACAGGAACGACAACATAACTATCTTAAGGATGGTCCTTATGTGTACCCTGAGTGACAGTTGTTGCAACAGCACTTAAAGATTCAGCATAATTACCAAGACTTTACTAAAAACTGATTCAGAACTGCACCTTATGATAAATTTTGTTTGTAAAGATGTTGAGATTACCCAACAAAATTCTCTTCGTATTATGCAGTTTGCCTTTGAAGATGAAGTTAGCCTGTTGATGTTTTGAAAGGCAGAAATACATTGATGCAAACTTACAAACTTGCATTAGAAGCTTCTCATATTACTAATGTTGTGGATGAATGTACCCTGGTTATTTACAGATTTAGAGACTAAAAATGATGCAAAAATAGAGATTTCAAATTGACTTTAATATGCTAAATTGACCTTCTATCCTGAAATTATTCAAAGTCCTCTGTGGTCGCAACTTTGCTTTCAGAATCCTTCGACATCTTTGGTGAACCCGACGTGAAAGCGTCACAGAAATTTCAGGATGTGAGATACTTCAGCCTCTATTTCAGCTTCTTCTACAATTCCAGCTGCCTCTACTTCAGCTCCATCTATGACTGCTGCGTCAAGTACTTCAACGGAGGATCTAAAACAGATTTTGCAGAATATGTCCATGTATATGCAACTCCAAAATCAGCAAACACAAATGTATATGCAGCAGCAACAACAATTGCATCAACAACAGTTGTCTCAGCAAAGGCAACTCTATTCGGAGCAGGAGAATACAAACAGCGCGACTAAGGCTATTGAAGCAGTTGAGAGTGAGAAGAAGCTATTTGACGGGCATAATGTTTCAGCATATTTGAAGACATATGAGATCAAGATGGGGTTTTTTGGAGTTCCTGCTAGACTTATGAGTAAGTACTTCCTTCGTCTTGTCACACCTGCTTTGAGGACAAAAGTGACTGATCTTTTTATTCAAAATACACATTGACAAGATTTTAAGAAGGCCTTGAAAGAAGAATACTTCCTTGAGGACTTTGGTATGGCTACTCGGCGGTCATTCCGAGAGTGGGTCTACATGCCAAACAAAGGTCTTGCTGCTTCGGAATTGATTCGAGAATTCGAAGAGAGGTATAGTCAGCTTGATGCTATTGAACAAAGAGCATTGGATGTTGAAAAAGTTGAGCTTTTCTTGCAAGCTGTAGATCCTGCTCTTCAAGAAGAATTGGGTGAGCTTCTTGAAGATTGCACGAAGCCTATGGGTCTTAAAACTGATTGGCAGGATGCTCAGGATGCAGTCTCGACTTTGACCAAGAGGAGGATATGGAAGACTCGCCTACAGAATGGTTCCATGACACCTACACCATCATCTACTCCTATGCCTACTTCTATCCCTGTTATTTCTTCTCCTCCTCAGCTAGTTTCTTGGCCTATGCCAGTGCCTACTGTTTCTACTCCACCTATTCCTCCTGTTCCACGACCGATGCCTACACCTTCTGCTCCAAAACCATCCGCTCCATCGGTGCCTACCTCTCTTGATGACATAATCAAAGGCATTACAGATTTGACACTGGAGTCAGTCAAAGCGGAGTTAGTGGGAAAGTTGAAGGAGCAGTTTGCTTCAACTGTGCCTACTACTTCTTCTAGTGCTCCTATTGCACTTAGGAGTGCTCCTAGTGCACCTAGGAGAGATCGGAGATGTATTTGGTGTGATAGTATGGAGCATCAGCATTGCAGAGATTATGACTCTTTCCAGGATGCAAGGAGGCAGAATTTGGTATATTGGGGGCAAGATGGTAAGATTTGGTTGACTGAGACTGGAGCTCCACTTGCTACCAACTTTGGTAAAGGTGGAATGAAGAAGTTAGTGGAGGACATGGCTGCGCGTACTTCTTATGTGACAGATAGAGGTGATGCTTCCGCATATGGAGTACAGATTGAGAAGGGATCAGAGACTCAGTCCACACTATGGACTTATGCTATGGAGACTGCAAACAAGGGGAAAATTCAGCAAACTGTTTTGACTAGTGCAGGCTCTAGCATCAGATCAGAGACAGGTTGGGACTCGCCTGTTGACAGGTATTCTATTTAAGCTTATTTGGCTAAGTCTCATGGTGCAGATGTATTTGTTGAGGAGAAACGTAAGAGGGATGAAGAAAATCCAAGTGTAGTTAAGAAGACTAGAGGGGTTGAGTTTGTTACTCCACCTACTGCAGGACCGTCTTCAAAACCAGGGCCAGATCGACAGATGGAGGATGCTCAAAAGAGAGAAAAGAGGCAAGAGCCTAGAGAGAGAAAGCAGCCAGGATTCAGATTGATGTCCGATATTGAGACATCTACAGACATGAAGAAGATCTTTAATGATAAGATACTTGGCAGTGAGGTGACTTTCACTATTTCTGAGATTTTGGGCATCTCAAAAAGAGAGTTTCAGGATCAGTTTCAGGAGGTCCTGAAGAGGAAAAGACATGCATTGGCTACCACTGATACACAGGGAGTTTTGATTGGAGAGTTGGATGAGGATGATGATGAGGTTATGGTTGATAATGCTTCTGTTTTGCCGCAAGTAGAGAAGAGGGTTCAACCTATGCATTATGCTGAAATTGATGAGCCTGTTTTGATACCACGTAGTCACTTTTCGCGGAGCCATTGGGCTAGGGCAACTACAGAGACGATGGTAAAGATTGGAGAGAAACAGGTGCCTTATGTTGCATTGGTTGATCATGGTTCAGAGATTAATCTCATAGTTCGTGGAGTTTATGAGAGTAACAGATGGCCTATGGATGTAGAGCATGGGTGGCGTATGAGAGCCGCGAATAACACTGCAGGTGATTTGTATGCTGCCTGTCCTAGTGTCAGGGTTTCTATTGGTGATGTAGAGGAGGATTTTCATTTCTTTGTGCAGGATTCATGCTCTTATCCCATAATTCTTGGTCAGCCATTCATTACAGAGATGCGTATGGAAACAAAGGTCATGGATGATGGATCTGCTTATGCACGGATTCGCAGTAAAGATGGTATGAGAGCAGTTCAGTTTATGACTGTATGTGTGAACCATGTTAGAAACAGGGATACTCTCAGAGATGCACCCTTGCCCACTGTGAGGGATTCGGGTTTTCATTAGGTACCGCCATTTCGCGAGACGACGGTGGTACAGAGTAGAGGAGATTGGAGTTATCGCCTCCTGGCAGCAGCAGTGTTTTCTTCTCCGGTTATGTTGGGATTTCAGCAAACAGTTCGATGAGTTATCAGAAGACTTCTAGGTTGTCTAGAGCTGCCAGGCAGTATATATGCAGGAAGGAGAAAATTTTGAAAAATGCAGGAATTTTGGAGGATGATGAGCACATAGATGGTATGTATGACAGTGTGATTTGTGCAGATATGATGGCAGAGATGGGAGATATGCTGAAAACTGATATGCTGAATTGTCATGGTAATGTATTAGTTCAATCCCTGTACATGTTTCATGAAATTGTAGATTTTGTGTCACACATTGAGTCAGAGGCTGAGGAAACTCAGCAAAGAGTGTTGAGTGCTGAAGAAATTCAGCAAACAGAGTTTCCAGCTGGTTATGATCAGCTTCAGAGAGACAGAGGGCTGAAAATTTTCAGCCAACAGAGTTTATTGCTGAAATATTTCAGCATTCAGAGTTTGGGGCTGTTTCTATGCAGTCCATAGAGCAGAGGGCTGAGAATATTCAGCCATTAGAGTGCAGAATTGTTGATTTACAGCAAGGTTTATGTAATGCAGAAGAGCATAATGAAGCCAGGGTTGACACGAAATACAAAACTGTGGATAAGAAGGTGAAGCCGGTTGCTGTACCGCTTCCACCTGACAGTGATCAGCAAATAGAGAGGGCTGCTAAACAGCAAATTTTGAGGAATCCGGAGCATATTGGTCATAAATTTTCAGCAGAGACACTTGCTGAATTGAAAATTGGAAATGCTGATTTCTTGTTACCCATAGAGAAGCAATGCTTTCAGGATATGCTTGAGTGTCATGGAAGGGGATTTGCTTTTTTGCCACATGAGATTGGATGTGTGAATCCTGATATTGTTGCTCCTATGGTCATTTTTACTATTCCTCATATCCCATGGAATCTTCGACCTATTCCAGTGCCTAAAGCACACTTGCCAAAGCCGATTGATTTATTGAATGAGAAAATCAGGATGGGAATCCTTGAGCCTTCATCTGCACCATACTCAAACAGGTGGTTTACAGTTCCAAAGAAGAATGGTACTCTCCGATTTATTCAGGATATGCAGCCAGTGAACAGAGTTACTATCAGGAATGTTGGTATAGGTCCAGTTGTGGATGAGTTTGCAGAGGCATTTGTTGGACGTGCCATCTATTCTTTGGGTGATTTGTATTCAGGATATGATCAATTTCAGCTGGCTTTGGAAAGCAGGGACATAACCACCATGAGAACTCCTATTGGGCTTGTCAGGATGTGTACCTTGCCTCAAGGTGCCACTAATTCTGTTGCGCATATGATGAATGCCATGCATAAGGTCCTTCGTGATTACATACCTCAGCTTACTATGCCTTTCTTAGATGATGTGCCCATTAAGGGGTGTGCAGAAGAAGAGAAGAATGAGAGCCTAAATGAGCAGGGATGCAGATACTTTGTGGCTGATCATATTTCAGCATGTGAGAAGATTTTGGCCAGGTTAGAAAAAGTGAACTTGACACTTTCAGGGCAAAAATCTGTTTTTGGAGTGAATGAGGTTGTTATTGTTGGGCATATGTGTGGATATTATGGCAGCAAACCCTCACCTGATAAGGTGAATGCTATAGGCAAGATTGCAGAGTTTTGTTCTACTACTTTAGAGGTACGGAGATTCATTCGTGCTTGTGTGTTTTATATGATTTGGATACCTCATTTTGCACACATAGCAGATTGTTTGTATCAGCTGCTTCGAAAGGGGCAGAAATTCTATTGGGATGAGAGCCACACTAAAGCCATGCGGAAATTGAAGAAGTTATTGCAGAATGCTCCTACTCTGAGGAAAGCGGATTATAATTGTGATAGGCCTATTGTATTGACAGTTGACACTAGTCCAATTGGCATAGGTTGGGCTGTGGGTCAAGATGATGCAGATGGAAATAGGTATGCTATTTGGTTTGGGGCGAAAGTCCTAAAGGAGAGACAGAGGAGATATCCGCAAATCAAGAGAGAGTTATTGGGGATTGTCACGGCTCTCAAATGTGACAAGAAGTACTTTATTGGAGCTTCAGTTGTGGTAGAGACAGATTGCTTGCCATTGATTGGTATGATCACGAGTTGCTCTACTCCGGATATAGCCATGTTGAGATGGATTGCATACATCAAGTCATTAAATCCGAAATTTAAACACATAGCAGGGAAGGATAATCCAGTGGCAGATATGTTGTCTAGAGCCAGATATGATGATGAGGAGACTCTACTTACAAAAGAGGATGGTGCAGAAATTTCAGCCACTATGGTTGATCATGTTTGTCATGTCTATGATATTGTGGCTTTCATAGAAGAACTTTATGTTGGAGATTGGTTGCAGATTGGCAGGTACCTTAGTACACTAAGCAAAATAGATGAATGGACAGATGAAGAGTTTAAGAAGATCAGAAGGAAAGCCTATGGTTATTTTCTCAAGGACGGATTTCTTTGGAAGCATCCGAAGAAAAGAGGTGGATTACCTTTGCGGGTTGTCTGTGATAGAGAGACACAGTTACAGGTGATGAGGGAGTTTCATGAGAGTCCTTGGGTTGGTCATAGAGGAGTATGGGCTACTTATGAGAAAATCAAGGAGAAATATTGGTGGAAAGGCATGTATAGAGATGTTTCTCACTTTGTTGAGACTTGCAGAGACTGCCAGATGTATTCAGTAGTGCGTCATCGAGATGAGCTTCATCCGACCTATCCACTATGCATTCATTATAAGTGGGTAGTTGATTTGGTTACCATGCCTATGGGTCTATGGCAGATGAGATACATTATTTTAGCTAGAGAGGATCTTACCAATCATGTTGAGGGCAAATCTTTGAGAACGAAGACCACTAGTGCAGTGTGTAAGTTCTTATTGGAGGAAATTTTCTGCAGGTATGGTTGTGTGGGTAAGATCACTGCCGATCGTGGTGAATTGGATGCAGATGAAGCTAGGGAGTTTTTCTCTCAGCTAGGAATCAAGTTGGCTCTAATCACAGCATATAATCCAGAGGGAAACGGAAAGAGTGAAAGAGGGCATCCGCCGATAGTGAAAGCATTAGCCAAAACATGTAGAGGACGGATTGGAGAATGGCCATGACTTCTACCATTTGCTTTATGGGCTGATCGTACGACTCATAGTGTTACTACAGGATATATGCCTGCAGAGTTGATGTATGGTCAGAAACCTATTATGCCGATTGAAACTTGTGCTTTGACTTGGTCAGTTCTACCTTGGCAGGAGGATTTGACGAGAGAAGAGCTCTTAGCTCTTCGGATTCGACAGTTGGAGAGGAGACCTGAGGATATTCAGCTAGCTATTGACAGGTTGAAAGTTGCTAGACTAAGGAACAAGGACAGGTTTGATAACAGGCATCGCTTGCGGCCTAGAGCAATAGAACAGGGAGATTGGGTATTGGTCTTTGATAGCAGCCTTGAAAATCAGCATACTGCACTTCGGAAGATGGTGAAAAGATGGTTTGGGTCATGCATAGTCAGACATGTCTTTGATAATGCAACATATGTGCTGACAGAATTGGATGGAACAGTGCTTAGAGTGCCTATTGCTGGAAAAAGAATCAAGATTTTCAAGAAAAGAGATGATGAGGATTATACATTGGAAGAATTTTCAAGAGAAGAGCAATGACAAGAAACACCAATGGAAGAGACAGATGATATGACAGATAATCTTGTTGATCTACCGGAAATGCATAACGAAGAGATTGATTTGTTTGTGGATTTTGATGATAATGATCATGGGTAGTTGGCCCATCCGGAGGATGCGCAGGATTAGAGGGGGTGGATGTCGTATTGCTGCGCATTCGAGGTGTGAAAACCACCCAAAAGTTGTGCATGAGATTTGTTACTTTGTACATACTTTGACGTAGACGTTGTGCTTTGCTTTGCTTAAACATTTTTCTTTCAGTTGGTTCATGATTCAATTTTACAGAAGAAACAAGCGTAAGTTCCTTAAGAGGTGAACTATTCTTCCTCACAACTGAGAATGGAACGGTGGATATCTTGTTTATCCATCTCTTTCTACATTACCCACACTTGATGCTCACACAGCAGGTTGTCATTGATTTGCCACTGATCCGACTGGGAGGTTCTTTGCAATGGGGAGTGCAGATGTTCTTGTGAGTCTTTGGGGACTTTCTGAGATGCTTTGTGTTTGTACTTTTTACCAAGCTTGAAGCAAAGTAAGAGACCTAGAGTTGAAGGGACATGCAATGTGAAGAGGAAAAGATGCTGCTTTTTTGTGTGTGTAAGAGAGGAAAGTGTGGCTAAATAAGTGGGCTTTTTCTGGTTCATAAAAAGAAAACAAAAGGGAAAAAGAAAACACTGATGAAGAAAGCTAAAGAGGGATTTTCAAAAGAGCTAAAGAGGGAGGGAAAAAAGAGGCGTATGGGGACAGAAAAAGAAGGAGAGGAATTACGCGAATAGGAAGGAACAGAGCATTAGAGGGAGGGGGAGTGCTCTGCAAACTGTGAATAAGGAGGAGCTCTGCAACTCCGTCAGCACAGTCATAAGAATAGCAGTGTAGTCTGCTGCATTCCTTTAAATCTATTGTCCTTAACCTTAGCCTGTGAATCCTCATCAATCGTAGCCTGCGAAACAAGGAGGAGAGCGACAGAATCAGGACTGCAGACCTGAACGTGGAGAGAAAAAAAACTAACTATGCTTTGTTGGGGTGGAAGGAGTCCACCAGAATTGAAGAGAAGGCTATTCCCCTAGCTCTGGAAGGCTCGGTTCCCATTTGATCTGAGTCAGCGACACCAGCAGCACCATAGATTACAGCTGAGAAACGAGGAACTTCGATAGGTTTTATACCTCTAGCCTGAAGAAGCATTCAAGTAGTCTGATCCAATTCCATTCAGAATCTTGTGAAGAGCTACTTTTAGTTTATCTTTTTCCCCATTTATATGTGGGTTTAAAAGACTCAAACAGTGGAGGACACCGATGCTGTTTCTGATGAAGGATTATAGAAGCAATCTCCTGTGGGAAACAAAGTAGAGACAGTATCCAATAGCTCCTCAGAGGAATCACCACCACGAATTGGAATCGAAAAGAGTGCTCTGCAATCTGAGGGATGTCGAGGGGAGAAAATGGATGACCTGCAGCATGTCAAGCATTTTTCTGGCTTTTTGGTTGTCTCTTCAAACCACAGGAGGACATCTTGGTCCTGGTCCTGGTCTGCTCTGCAGTAATCGGAAAAGTTTTCCTGCAAGATTCGCTCATTTGGGAGCTAAGAAGAAGGTCCATTGCCACAATGTGGTGGTGCGCAACACGGATGCCATAGATAGTTTGGATTATGTTATCTTTCCGTCTTTCTTACCACCCGAGGTGAAGTACCTGCAGGATTCAGAGGCATGCGCCATGGCTGCTAGAATCCAGAGGCTTCCTGTCAAGGCTGGTGAAGGGACTGAGAAAGCTTACTGACGTATGGATCTCGATGCAGACAAAATTTTTAGACATGCCTATTATGACCAGCTGTGTCAAACCTGTGACTATAAACGAGAAGTTGCTTCCCGTGGTCCTACTTCATGGGTTTGACAGAATGGAGGCATACCTATCCATTATTGGAATGGGCAAACATCAACTGCTGGGCCTTTGACATACTTGGGTGGGTTTTTTCACATCATGAAGGAGTAGAGTCATTTAGTGCAGAAGTCAAAAGAGAGCACTTGAATGAGTTTTGGAGATCATACCTTAAAAAAGCCCATGATTCTGGTGGGTGCGAGCCGTGGTGCTACAGTAGATAAGACTGTGTGCAAGAAAAATCTTGGAAGACTAACTCGACTCTGGTTGAAAGCTGAACAGGAACGACAACATAACTATCTTAAGGATGTTCCTTATGTGTACCCTGAGTGACAGTTGTTGCAAAAGCACTTAAAGATTCAGCATAATTACCAAGACTTTACTAAAAACTGATTCAGAACTGCACCTTATGATAAATTTTGTTTGTAAAGATGTTGAGATTACCCAACAAAATTCTCTTCGTATTATGCAGTTTGCCTTTGAAGATGAAGTTAGCCTGTTGATGTTATGAAAGGCAGAAATACATTGATGCAAACTTACAAACTTGCATTAGAAGCTCCTCATATTACTAATGTTGTGGATGAATGTACCCTGGTTATTTACAAATTTAGAGACTAAAAATGATGCAGAAATAGAGCTTTCAAATTGACTTTAATATGCTAAATTGACCTTCTATCCTGAAATTATTCAAAGTCCTCTGTGGTCACGACTTTGCTTTCAGAATCCTTCGACAGCGGGTTGCGGGTTTTTATTTGCCATATCTCGAGATTGATTTCTAGCCACCATTAATGCTCATGACAGTCCACAATTAGCAATCTTCAATCTTCTTACACCATGGAGCAATCCGGTCTTCATTGGACAAGCATCCATCATCCATTCTTCTTCCTCTTCTTCACCACATGAATATGCTTTTAGGGGAGAGAGAGGGAGGAGAGAGAAAGACTAGATTTTCATCTCAGCATTCAAGCCACCAATGAAGGATTGAAGACAGGCGATAGAGTCCATAGACAGAGGGGAATGAAGCTCCATAATCCATTAGGCAAGGTATGTGTAAGCTGCATGATGCCCTCCCTCCATTCATGGCGCAAAAATCGGCGCTGTTGCTGGCCACGCTTTCTTCTCCATCCCACGATTTGTTTGATTCAAGAATGCATGCCTTTTGGTTGGGGGGTTAAAATTTCCCCAAAGGGCACCCCCCCTTTGGTCCCTGTTGTGGCCACCCTTTCAAATCTTGACCAATTCTTGGCCATTTCCCCGTCTGGACTCGGAATTGAGCGCTGAAAAATCTTGGGCGTCTAGCTTGGCATCCCCCATTGGCCAGTAACTCTTGTCAACCCGCACGACTATCTGAAAATTTATGAAAAATCAACAAGTGTCGCTCGAGCACCTTTAAAGGACTTTGGCGCTTAAAATCGTCCTAGATCGAGCGGCCGCCTTCGACGTTGAATATTTTTCCCTTGATATTCATAATTTTTAGCTATGTTTAAGCACTTCTGGGCACCAAAATTCCACTCTCAAACTCACTATGCACATACTTACTATCACTTTCTAACCGTGATTCTAAATCTCAGTCTCACTCAAAACTTGAGGAATCATTATGTTTATGGGTCTTTCACTCGTCTTTCATGTATCATTGTAACCAAGCTCAACATTGGCTATTCGGTTCCAAATTTGACCCCTCATACCCTTAATGAAATAAGTGATCTATGTCTCTATTGATGGTGCATCCATAGCATCTAGTCTATAAAGAAGGTTCTAAAACTTGTGAGCATAATCTTCAACCAACATATTCTTCTTCTTTCTTTTCTCGATATGTCTCCAAAAACTTAGAAGCTCTCTTTTTTTTTTCCCCCTAAAAACTTAGAAGCTCTCACATTTGGATTGATAACATGATTAGGATTCACTATAATTTGCTTTTGAGGCTTCTTTAATAGCGATAAGGGTTTAAAGTTCATAGACTTCTTTGCTAGAACTCTTGCACTTTGCATCAACATTGTCCTCCCAAGCACTATATGCTGCAATCTTTCAAGTGCTTGTTTAGGAGGATCCTCATGGTCTTTAGGAGATAGTATTGTTTCCTCACCATTTGATACACTTGATAGGCTTGAAGGAGCTAGAATAAGACATAAGCAACCATGTGTGGGTGTTTCCTTGAAGATTTTTGGACTTCCCATGACAAAAGATATGAAAGGATACAACTAAAATACACATGATAGCTTCCACCTTTTTAGATGAAGTTACATGATATCTCAAGGTCACTTTACACATGTTGATTCCAGGTGCTTACATGTATATGAGTACTAAGGTGAAAAATACTAAGGTGGATGATGCAATCCAATCCCTAACACATATATCAAGAGGTTCTTCCACATGTTTACAAGGTATGGATATCCTTGCTATAAGTGTTATTCCCAAGATCTTCTAGTGATGGGAAAATGTGAAGGCCTGTGGTTGGGGTGGTCTCTTAGGAGCTAGATGACACATTGATGCATAACTATTCTTTGCCCAACTAGCAAGGTATTCTTGACTTTTTGTTGTGATATGTATCATCATTTACCTATCGGTATAGACAATGAACAGGCCCACAAGTCATCATAGGTATTTGCAATGAGAATTAAAAAAAAAATAGATAATGACTTGTATATCCATGGAAAAATATTTTTAAAAAGATTATTAAATATGATTATGAGATTGTCATTTTAGGGCCCTTCCTCTCCCTACACCTAGATCCTCCCTCTTTGGGAAGGACCCCCAAAAGATAAGCTAAACTACCAATGCCCACCTCAAATTGTCTAATAAACAAATTCTGTAAACCTAAACCTAGCTGCATGTGTCAAAAGTGGCTGGTAAATTATGAACACATTCATTGATTTCTAAATGAAAATGTAGACATTAAACAAAGGAGAAAAAGTAAAGAGATTATTTCTTTTTAAATATATTACTTTTAAATTCAAATTTAACTTCTAGCTTGGACATTTTACTTCTTAAAATATATATTTGCAATTTGTAAAATATCTATTTTATATTATCATTTTGTTTGCAAGTTCAATGGTCCCTAAGACACCATAATATTTCCAAATGTCGCTCCCAAACCTAACCTAATTTGAGATTATCCTCCGAAAAGGTAGTGTAATGTATTAAATTAAATACTTTTGTTAGGTAACTCTCTCTCTCTCTCTCTCTCTCACCTTCTCTCTTTCCATCTTTCCATCCCTCAAAGTAGTCTAGATTGTTCTCTCTCTCTCTCCACCCTATCTTCTAGCACTGCCACCTTGTTTTTACACTTCCACCCTATCTAGGAGAGAAAGAGAGACAAACACCTCACACTCCACCCTATCTTCTAGCATTCCCACATTGTTTTTGCCCTTCTACCCTATGTAGGAGAGAGAGAGACAAAGAGAGGATTGTCTCCAAACCTAAGCGGGATCTCTCTCAACAAAAACATGTACACATGAGATAGAGAGAGAGAGAGAGTATTGGAAAATAAAGAGATCATAATAAAATGAGAAAAGTAATATATATATACATATATATAATAAAGAGAGAGAATTTAAAAGTTTAGAGAGAGAAATTTTTTGGAGAAAAAGAAAACTTGGAGAGAGGAGAAACTTAGGGAGAAATTTAGATGGGATAGAGGGAAAAAGAGGTAGAAGAAAGAAACATTTTCGAGAGAGAGAGAGATCTAGAGAGATCAATTTGGAGTTGGAGACAGAAAGAAAATAGATGTGGAAATGTGCGGAATCTAGGGCATGGCAGATGTGGAAGCTATGGAGGTTGGAGGAGAAAGAGTGAGTTCATGAAGACACTGATATGACTAACTGTTACACAAGTGAATTAGGTTCCAAGATGAAAGCTTGGACTCATAAACACAATCTTGTGTATCAATTGACAATGACATAGAGACTCTACTAAAGGACAAAAGTACTATGACATTGCATTAGAAAAAAGAGCAAGTACAATGGTTTATAGGAAACTGGATGATAGCACTTCTCCTATTGTGCACATGGGATTCTAGTCTTGAGCCCTCACTGCTCCTTAAAAAGAGACTGAAGTAGGTGTGATTGCAAACATCTCAACACCCCTCCTCAATCACAACCAAAAGTACAAAGCATATGTAGGCTTTAGTGAAAGAAACACCTGAAAAGTTTGGGCACACCATTAACATGGAAAAACAGGGGAGGCTGTCGCTGAAAAGGCTAGGTGTGGGTACCAAAAACATGATGGGCATACGGAGGTTGTAAGAGGGGCCTCACAAAGTGTATAGAACCTATAGTACATGGCTACATGAGGAGTTTACAAGTTTATGTCCAAAACATTAGGGCTAGGCAATACACGGCTAAAAGAGTCTATCCAAATGGAAGGATTGATGAGGTTTTTCCCTCTCCTAGTAGTCTTCTTCTTCTTCTTCTTTCTTTTGATCCATGTTCTTCTTCTTCTTCAACAACAACTAGATAGGCCTTTTGGGACCTCTTTCTAGCATGTTAGAACTTCTCAGTGTGTCCCATCCTTTTGCAGAAGTGACATAAAAGATCATATGCTTCGTGATCGGAGAATGGCATGTCGATTGTAGCGAGAACGTGCATCCAATCCCGCTCATCCTCTAGGCATGGGATATACATGGTCAGGGGCCCATAGGACTTCTTAACCTGGGTGTTACTCCTAAGCATAACAGAGATGGCATCTAAGTCGATTGGTGAGGTCTCCCAAGTGTCCATCTCTATTCTCACAGCATCCGTTCTTTTGCCAAGGAAGATCAAGCAGTTACCCCAATCTTCGGTGACTCTAGCATTGCACATCCAAGTCGGTCTAATAGGACATCGTAGTCCACTCCCTTCATGAGTATAAAGTCCACAGAGAATTGGACACTTGCGATCTTCACTGGCCAACTCTTAAGCACCCCGAATGGCTTGACTCTCATACCATTTGCTAATGTGACATTAAACCTAGCAGTTTTGATAGGCGGATTTCCCCAAGTCTGAAGCACCGCGTGGCTAAGCACACTAACCCTAGCTCTTGTGTCCACGATTCCCTTTCTCATTGTATCGCCTAGGGCTAAAACCGGTAAGACCGCATGCATCTCGGAACCTTCCGAGAAGGCATTGATGTGTAAGGATTTAGGCATAGAGTGCAGCGTCAAACTCGGTATTTGAGTCTCTGCATCATGGTCATGAGGATCTGCCATGACCTGGTCTCATGACCCTTCAACCCACTGCTTAAGATCTTGCCATAGGGTGGGGTGCTACCTAAGAAGATCTCCCAGGCTAAGTGTTACCGGGATAGTCACCAATGTGGTCAGGAGATTGTTGGGTGCTCGTCTCTCTCCTAACCTGGATCGTCCTGACCAGTGGCCGTGACTGAACCACAGCTCTATAGCACCAAGGCTTGGCCTTAGCGGCACTGCTTGTGGTGCAGTTGCTTCTCCCGACTTTGGTTAAGGAGGTGAGGTTGGCGTACTTATGCTGTAGAGGTCATGGATTTCGTCCTCTATAATGGGTTCAGCATCTTTTAGATGCTCTTGAGCCTCCTTCACCCATTCCTTCACTTTTTCTATGGCCTCCAACTGTCACTTCGGATGCGGGTATTCCCCTACCTTAGCGCTTTCCTTTTCGGCTGTCTTAGGGGCTGAAGTCTATGCCTCTACGTTAGAGACCTTCTTTCCAGCAAGCAGAGTTGTAGCACTCTCCGTTTTTAGTGTGATTTTAGCTTCCGACCTCTTCTTCTTCCACCTGCCACTTTTCTTTCCTATTGAAACTGCGTCGAGGTTGCTAGGTCCTGGCAATGACATGCCGGCCTGCCTTGTCTGGGCACGTGTCATGACCCATAACGGAATAGGTAACTGGCCGCGAGGCCATGGGGTTGTTGAACACATGATAGAGGTCCGGCTAGTGCATCAGCCATCAGTGCCAGCCCGTTTTATGTCCCATCAATGGTGCGTCTGTGGGGAGTTGCTTAGAAGTGGCAGTCCTCGAATCTTGGTTATCTAGGGACCACTTAGCAGTTTATGCCGAAGGATACTGAGATTGACGCGTTATTCATCGATAAGCATCGTCTAGCCAAAATCCAAAAGCAAGAGAGAGACGAAAGAGCTAGGCGACGTGCTGAAATTTTTAGGAGGTATTCCCCTAAGCGTAGCGGTGCTGAACCCTTACGAGGGAGTGGATCTAGTGGTCTTGGAGCCACAAGCAGTAAGTTAGGAGAAGGTGGAAGCTCTAGTGCTCCCCTTTCTCCCATAAGTCAGTCTACATCAAGTGCGGGAGGTGTAACCCCACCGTCCCCTATTCCTAGTGCAAATCCAATATCCGTCATGGCGTAGCCTATTGCAATTCCTGCAAGAACGACAGATTTACTAGCTCTAGGTTACCCACTGCCCATTTTTAATGGGCTAGTTGAGAAAGATGCGGAACTCCACATCAGGGACTTTCAAAAGCTGATGTTTAACTATCACATCCAAGAAGAAGGACATTTAATGATGTTCTTCAACATGACTCTCAAAGGAAGAGCTACCATATGGTATCATGGTTTAGAAGCCAGAACCATATTGAATATTGATTCATTTTATGGAGCTTTTCGAAGGGAGTTTGCCCCTAAACGGGGTGGGCAATATTGGTTGCGTGTACTCAATGTGACCCGCCAAGAACCACAGGAGGATATTCGTGCTTACGCGAAGAAAATAAAAGAGGTTTTCTGTAAGTTGGACACCTCTATCCCTATCCCCGGAGCTTCCCAATTGCAATATTTCCTACATGGTTTGGACTTTAATATTCAGTTATAGTTGAGTAGTGTCCCTTTGGGGGATATAGACACTGCCATTACAAGAGCACAAGAAGTGGAATCCCGACTACAAGCAGCCTATGCCTCTCGGGGCAATTCGAATATGGGTCTAGCATTGGGAAATAATATGGTGATGGCCAATGGCAGTGGTAGCCAAGGGATAGCGATGGCTAATCCTAATGGGAGAGGGAACATGATGCAGAATGTGCCTTTATTACCAGCTCTCCCTAGCATGTAGATGTCTACGGGCAGTCAAATGGCTCCAAATGGTGGAGGCCAGGCAGTTAATTCTAATACCATGCCTGTGGTTCAACAACTAGTGCCTAATCGGATCGTGAGGCTGATGGAATGACAGGGTAATGATCAAGGCTACAAGTCGAGCACTTCCAATGTTCTTGGCGAGGTTAAGGTCATGATGAAGCATTATACTGACATCATTACGGAGCAATATCGACAAATAGCCGTTGATTTTAACTTCCTTAAAAAACAACAAAATTTGATAGGAAGTAGATACCGAGATGAGGGTGCACCTTTGAGGTTTAGCTGCAAATGGTGTGGTAGGCAACATTATCCACGAAATTGCCCAAATGTCAAGTGTGACATCTGTGGGAAATCTGGCCATTTAGCAGCCACTTGTTGGAGTAATATTAGTTCTCTCCAGCGAGGTAGTCCACAACCAGGGCCTGTTAATCATTGTGTGCAAGGAAATGATTCCCAGCAAAAAGACGGGCCTAAACAAATACTCCAACGACCAAAGACTATAGTGGAAGAACTGCCTAGTGGTAGTGGGGTTAGTTTGATTGCAGCTGTGCGCGTTAATGATGCTAAAACCTCTAATTTGTGAGCTGACCTTACAAGAGGTCAAAAGGGTAGAGAGGCTGACAAGGATAAGCCTGTCGACGGAAACCTAAACAAGGCGACAAAGGAATGCAAGTTCTGGATCCTGCCATGGAAGGGGGACCTCCGAAGCCCGTGGAGAGTAAAGCCGATGCTAAGAAGGATAAGGAACCACCGAGGAAGAAGGTGAAAGTTAGAAAAGAGGCAATAAAGCATGTTTAGCGACCTAAAGAGCGGATGGTTTGGCATCAAAAGTGAACTCTACTGAACTATCATGAATTCGATTTGGCGAGCTCTCTTTGTGAAGTCAAGCCGGATGTTAACCTTCTACAGCTTATTAAGCTTTCCCCAGGAGTACGCAAGGAATTTAGAAAGATCCTGCGTATCGGGTATATTGTAGAACCTTTGGGTATTGCACGAGTTGGTGATGACTCGTTCGAGCATGCTGAGAAGCATTGCCCAAGGGTTGTAGCCTATGTCAATGGGATATTAGTAGATTATGCCCTTGTCGACACGGGATCATCTGTTAACATTATGAGTTCTGAACTGATGGAAAGGTTGGGTCTTGCGATCCAGAAAGATACCTCCACAATTCTTAGAATGGCAGATGATAGTTTGAGACAGCCGGAAGGCTCCATTACTAAGGTTTATGTCACTGTTGCAAATGTAGAATGTCTGCTGGACTTTAGGGTAATTCGTTTTGCAGGGCGTCCAAGTTACCAAGTATTACTTGGACAACCTTGGATCTTGCAAGCGGACTGCCAAGTGGATATACCCACCCGTCGACTGATATTCGGCAAAGGTACTCAGTGCGTGGTGATTGATGCTTATCCTGAGTCTCCACAAAGTGAGAGAGCTCCTCTATCTTCCATAGATTTGGAGACATTAGAGGATTTTTTCGCCAGTGAGACATCATCAAGTGATGAGTCCAAAGAGAGATCCACCACGGAAGACATCTATCAGATCACTTTGAATGAGCTGATAGAGGCCCAAGATCGTATAAGAGATGCAGATGTTATCAAGCTAGACCTTGGCATGCCAAATGATTCGCGGCCAATGAAATTAGGTTCTATGCTCAGTTCAGCAGAAAGGGAGGACTATGTGTCCCTAATTCAAGAACTCCGCGATATCTTTGCCTGGAGTTATGATGAGCTGAGAGGCATTCCTCCCAGCCTGGCTATTCATACTATTCCTGTAAAAGTGGGCAATCGTCCTGTACGACAGAAAGTAAGGTGAATGCCTTTCGAACTGAGGGACGGGCTATTTGAAGAGTTACAGAAGCTGAGAAAAGCTCGTTTAATCTTCCCTGTTCAACACACAGAATGGTGTTCGCCAGTTGTGATCAGGAAGAAGAAAAATAATCAAAATTCGATTATGTGCAGATTTTAGAGAGCTGAATAAGTAGACGGTTAAGGACTACTACATGTTGCCATTCATTGACCAGATTTTGGATCAATTAGCGGATAGGGAGATATATTCGTTTATGGATTGCTTTGCAGGATATAACCAGATGGCCATTGCAAAAGAGGACAAGTTGAAAACAACCTTTATTACTGTCTTTGGTACTTTTGCATACCATGTGATGGCCTTTGATTTATGCAATGTGCCTAGTTCATGGCAACGAACAGTAGATAAGACATTCTGTGACATATCCCTTGAAGAGTTGAAGGTGTTTATTGATGACTTAGGGGCCACCACCATGAGAGAAAGGCAGTTGATCATTTTAAAAAAGTGCTTTGAGCGCTGCAGACAATTTTGTATCGCTCTTAACCCATGGAAGTGTGTTTTTGGCATACCTTATGGGCTCTTGATGGGCCATGTGGTCAGTTTGGTAGGAATTGCGATAGATCCCGAGAAGGTCAAAGTCATAGTTGCCATGGGTCCACCACGCACTCCGAAAGAAGTTCATAGCTTTCTGTCTTCAGTTGGTTATTACCATAGATTCATAAATGCCTTGGCAAAAAGAACATTGCCGCTTACAAATTTATTGTCATTTAGCTGTTTGTTTGTGTGGGGTGACCCATGTAAGGTAGCTTTCGAGGATGTGAAGGAGGAGCTAGTCAAAGCTCCCATTTTAAAAGCACCTAAAAGAGGTGAGGTGTTCTATATATTTTCAGCACAGCCACCATGCATAGTATCAGCTGCTGCTGTTTAGCCTAAATTTGGGAAGAAAAGTGGTATCACCCGATTGCTTTTACTAGCTGAAAATTGGGCATTTCAGAGATCAATTATACCTACATAGAGAAGTTGTGCATTGCGATGGTCTTTGGGACCAAGAAATTCAAGCATTATATTCTCTATGAGAAAGTTGTGCTTTATACGAAGGTGGAGGGGCTTCGATTATTGATGAATAAGCTGCAACCACCTGATTGTCTAGCGAAGTGGTTAATCACTTTGCAGGAGTTTGATTATGAAATCAAGAGTAAGCCACCAAGGTGGCAAGGCATTGTGGAATGTCTTGTGGACTTTGGGGAGCCAAAAGAATCTGTGGGGCTGAAGATAGTGACATGGAGTCATTATTTAAGATAGATACGGCATCCATTCCCTCTTGGTATGCTGCAATAACGCATTATTTATCGATAGGAGAGGCTGGATCTGAACTATCTAAAGTTGAGAGAAGGAAAATTAAGCAGCAGGCATTAAAGTTTGCCTTGATCGTAGGTACATAATATCGGCAAGGGCTTGATGACATCTATCGCTGATATGTGATGCCTGACGAGGTGCCATTCATTTTGGAAGAGTGCCATGATTTCGCTTGTGCGGAGGCCATTTTGTTGGACGGCTTACAGCACAAAAGGCTTTAAGAGTAGGTTACTGGTGGCCTGCCATCTTCCAGGATGTGTTCACATATGTTAAGAGATGTGATATTTGTCAACGACATGATAGTCGAGAGAATAGGAAAAGACCACTCACCCCTATTATGGCGATACTTCCATTTGAGAAGTGGGGAATAGACTTTGTGGGTCCTATTACTCCGTCGTCGATTGTGCAAAAGAGGTATATCATTGTAGCGACTGACTACTTCACAAAGTGGTCAGAAGCATGTGCAACAAGGAAAAATACCATATCGGGGAATATGGGAATTTCTCATAAGTTTGGGACACGTGGTCAAATCTTTGGATTTGTCATAACTTGAACACTATAACTCCAAATCGAGTGCTCTATAGCTCTATAGATTCCATTTTTCAAGCTCTTTCCAATGATAGGTCACATCATATGGTTTTGAGAAACTTATGGGCATGTTATCCAGGTGCCACCTTTTTAATATTCAAAAAATGGGAATTGGGAGATTCCCAAACTCACTAATATTGTGTTGAAAGATGATACTAAAGAAACTGCTAGTTTCCTTTTGGAGCAGATAATATGCCACTTTGGTCCCCCTAAAGAATTAGTGTCGGACCGCGGAACCCATTTCCTGAATAAGGTGATCAAAAGCTTGACAGAGGCTTGGCAAATCAAGCACAACAAAACGGCTCCTTATAATCCGCAGGCAAATGGGCAGGTTGAAAGTACCAACAATCAGCTTGTGGGTATCCTATCGAAAGTCGTATATGAAAAGAAACGCGGCCGGGACAAGAAGTTGTATGTGGCGGTATGGGCATATAATACCACGTTCAAGCGAGCCACTGGCCACACACCGTTCAAACTAGTTTATGGTGAAGAGTGCGTTTTTCCCTTAGAAATTGAGTTACCGACCATTAGATTCGCAATAAACCATTCTTTGGGTAATGAGGACGCCCTATTAGATCGATTTACGACTTTAGCGCACCTCGATGAACTTAAGTTGCAAAGCCTATTACATCAAGAGGTGGCTAAACGTCGCATGAAATAGTTGCATGACCTGAAAGCGAAGAAGTATAACTTTAAGAAGGGGCAATCGGTTTTGTATTATGATGTGCGTAGGGAGCTGTTCCCAAGAATGTTGGAACCTAAATGGGATGGACCCTACAAGATTGTTAGGTTAGGGAAGAATAGGTCTACAACCCTATTAGCTGATTTAGAGGGAGTAGAGTTTCAGAATAAGGTTAATCTTAATAAGATTAAACCTTATTATTTCTAAGTCTGCTAATACAAAGAAAATGCATTGGAGGTACATGCTAGGGATGATCTGAGACCTGCGGAAGAGTTTAAAAGACGGTTGATGGGTCAATTAATCCCATATTTGGAGCACCCATATCTCGAGCAAAGTTACCATCAGGGAAAACTTATCTGGTGGAGCAAAGGGTATAAAGTGATTGAGCAAGAAGAGGGAACCTTTGTGTGGGAGATCAAAGTCTTCTGCCATCACTGCTTACGGCTGTTGACGAGTATCCATGTTGACTTTAATGGTGGGATAGAGCCGTCAGTTCATCCTCTCAATATGCTAAACTTTGATTACCATAATTACGAATAGAGGAGTATGTGATGGCTGGCTATGTAAACCCATTGTGGACGTATACATTATATTTTGATGGAGTGTCCAGGGGCCCTAATAGAAAAGGAAGTGTTGGAGTAGTAATCCGAGACCCCCGACGAAGAGTTACGATGAAGTTAGCTGCTTATCTCGGGGTAGGATTCACTAACAATATGGAGGAGTATAAAGCCTTGATGATGGGCTGCATATTGCCAAACAAGGTGGTATTCGTTGATTGTTAGTAAAAGGGGATTCCTAGTTGATCCTGAATCAGGTAGATGGGACATACATAGTGCGGAATCCCATTCTTTGTATGTATCATCGGACTGTGATGACCCTGCGGAGGAATGGACCATGGGTCTGTCCTATGGATGGGTGGTCCCGGTTAGCCGGGAACTTTTCTCAAAGTCTTCGACGAACAGAGGTTGATCGTCATCTCTGGAACAAGTAACGAGAACGATGACTTAGAATTAACTATTACCCGATTCATGCTGTTTTAGGGGAACGGAATGGGACTATGCCTTATGGCAGAGAGGTCGAGCCTTGCTTCCCTCTCGTTTCCCATTCTCCTTGAACCAAGTGCAGCGTGAATCCGCTTTGGACCTGGCGTTTCTGCGTAAAGTAGTTCACTCGGGTCTGACACTAATTGTTGCTAGCTAATGACCAAACAGGGAAACCCAAATTCAGGTCGATCCTAAGTGGGAACGGCCAGGATACTTCCACTACGTGGCAGACTCGGGAAGACCTAGATTGCAAAACCCGTAACATTCCATGGGAGTGCCGGGCGGAGTTTTCTAGACATCCTTTCCGATGGACTGCTAAGACGTGTCCTGAATGGTTCTAGTGGACACGTTACAGTTGGTATCAGAGCGAACCAACAAAGGATTTTTTTTTAGGAAATTTTAATAAGAAGAAGTAAAGCAAATGTTATGTCCCAAACATTTCCTTACTTTGAATACTGTCTTGCAGAATTATGAAGCATGGAACAGGTTCTTAGTGTTCCGAGTCATGTTTATGACCGCGATGCATTCCACGGGTTATCGACAAAGGGTTGAGATGATGAACATCCTAGATCGCATTTACAATCCATCACCTGTGTACGTGGAATGGAGATGGATGGGTGTTACAGGGATCTATTACATAACTGCCTATCAACCTGCGTACCTTCAAATTAACTTGAAGAGAATCAAGTGGATGGAGGATTTGAAGATCGTGAAGCTATTCGTCTTTGTTGAGACTCACGCAAACGCGACCCTACAGGTCGGAGGTCAAAGGGTTAACCAGAATATGTATGTGTACGGAGAAGTGATTCAAAGAATCTCTGCCGACGGAATTAAGGTTTTGGGACGTCATGAGAAGAATGGATATCAAAGGAAAAGATACCCTAATCTCCCAATGAACTATCAATTCCTGAAAATCAATGACCCCAATTCGTACTACTACTCAGTTCCTGTAGCTGAATGCAATAATATCTTATTCTCCTCGAATTAATGTATTAACTTGTTCCATCGCCCCAAGAAATTATTGTACCTCGGAAGGGCTATGTTGATATGAATGGAATAAAACTTTTCCCCGATTGTCTTGACTATGAATATTGATAAAAGTAGTAAAGTAAATTGGTCACTTGGCTGAAGGAATACGTGGACGTAGTTCTGAAGAGTTAACAGAACTTCCGCTTCAAAGAGAAGTAGATCATGAGATCAAACCAGTAATAGGAGCTGTGCCAATTGTGAAGAGAACCTATAGAATGTCTATATTGGAAGCAATCGAGTTGAAGGAACAACTCAAGCAACTACTAGATTAGGGCTACATCCGTCCTAGTAGTTCCCCATGGAGAGCTCCAGTCCTATTCCAGAAAAAAGAAAGATGGGACACTTCGACTATGTATTGATTACCGTGGGTTGAATCAATCAACAGTCAAGAACAAGTATCCTATTCCTAGAATAGATGAGCTTCTTGATCGCCTTCAAGGTGCAAAGATCTTCTCCAAAATTGATCTCAGGTCAAGTTACTATCAAATCAGGATCAAGGATAAGGATATTCCTAAAACGGCCTTCAATACAAGATATGGGCACTTTGAATTCTTGGTTATGTCATTCGGCCTTACAAATGCACCTGCCACTTTCAATAGATTAATGCAGGATATTTTTAGACCATATCTTGATGATTTCGTGCTTGTCTTCTTCGACGACATTTTAGTCTATTCTAAACAGGAAGAAGATCATGAACCTCAACTACGGATTGTGTTGGAGACAATGAGGTCTCATAAGCTGTATGCAAAAATGAAGAAGTGTGCATTCTTCAAACGTCAGATTGAATATCTAGAATTCATAGTATCATCAGAAGGAATATCAGTAGATCCAGCCAAAGTCAGAGATGTGCTTGAATGGCCAATACCAGTATCTGTCAAAGAGATACGTAGGTTTCTGGGCTTGACAGGATGGTATAGGATCTTTATGCTTTGCTTGCAGCACCTTTGACGGACTTACTGAAGAAGCAAACATTGCTTGGTCAACTGACGAATAAACTAGCTCTGATAGGTTGAAGCAAAGTTTGGTGTCAGCACCGATCCTAAACTTCTAGACCACAGTAAGGAGTAGAGGTAGTAACTGATACTAGCATGCTTGCCTTAAAGATATGTGCTCATCATCCAGTAGCATATTCCTCAAGGAAATTGAAGAGTCACGAAAAGAATTATGCCACGCATGATCTGGAGTTACTAGCTGTCATCCACGCTCTAAAGATTTGGAGACACTACCTGTTGGGTAACAAGTTTACTCTAGTAACCGATCATAAGAGGCTCAAATGGATTTTTACCCAGAACAAGCTCAACATGAGGCAACGTCGATGGATTAAAGTATTGGAGAATATGATTTTAAGATCAAGTACCGACCTGGAAAGAAGAATGTAGTTGTTGATGCATTCAATCGCAAGGCATTCCTTAATTCATTAATCTTGCAAAATCTATCAATAGCTAGATCTCTAGCTACAGAGGTGTCCATGCCAAACGACCTAATACTTGAGCTAGCTAGAGAGGAAGGATGCCATGATCTAGCCTATCAAAGGATGCTAAGGGAAGTCTCTATCAAGGACCAGGAACAAAAGCTAGAGGCCAAGTATCGTGAATTCTCTGTCAATAATGGACATGTTTACTATAGAATGAGAGCATGTATACGAGCAAGCCAGTTATTTAAATAGAAGATATTGTGTGAAGCTCATGATTTCACTTTCTCGGGACATCAAAGCTGCGAAGGATAGACAGAAGGCATACACGGATTTGAAGTGTCAAGATAGAATATTTGAGGAAGAAGACATGGTCTTCATTCACGTATGCCCAAGGAAGAGTTCTCTATCCTTAGGAGATTGCAGGAAGCTAAGTCCAAGGTATTGTGGACCATACAAGATCCTCAAGTGCTTAAGACCTAATGTTTATAGACTGCAACTCCCTGAAAACCTAAGGTTCATAAAGTATTCCATAACAGTCTATTGAAGAATGAAGTATGCACCTAGCCCTAATCATGTACTTGATGACCAAAAACTTGTAATGCCTAGTCAAGGAGTCCTTGAACTAAGGCCGGACAAGATTCTAGATGCTAGGGTGAGACAACTGAGAGAATGGCTCGTCCAGTGAAAAGATTATCCTAAGGAGGATGCTACCTGGATGGATGAAAGCTCTCTCAATCTTCAATATCCCCAGTTTATCTCGAGATGAGGACATCTCGATTCTTCTAAGGGGGAGAGAATGTAATATTTCCGCACACTGCGTGCCGTAAATATTGACTTCCCGCATGTTGTGTAAATCTCGTGCAAAGATTATCACTAGTGCCAGCAGCTAATCTATAGCCATACGCGGGAAATGGAGACACTCCACCTTAGGAAAATAAGGTCAGGGATTCAAACCGGCATAGCCACGGGAAAACTCCCTCTTGGGAGGAGGATAAGGGGATAAAGGTGGAATTATTGCAAATTTTTTTATTATCTTCCCCAGCCGAAGTGTGGCTGGGGAAAGGGATGGGCTAGCATGAGGGAGGTGAGAAGGGAGAGAGCCATGCAACTGACACGTAGGGAGGACCCCTCACCCTCCTTGGACTATAAGAACCCCCTCTTGGGGGGGGTTAAAGAGAAAAGCGTGGGGAGAGAGGCTGTGGGAGAGGAGCTTGAAGGAGGTGCTGGAGGAGGTCGCCAGGCCGCCGAGAAGGAAGCGGGAGGTCGCCAGGCTGCCGCCGTTGGGAAGGGGGAAGGGGACTAGGCCGTCGCCACGTGAAGGAAGCCGCCAGCCGCCAGTTGCCTAGTCCGCTAATCGCCACCGCCGCCCGCCTGATTGCCCAGTCCGCTGCCGGCCGGATCACGACCCTCCTCCTCCACACGTGGACGCTGCTGTCCATGTTCAGAAGCTAGAAGCTTCTTATTTGGAAGCTTCTAAGGGGCTTCCATAACACCCCTTCCTACCAAATCACAATAAGCCCATCCCGGAATTTGAAGAAAAGGAGGTGACAAAAGTCTTTTCCCCTACAGTGGCCATAAGTCTATCCACACCCCTCGGGACTTGAAGAGAAGGAGGTGACGAGTCTTCTCACCAATCACCAATAAGTCCATCTCGAGACTTAAAGAAGAGGGGCTACAAAACCCCTTTTCACCAGTCATTCCTGGGCCGGGATTTTGAAGAAATTAAGCATAAAAGGCCTTGCCACTAATCACCCATAAGGCCCTAAGCTTGGGATTCAGAGTTCCCTTTTCCGCAAGGCCCACACAATCCTTCCTAAACCCGGAATTTCAAGGTGGGTTAAAGTTCTCAAACCTCCATTGTCCAAAGGACCTCATAAGAACCCTAAGGCCTTCCCAAGTCAAATTCCGCAAGTCGGAACTTCGGTCAAGGAAGCCATATCTCAAAGGAAATTGCGCATACAAGGGAGACGGACCAAGGTCATAAAAACTGCAAGCCAAGGCAAAAAGTTGAAATCCACGAAGGCTAACTGGAGATCGAATTCGCGATGGCCTCTAGAAAGATCACAAGGTGCGATGCAGGAGGTTCACCCCGAGCATACGTGGATATTTCCCGGAGTCCGCAAGTCCAGGTTTTTATCTATTTGGATTCCACACAAAAGTATTGAATTATTCACGATAACTTCACGGATTAGGAAGTACTCATGCATGTTCGAATTCAACTAGTCAAGTTAAATGCAGTTGGAAAATGAATTGGCTATTTGAACATTTATTAGAAATAGCTTAAGATATGAAAATTGATCATTGGTACGTTCAAAGGAATGGGTGAAAAGAGCATAAGGTGTCTATACATTTGTAGGACCTTATCAGCAAGTTTCCTTTTTGTGTATTCAAAAGTGACGAGCCTAGGACAACTATTGCCTCATTTCAAGGTTGAAATCATTGAGGTACATTTTTTTTACTAGGCATGGAAAGATTAATGGCATGTCACCTTTTTAGATAAATCCTCCCTGTAATGATTCATGAGGGAAAGTTAACACCCATAAAGACGTTATTCGAAAAGGAATAGAAGGCACGAAATTGATCTATGGACTTGCAAGAGGCATGATTATTTGAGGTAAGTCCTAGTAGGACCTAGGAAAGTTAGTGTCTGGATTATCAGGCATTTTTGCTTTGCCAAGGAAGGATAGGGTTATGGTGAACCATGTGATGCGTAGAAGCAATGAATCGCATGTTTACACGTATTGGAGTAGTTGTAACTATTGACCTAGTTTATTATCTTTGGGAAAGGTTCATCCTTGTCGCAAGACAAGTATATTGTGTTGTCTAAGTCACCCAGACCACAAGGGATTCATTTGGGCATGGTTCAGTCGATATGATAGGTAGCCCAAGTGCTAACTAGGGTTTTGTGCGGTAAGAATTCGACCTAGCTTTACACTTGTTGCCAAGTCAAAACCCGCAAACCCAAAGATCTTACACACATTCACTAAATGTTGAGTCAATTGGATGTTCCTGCATGAGATGATCTAAGGATTAAGGATCATTCGTTCAAATGATGAAACTCCGACGGAGTTGCGAACTTCTAAGGCCATGGGCCAACAGAATTAGAAATGGGTTGGAGGATACCCTAAATCCTGCTACTCGGGTAGAGGTAATTCCGTGGCCGGAGGACGCCCTTCAATGGGTGGAATGATCCCGTGGAATGATGCAACACATGTGCAAAAAGGTTGCAACATCGTATAGACTTGAGATTTGTCCACAAGAGAGTTTTGTCATCTCTCGAAATGAGGTTGGCAAGTTATTGAAAGAATTTAACTTACAAGAGGATAAGTAATCATCCTGTTACTCACTTTTCTTGGGAAATAATTGCCAAGGAAAAGGAAAGTTAGGTATTTGCCTTGAAGCAAATGACCAGACAATAAACTAAAGCGACATGGTCGCTGGAACCTACCACAACAAAACCTAAAGTATTGGTAGGGTATGACCCTAACCCAAGAATGATAGGAATCTTGCCAAGTTGCAATTGATTCCGGATCGAATGCGGGTTGCATTCGGAGAAAAGAAGTCACTCCTTAACAATTTGCCAGCTAAACGACCATTGAAATTGATTGTGCTTGTAACAGTTTAGAAAGGACTGTTTGCATTGTTTGCTCAATGAACTAAAGGATGAAAAGATATCTAAAAGCTTCAGGTTGGTGCCTGAAGGGAGAGGCAGCTTCAGTTACCCCCGACTGCCTACCTGACCCTAACCAAGGGGGTTGTTAACCACGCCGGGAACGTGGACCGAACCCGCCGTGAGAGGTCTCTCCGTTGAGTTCTACTTGGAGCAGGAGGACGCTTGGGTGCCAGGGGGGCTCTGGCTGTAAATCCCTCGCCTTCCGGGCCCTGCACAAGAGGCTAACGTGACTCGGGATTGGATCTCAAAGCCCGCATACTAGTCTACGGGCGGAAACTTGGATTAGTGATCCCTGGTGGATTACTGGATAGCCTTCGGGCGGATTATGAAAAGCCTACGGGCGGAACTCCTTGTATTTCAAAGATAAAAGGATAAAATGATAATAAAGGAGTTGTTTGGCATTGTTTTCTTTATGTCTTGTGATAAGATTATGTGAAGGAACCGGTGCATAACAGGGTTAATCAAAGAAGTTGTTTGTATATGTCAAACTAATGTGGTAGGTAATTACATAACTAAAACAAACCGAGGAAAGTGCGGAGGAATGGACCATGGGTCTGTCCTATGGATGGGTGGTCCCGGTTAGCCGGGAACTTTTCTCAAAGTCTTCGACGAACAAAGGTTGATCGTCATCTCCGGAACAAGTAACAAGAACGATGACTTAGAATTAACTATTACCCGATTCATACTGTTTTAGGGGAACGGAATGGGACTATGCCTTATGGCAGAGAGGTCGAGCCTTGCTTCCCTCTCGTTTCCCATTCTCCTTGAACCAAGTGCAGGGTGAATCCGCTTCGGACCTGGCGTTTCTGCGTAAAGTAGTTTGCAGACTCGGGAAGACCTAGATTGCAAAACCCGTAACATTCCATGGGAGTGCCGGGCGGAGTTTTCTAGACATCCTTTCCGATGGACTGCTAAGACGTGTCCTGAATGGTTCTAGTGGACACGTTACAGAAATCCCAAATAGTCTCAAAAGCTCAAATAGCATAGACCGCCTGCTCAATGTTTGTCAAGCATCCAAAGGCGCTCCCACTAGCACAAAAGCTATAAATATCAAGCAACAAAGCTCAAAGAAATCATGTACAAGCACCAATGACAAGTGTCCAAGATCAAGCATCAATGGGACATCCCGAACATGTAGGCGGTAGAGCATCCATATGTAGCATCCATAGACATTAAGTACATCCCAAAATAAAATTAAGCAAACCAATAAATAGCCCAAGTAAGCTCTTGGAGTCCAAAGTTAAGCCAAGACAAACCTCCAGTAGCAAGCGGATCCAAAAACTGTAACTAGTATGCATAGGTGACATAACCCGTAATGGTGGTTAAGGCAATCAAGCATAGACCAAAGCATACCATAAATGTATCAAAGACAGAGCATCCAAATTCTTTCCAAAGCTGAGCTCAAGCTAAATCAATGATCCAGAGTGTAAGCCAAGCTCAAATTTGGTCCCGAAATATCAATACATCACTACATATGCCCGAAACATAGCCTGAATAGCATAGGCATAACCAAGCATGAGTTAAATAGCTTCAACCCACTATATTATAGTAGTGATTCACTATGAAAAAATGAATATTTCAGCATCAAAAATCAGCTCCAAAATGGTGGAAAATCAATAAGCATGCATCCCCAAATCAATAGGCATCAACTAGGACCAACCGGGCATCAAATAGCAATGTCGGGCAAGCATAAACATCAAATGTCACTTTAGCACTGTTATAAACTTCCTGTGGAGTGTTATGATAGTCCCAAAATTGTGCCAAATTAGTCCCAAATCAATGTCAATGCTCAAACCTTCAGTGCCAAGCATCAAAGCATATTCATATGCCTGAAATGGAGCCTTTGCAAGTGCCCAATGCCTAGGAAGATGGAGATGAGAAAGACCAAACTATAGCTGCTATAAAGAGGCTGAAAAGTTGGCACAACCTAATCTGGGGTTACTGCAATGCCACGTGGCCTAAATGGAAAGTGTGGAGGGGTAGGGTAGGCACCAATGAAGCCTAGGAAGAGGCCTCAACAAGCCACCATGAAGGGGGAGCAAGATATGAGCTCCATGAACCTTGGATATGGCTGTCATGTTACCTACACCCTGTGGTTTGAATAAAACCTAGTAAAGAATGAAGCAATACCTTTGTATGAATGCCTTGAGGGTGCCTCAATAGGCCGGGAGGAAGCTCGGGAAGCGGGGAGTGACGGGATCTCAAGGGAGTCGGCTATGGTTGCCGCGATGGAGACCCAATGTGAGTAGGAGTCGATGGGAAGCTGAGAATGCCATGAGCCAAGCTTAAGAGTTGGGAATTCGAGCTCTGATACTAGTTGAAAGGTGAGAAGGATCGAAGCTTGCATGCGAGAGCTATGGCGGGAGAGCAAGAGCAAGAAAGAGAGAGACAAGAAATGGAAACTCCAACAACCACAATGTGTGGCCAGGCCTTCCTTTATTCAAACTCTCACTAAAGAATAAAGAATAAGTGACTGTGATGGGTGCTCACCACCTGCAGTATGCAATGGCGGGTATTGTCAATGTAGTAATACACGGTTGGCTAAGTACAGGAACCTTTACCCCCAACAAGACTCTCTCCCTATAAGCATTTTCTCCCACTCTATTTCTACTCAAATGGCTAGGATCCTATGAGCCTCGTTGAGCTCTCTCTCCTATCGTGACTTTTGAGCTCATTGCTCCTAGTTATAGCTCACTATGCACTGCATTGCGACCATTGTTCACCTCCTCTCCTCCTCAAGATTGACTATGATATTGACTATATGTCTTCCATGATATATTATCCTTTTCTATTGGTTATACTTGTGAAAAGTTGTTAGATGTCATTTGGGTCACCTACTACATTAAAGTCAAGGTCAATATAGAGGTCATTCTCATTCAAACTAGTACCTACCATGGTTGTTGTTTGTTGATCCACTAGTATTTTTATGAAGTTGACTATGTTGGCTAAAGATATATCTCTAATTTGGGCCCGAGGAGATTAATCATTAATATATAGATGTATCATGTGGCTTCAACATAAGGGATTTTTAAAATACCATTTGTACATATCTTTTGCATATAGAAGGGTCCCATATAAAGGGGTTACTTATAAATTGAATAGAAAAGAGTTATATTTTATTAATGAAATTTTTACAAATAAGGATATTTATAAATAAACCCTGAATGCCCATGATATGGAGGTTATACATATAGTGAGTTATTGGAGAATCTCGGTTAGTTCTTTCCTCCCTCAATTGTCCAATGGCTATGCCATTTGAGGTCTCGAAAATGCCTTTTAGGATATGGAGAGAGAGTGCTCTAGACCAATAAGAGTAAAGCCTCCATAACGGAACTTCTATTTTTAAAAAATTAAAAAATCATTTTACAAAAACATATAAATACAATAATATTACGAATTTTTATTTTTATTATCTATTTTTAGTCTCTCATGTTCGTGATTATGAACTCTTTTGCATTAATGGCATAGAGTCTCGGCTACTTTTATTTAATGATGTTTTTAGATTAATGATAATGACTGATGTAATCAAAATTCAAATTAGTGAAAAGCATGGCGCTCAATTTTTTCTCTCCTTTCTTTTATTCCTCTATTGTTTTTCCCTCCGTTATGGTAGCCTAGTCCTCTTTTTTTTTTTTTCGTAAAAGGTAATTGTATTAATTATGAAAAAAAAATACAAGATTACTTGATTACAAGATACATGACGACAGTCTACGTCATCATGTGAAGAGATTCTAAGTGCTACAAGTTACAACTTCATGGCAAAGATGCAGAGGAAATTGCCCTATGCCGGGGATGTAAGTCCTCCCTAGAGAGCAAATCAGAATGTCGGAGAAGATCCAACTGCCAATACAAGAGGCCCTTAAGCCTGGCAATATGCCGCTGAATATTATAGGCGGAGTCAAAAAGAAAAGCATTCCGGACGGTCCAGTTATGCCAGCAGCCCCAATATCGAAGAAAATGATACACGAGCTTCATATGTGGCTGTGCAGGAGCGGGGTATTTGGGCTGACCGAAAACCCAATCAAAGGGGCACAGGGTGTAACCAACCACTCCTTGCCAGACAGCCGACATAAATAACCAGACTTTCTTTGCGATGGGGCAAGAAATAAATTGGTGGCAGGCAGATTCCACAGCAGTGGTGCAAAAGAAATAGTGGCCATTGGAGATTCGTCGCTTGGAGAGAGCCGAAGCAAGCGGAAGACCACCAACCATCATTCGCCAAAGAAAAACTTTACATTTGAAGGGTGTCTTGTTCAACCAGCCCGCCATGACAGTTTCCCTCCACCATGACCGGGATTTACGTAATCCCCATAAAGCATTCACTTTGGTGACGAGCCATTGATGATCTTTAATCAGAATATGATACACTTGGTTAGCAGAGGCTTTGCTTAAGGTCAGCCGGCCTTGTAGGTCCCAATCCTGCCAGGGATGATCTGAAGCAAGGGCAGGAAAGGGTTGTCTGCACTGGAGCACCCTCAAAAGCTGTTCCCATAAAGGCCTGTAACCACGAGGGATCCTGAAAAGCCGCCTGGCTGTACGAAAAGATATAAGCACATTACGACTGGCAAGGGTGGCATCCGCAACGGAAGACAAACCCAAACGGGCCATCCGGTTGAATTGTGGTCTGAGGTCCTGTTTACCTTCCCATGCAAGTAAACGGGAAACTGCCAGCAACTCCAATTGAAAAGAATTAGCAGCCAAGCAATCCTCCGCTGGATGCCACTGGGCCTTCTGGAGGACGTGTTTCCAAGAACACACCAAATGAGTGAGCAGCAACGAAGAAGAGCTGGAGAACCGCGAATCAGCATTAAGAACATGCCACCAAGAACTCCGGATCTGGGTATTGCCATGTTGAAGTCCCTGGCCCTCAAGGAAATAACGGGCTATATCGACCCATAGATGATGATCCGAGCACATGGCGCGGAAAAGCGACCAACGGAGTGCCTGCATGTGAGTTTGGGCATCTAAAATAGCTTCGCCACCCATGCGTTTAGGAGTACACGCATGCGACCAAGAGATCCAAGAAATACCTGCATGCAATGAGTCTTTCTTCCATAGCATGAAACGAATGGACTGAGTAAGATCATTGAGAGTCGTAGTAGTCCAGGGCAACAATGGTAAGAAATATGTGAGCATTGGCAACATAATAGTCTGGGCCACTTTGAGACGAACATGGAAAGGCCAGGCTTGAGATTTCCAATACATAAACTTAGCCACCATTTTCTGAGAAATCCACTGCAGCAGTTGCTTTGGGGGAACATCAACACCCAAAGGGTACCCAAGGTGCCTGACGATGGAGCCACGAGGAACAACCAGACCCTGCCAGTCCAAGGACTGCAAATCGGACTCCGTGCAGCTGAGAATGGCTGATTTGAGTGCGTTGATGCGAAGGCCGGACGCCTGACCAAAAAGGCCCCAAACATCCAAGGCTCTTCGAAGGTTATCCCTGTCCGCACGCAAAATCATAAAAGTATCATCCGCCAGGGATTGGCCAATGAAGTGCTGTCCTGTGGGAAGTGACAGTCCTGCCAACTGAGAAGAGGCTGCCATATGAGATAACATCGAAAGAACTGGATGTGTGGCAAGGGCAAAAAATAGAGGGCTCAAAGGGCATCCTTGCCGGACAGAGCGGGCAAGGACAACGGGCTCAGTAACACCTCCGTTCAGCATGACCCGCGAAGACGCTGCAGTGCTGATAGTGTATATGAGACTAGACATCCGCGGACCAAAGCCCATAGCAGACATAAGTTCAGCAACGAAGGACCAGTCTAGATAGTCAAAAGCCTTTTCCAGGTCCAGTTGAATCAGTACGACTTCCTGATTGGAATGCCTGGCATAATCAATTGTCAGTTGAGCATTCAATACATTGTGTAGGATATTTCGGCCATTAATAAAACCATACTGTAGAGGGTGCACAATGGCCGGGAGATGCTTATGGAGTCGATTCGCCATTACTTTGGAAAAGATTTTGTATATTGAGCCCATCAAAGAAATTGGGCGCCACTGTGTCAACTTAGATGGCGAAGGAACTTTTGGAAGCAGTTTAATGAGGCCTTCTTTCCATGAGGAAGGCATGATCCCCGTTTCCCACACCTGCTCGAACAAGGCCTGCAAAGGTTTCACCAGTTGGGTAGCAAAAGCTTCAAAGAACTCATTAGTGAGACCATCCCAACCCGGGCTTTTATCGTTGGGTAAGTGTAACAAGACGTCCATAACCTCTGCCTCACAAATATTGGACTCCATAGTAGTTTGCATGTCCTGCGGAAGCTGATTACGGACCAGGTCATAAAAAGCCGAACGGGCCTGAGTAATTTGGGCCGAAGGGGGAGAGGTGGAACCGAGAAGGTCATGGAAATAATTTCTGCACATATGCACAATAGTCTGCGGATCCAGGATAAGGTGGCCTTCTGTATCCTCGAGTCTGGTCATATTTTCTCGAGCAGGAGAGGCATGGAGCGCTCGAAAGAACTTATGGGTCTGACATGCACTATCTTGCAAAGTTTCCGTCAGATGTTGCAATTTGGCCTGCTGATATGATTTTAACTGGAAAGCTTTAATAAGATCAGCCACCCGCATGTCTAGTGCAAGCAGAAATGCATCATCCGGAGTGTCGACCCGCAGAGAACGAACCAAAGCCAGCAGATCCTCTGCTGCCTTGCGACGCTGTCGACAAAGAGAGGCATGATAAATCCCATACTGTCGAGCAATCCGTTGTACATTAGAGAGCAATCTTTCAAAAGACGCAGTGCCCTGAGAAGAGAAGTCCAAGACAAATCGGTCAATCAATTGCTGCATATAGCCCTGAAAGAGTGCATGCTTCAGGTAAGATGAGTTGAAGCGCAAAGGGAGTCGGTCCAGAAATCGCTTGAAAGGTGCAATGGGTTGTGCATGCAGCTCAAGCTGCAGAGGGAAATGGTCTGACAAAGCATATTGCTGCAACACTTTGATGTCGAGCATCTCAGGAAGAAAGTCATCATTCTGCATGATATACATACGATCCAGTCGTGACCATGTTGTTGCATACTGAGCCGAATGGAAAGTAAACCCTGTGGAAGACGGGTGTAGCCAGGAGCAAAGATCTTGCTTAAGAACAGAAAGAGCCAACGCATGCCACATACGACTTTCAGGAGCGTCCATCACCGAATGCTCCGATGTGGACTGGAAAGAATCCACACACATATTAAAATCCCCCATGAAGAGGCCTCGTCTGCCAAGTGACAAGGAGGTCTGCAAAGTCTGCCAAAGCTCCCGACGAGATAACGAATCATTCGGAGCATAGAGGCCGAGTAACCATAAGATCTCCCCTTGGAATAAAATTTCAATCACCAAAAAGCGGCCATGAACATCATTTTTAATAAGCATAGGCTGATATTTGTCATGTACAATCATGAGCACCCCCGAATAATGCATGGCCTTAGTCCTTGCATAGAACAGTCGAAAGCCATTGCAATCCACTACTTTTCCGGCTTCACCGTGACTCTTGTGCTCAACAGCGCACAGGACATCCCACTGATTTTCGTGCAATACCGCCCACATGGCATGTTGTTTGTGGCGAGAACAAATGCCTCGCACATTCCACGTGGCTATTTTCATGTGTAGTTAAAACCAAATCAGGTACGAGGCACCGCTTGCCTTGATTTGACCTTGTTAGCAAGAATGTCCAGGACTCCCTCATCCAAGAAATCCGCCAACACAGCAAAAGAGTTCTGAGGACCAGATTGGGAAGTAGACGGCATATCTGCTGGCTTGGGGTTGAAGCGGGGGTAACGACGGTCCCATGGGGTAATGACATTACCTCTGGTATCAAATGCCAGCTTAGCAGGGGGACCCTTTGGACGATCTGAATACATTTTCCTGGCAGGCTGATGACGTGGGGCAGAGGAAACCTAGTCCTCTCTCTCTCTCTCTCTCTCTCTCTCTCTCTCTCTCTCTCTCTCTCTCTCTCTCTCTCTCTCTCTCTGTACGTGCATGTCTCTCTCTCTTCTACCATGGATACAGAAATTTGACCTTCAACAAGGAGTCCAAGCTCCCAAATCACATCCATATCAGTGTTTAATTCATTCCAAACTGATGGAAGATGGATTCCTACTATCATTAGCAAAGGTAGTTGGATCACCATGCAACAAGCAAAACATGGAAAAAGGCAAAGACATGAGAGCTCGTTTATCTCTGCTTGGAAGGGCACAATTCGAGATTTTAAGCTTGGAGCAAATAAGAATAGCATCAAAGAGGTACTAGTGTAATATGTGTTCATGCATAGAGAGCTGTGTTTGAAACCTAGATCTTCAAAGCTTCCAATGTATAGACCAAATTGTAAGAATTTGATTCTTAAAGTTTTTCCTTTCTTAAACATGGTTTATGTTTTTCCATTATAATATTTGTTTGTCTTGTAGATGTCTATCCCTCTAATCTTGAGGAATGGCAACCAGTGGAGTCTGTTATTGATGTTATTGATATTATACATGGCTCAATTGGAGAAGAAATGTATAGAGGCAGAAAGAAGACAGAGCTTGCAGAGAATGGAATATTCTTTTATGACCATTCTTATGTTATTCCTATGCGGCATTGCCAATGGGGATCAATAAATCTCCTTCCTTTGCAAGATTTTTCAAGCTTTGAGTGGCCTTTGCCAAGTCCAGCTACTAGTGAGGGCTATAGATGTAAGATATTTTCTGAGATCCAGAAAGCACTAAAATCTAATATCTCAAGTAGACTATACAAAGTTACTTTGTTTATACCTATTAATATATTTATTGATTTCTTCTCTAATATGGAGATAAGACTAACAAAAACCATGCTTTCAGTGAAAAGACTAACATATGATCATATCATACAATTTGCTGATGAAGGATGGGATACAAGGACATAAGGAAAAATTATATGTAAGATAGATCAAGTCTCTATAGCGTGTAAATATATGATTGCTACTCAAAATTTTATCCTTAGCTTTTACTATAGTCGATGGCAATTTGTTGGTAGTAGTCTAGTTGCTTTAGACTAGAATCTTAATGATTTCAACAAAGATCCTATAGTGGATCTTGATATTTGGTTCAACGATGATATTTTTTGCAATCTTAAAGATCAGAAAATCATGTACGCTACATCAAGTGAGGATGGATTTACAAAATGAAGACATTGAACTACCATGCTCCTTTGTATTCCAACTTGACAAGAAACGAGTAAGTTTTCACATCATATTATATCTACTTAGATGTATATCAAGATCTCACTTCCTAACTAACAAAAATTTATAATTTATTTTTTGTAGATATTGAAAAGGAGAGAAAATAATATATACTGCAAGGATATTCAAGAAAAGATATCTTTACTATCAATATAAAATATATATACAAATTTTGTAGCAGATGTCTATATGCCATCTCTATGAGATATACAAGGTCTGAAGGGCAAATTTCTATATATGAAGGCTTACAAGGCGATATGGCAAAGCTATTTCTTTTTTGGAGAACTATCCTTTCTAGGAGTCCTTTTGCCTTTCTCTGATGTCTTGGGTATAGAAGGTGTGGGTAAAGGTGTTGAAGTTGTGGCTTCACCTTCCGTGGTTATAGGCACTGCATCTCCTTCATGGTGCAAATTCCCACCAATCTCTTTTTTTGGTTGTATACAATTGACCATTATATACTTCAAGAGCTTTGCTCTGATATACCAAACATGCTCAGATGCATAGCAATCCTTTGAAAATTGTCAAACATTTATAGAAAAAAGAGTTTTAGTTCATTATTGTTCGTACAATAGACTATATTTTTATCATCAATGGACTATTTGCAATGAATATCTATCGTAAAATTTAGCATCTTTCATATTACCTTTACATGTTTATCATCATTAAGATAAACAAAGTTAACCATTATTCTAGCATTTGCAATCACCCTCCAGCCATAAGAATGTCTATCGTCCTGATGAGGACACTACAACCACCAACACAAAGTAAAACTATAAAGAGAACGGATGGTAGTTCATAGAATAAACTTATGTTTTAATTATTTTAATGAATAACTTACCGCAACTTGTCTATATTGCATTGTTGCAAGCAAATCAGACGGCATAGGGGGTCTTTTCTCTAACTCTTCAATTAACCTTTTTGCACCTCTATATATAAAATATATTGAAATTTAGAGTACTTACAAAAAAAAAGAATTAAAATATCAAGGAGCCCTTGGATAATATAACTTACAATTTAACATTTCCATGGCTTCCTTTCATAGAGTTGATTAAAAAACATTGCTTATCCACACAATCTATTGCAATCAAGCTCCAATGAGAACTGAAAGCAATCATATCTCAACAAATTAGAAGGATAAAATCTTAAAAACTCTACTAGAATATTGAATCAGATTGAACCACTGCTCAACAAAACTTGTATCAAGCTCGTTCCTCATAAAGAATGAGATAGATGGATCAAGAACCTCAATTTTTTGTTGCATATCCAAAAGAAACTCATGCATTATACACCTAGAAAAGGCATAGAAATAGTGAGTATAAATAAGAAAAATCTTATTGTTAAAAAAATATCAAAAAGTAGAAGTAATTATGGGTGGATATACCTTAGGCCAACAAGAATAATACTGTCATTTATTTCTCTTCTTTTATCCTTATAAATCTGAACACATGCAGCATCAAAGGAGATAATCTCAATTCTTTTGCCTAAGTCACTAGGTAAGAAACAAAAGACATTGAATCCTTTTGGACTAGCTGCTTCAAGAAGGGTAGCCAGCTCATTTTCAAAGGACTCTAGTTGCTTTGCTTCCATTTCTTCAGCCCTTTGCCTCCTATAGTCTCTCCATTTATCTGCATGTTCCTCTTTAGCTTTCTCCTTTTTTTCATGTTGCCTTGTATCCCTCTCAGACATCCTCAACCTTGGGACCAGAATCATCTTTCTTTCTCCTAGCTGGGGGCAAATTAAGGATATTAAATGTCTTCTCTTAGTGAGGGGAATTGGCACAAGGACCTTTGAAAATCTATATCTTAGCCTCCTAAGAATTACCATGTCCTTGAGTGTGAGCCTATATATGAGCATGAGCAACACAAATATAGGCATCTTGAAAAAACTCAATTAAAAAATCCTCTGTGGCTTCTTGTATACAACTAAGGGCCGTTTTTGTCCATCTGAAACTATCCAAATTATATTTATCACAAATCTCCTTGACAAGCCTCTAAAAAGACAACTTTGGAATTGCATTATCAAGAGCCTTTATTGCCTTCCTAATCTCCCTTAGGCACCAAACATTCTGAGAAAACTTTCTCCTTGGCTTTGACTTTTTAGAGGGCTTTGGAGGCTTTGAAGATTCATGAATCTTTGATGTTAAACCCCTAGGATCAATCTTTCCCTTCCTTGTTGTTGCTTTAGTCCTAGTTTTCTGCCAAAAAAAAAAGATGTTACTTCATGTCCAGTGTGTCTAGTGAAACGCGAGTTTCAGACAAGAGGCCTCCATGTAGCATATTGTTTTCACGTTTCAGCGGACTTCTTGTCCACTGTGTCCAGTGAAACGCGAGTTTCAGACAAGGCGCCTCCTTGCAACATGTTGTTTTTGCGTTTCACCGGACTTATTGTCCATTGTGTCTAGTGAAACGCAAGTTTCAGACAAGGTACCTCCTTGCAACATGTTGTTTTCGTGTTTCATCGGATTCTTGTCCAGTGTGTCCAGTGAAACGCGAATTTCAGACAAGAGGCCTCGTTGTAGCATTTTGTTTTCGCGTTTCACCGGATTCTTGTCTAGTGTGTCCAGTGAAACACGAGTTTAAGACAAGAGGTCTCCTTGCAGCATGTTGTTTTTGTGTTTCACCGGACAACTCATAAATAGCAAAATAATCAACAAAACGAAGAAAAACAAAGCTTTGATCTAAGGAATGCCATTAAAATTACCTAAAATATCCATAGAATTAAGGAAAAAGTTTGAAGGATTGCCTTAAATCTCCACAACATTAAGGAATGCTCACACTATGGAAAGAATTCGTTTATAGTGCTCATAAGCTCATAATAATAGAAAAAATTAAGGAAAAGTATCAAAAAATGCAATGAATGGACGCCTGGGCATAGAGAAGGAGGATGCAGAAAACCATACCTTCTTTCATGCTTTGCTGGGAAAAATCCGTTTAGAACGAATTTTGTCAATGTGTTGGTGAAATGCGAATACATTCTTCACAACCACAGCATCACCACGAAAATGTGCTCGAAGGCCCTACTGCATGACCACGAAAATGTGCTCCATAACCATAACAATATGAAACAAATTTAGTTGTTGCTTCCCTTTATTGGGGGATTTTGATGGTACATGCATTACTTGGCGAAGTGTTAAGTAAAACACGTGCGACGTATTCTCAAAAAAAGAGAGTGCGCACGTCTTCTGAGAAATTTGATACGGTGTGTTAAGTGAGACACGTGTGCACGTATTTTGAGGTATTTCGTGCATGCAAAAATATTGGAAATTTCGTCCAGATTTGCGGTCGCATTTATTTTTCATCATTACGCAAACTTTTTCGTTGGAACTATCAACACACGTTTGACGATCAATATAAAAGCTTTTCCAAGCCATTCTCTCCGATATTGTCTTCCTTTCTCCCGAAATTTTGTTTCGACTTTCCTTCAAGGTCTTTTTTTCTTGTTTGAAGAGCAGTCCAACAATTTCTGATAGGTAACAAAATTTTGTTATTACAAGTATTTGAACAAAATCAATTTGATTAATATAGAAAGAATTTTTTATAACACTTGAAAAATTATAGATGTTATGTGCTTTTTATCTTTTAAAAGGAGCGCAGCACTTCCAAAAAGGATCTTATCATAAATTTTTGTGTTTTAATAGAATTAATTCATAGTTCATGTTTCTCTTCTTGTTTTGCATCTTTTGACCGGTGAAACGCGAAATAATGTATCTGGTTAGTGATATTTGGCTAAGTATCGCATTTCACCGGTGAGATGTTCAGATAACTTTCGTCTTCAAGTAGTGACTATTGAAATGCGATTTCTTCATCGGAATTTGCCTTGAACACCTTATTTTCGCATTTCACCGGTCAATTAAAAAAATTTCTCCTTTTTTTATTTTTTATCTTGAAAAATGCAATTTTGGGGCCTCTTTCCATGGTTCCATCTTGTTTTATTAGACATTGTTGCCATTGTGCTTTGTTTTCAGGGACAAATCTTTTGTTGGTCAAGATGACAAAGAGAAAGCTATCTCTAGAAGGAATGGACGAGGAGGAGCTAGTGGAGACTTTTGATGATAGACTCTTTGATTTCTTACACACCACTAGAAATTCTTCCAAGTTTAGATATATCAGGGAAATTTTCAATGTTCCTTTTGATTTGAAGGAGTTATTGGAGGATCTTGAAGATAAAATTAAGGAGTACAGATGTTTTTATGATAGACATGTTCAAGGTTTGGAAGTCAATGGATTTGTTCATTATAGTGATGTCATGGGAGCCACCAGTACATCTAGGTCAACTTTGCTAGGCAGGTTCAACCTCATTGATGAGGAATTCAGAAAGAGAGAAACATGTTGCCCTTTCCACAGGTATCAACAGCAATGCCTTCTGATCCACAAGGACCTGGGATTTATTATGTATCTTCAGTACATGGAAAATTCTTCTCGAGATATAGACCAACAGGGAAAGCTAGAGGATATTGCAAGTATGAATAAGGAGGTCGAAGAGAAGGAGGAGATGTTCCAAGAAGATATTGAGAATCAACTTGTCCAAGGTTTTGATATAGGTTTGTTCAAGAGTGACAATATCACAATGGTGGAAGAAAAGGAGATTGAGCCAAGTGCACAGGTTGATGAAGAAGGTCCTCTTGCATGTGTTCGAACATTTCCCACTTATCTTATCAACAAGAAGAGATATGTGTTGCTAAATGATATTAAACATCTTTTTGATCTTAGAGAAGATTATTGCTTAGCAATCCTTGTAGGTTGGGGCAAAAATGACATGAATTTTATAGGTTATGAACAAGAACCACTAGCAAGTCTTGATGTTGAGGGAGAGAATATTCAAGACAGCTCTATAGCCTTACACACATGTATTAATCAGATAGTAGAATACGAAAAGGGGGGGCTACCTACAGAAAAAGAGTTCTTGCAGGTCCAGAAGAAACTTCATATTGATGATGTAGGGTATGAAGAGAGATTGAAGTCTCCATCAGATGACAAGCCCAAGAGTTCAATAAATCTTTATGATGATAGTCTTCTCGAAGAAGACGAGCATCCTAAGGTATGAAATATAATTCGAAGTTACCCACTGAGTTTATGTTAGACTTTATTATGCATTATAGATAAATATCTTATATCTTATACTGTTGTAGTTTGTTGTGTAGATTGAGATTGAAGATCTGGACAACTTTCTTGGAAGGGCCAAGGGCTCTAGGCCAATGAAGCATGGAAAAAATCAAAGCCTTGGCCATTATATTGGAAACTTAAACAATCAAACAATTTTAATATATCATAGTAGATTGTCAAGCTCTCCAAGTCTACCAATGATGGCTTTGAGAGCTATCTCAAAGGTAATTGGATCTCAAGTTTTCAGTAGAGGTTTGGACAAGATCATTTTAGTGGAGAAGGAAGAAGCCATAAGAGTTTTTGGCTTCATGCTTGGATACAGTGGATCTAGAGCTGGATATTTTGGAGTTCTTGGCTCCTATTTGCTCTCTTATGTAGGAGATAGTAAGAATTTGAAGCTTCTTCTGGGCTATCGAAAACAGGAGTTTTTGAAATACAGAGGTTTTATTGAGTGGGATGAAATAAAAGATTCCTCTAGAGGCCCTGTCGAGCTACCTAAAACCAAGGACTCCTCTGAAGGCCCTGTTGAGCTGCCTGAAACTAAGGACTCCTCTGGAGGCCCTGTCGAGATTCTTGAAACTAAGGACTCTTCTGCAACACAATTAGACTAGAAGATGCCAAAGATTAAGGGTTTCTTGAAACCCATCTTTTCCCCACTCCTTGTTTGGTTTGTAACCATTCTGTAAATCTTTGCTTTGCGCAAGAATTTAAATATCTATCTTTTCTTCTTTGGGTAACAATTTGTATAGTCCTTGCTAAAGATTATGTATTGCTTGATGTGATTATATCTTTAAGCTTGAATTTATGCCAAATTTGTCGATAGAACCATTGAAAGACTTCTAATAAACTGTTGGCTTTGTGTCTTCCACCTCCATGTCTTGTGTGTCTAAAATATTTTGTTCTTGCTTGATAATGTGATTTTTCCATACCTTGGGTTGACCAGATAGATAGAGATCCATATTGTTTAATAAAGTATGGAGCATGGTTGTATAGAATATGCTGCATAGTCAACAAATAAAGAAAGTTATTAAAAAACATTATATGAGTTTGACAATGAAGAAACAAACATATACAAACTTCTTACCATATAGTGAGTAAAGTGTTAATCACCCCAAGCTTCTATCATCACCTTTTTGAAAAGGTTCAATTGGTTTTTAAAGTCTTTGAGATCATCATCATTCCATTCACTCTTATCACAATAAAAAAACACTTTGTCTAGTGTTTCCCAAACTTTAGCTTTTCTATTCCGATCTTGTCCATTATCAGTGTGATCCTTAACTACATTATGTAGGGATTTCCACTGATTAAATTTAATAGTTGGGCCATGATTTCTCGAGTTTATCTTGCCAAGTCTCCCATGAAAGCCTAGAAACCTTCTAGCCTTCACTCCACCAATAGATGGTTTTTTTGGGACACAATTACCATCCTTAGACTTCTGAAGATCTGGTTCAATAACAACATTGCCACTATGCAAACCAATTGCAGAGAGAACTTTTTCAACCTTTGTTATAGCATCTGTTCTAGTTGATAATGGCTTCCATGCAAATCCTATATAGAGATGAACAAGCTTTTCAATTATCCTGCAGAGTGCATGAAGTGTACAAATATGGGCATTCACTAAAGGAATGTCCAAGACTGGTTTAAACTGTGGATCCTTATTGTGCCTAGAGGGAGCTCTATTTCAATTGCTTGAGTTTAACTCTGTAGCTGGTGACATGTAGTATAAGCAAGGAGATCTGGAGTTGGCTCCCTTTGATACATTATACATACATTTGAGTGTCTTTAGGTCACCAGCTATGTGCCACTCAATCCTGTAGTTCCCAAATCCTTCAACAAACAACTCTTCTCCTGCTTGTTGCCTTTGAATAACATTAGACATTGATGTTTGATGAAAAACCCAATTTAATATATCAAAATTCTCAGTATCTACCTCAAATGCTCCTAGCCACCAGATGTTATATTCAGATTGAACACTAAATGATGTTGAGTGATTGCAATGACCTAACGAAAGTGCTCTATTCATCAAGGTGATAGAGATTCTCTCCAATTTTTTACATTTCAGAATCTCACTTTCATCAAGTTTAATCACAAATCTAGCCACTCCGTGTGCCTCTGCTCTACTGACAAGTCGTAAAATTTGATCATTCAGCATTGTAGGGTGGGCAAGTCAAGGAAAATATTGTAAAATTCATTGAATGTAACCTCCTTTTTCTTGCCCTTGAAGCTAGCCTTGATATGAAAAGACTCACCTAGAATCCCTGTCACTTTGTTATTAACTCTCTGTCTGATAGTCCTAACCACAAATGGCTTCGGAAGTATGCAATTGTGTACCTGTCCTTACTGGAAAAGCTGAAAAAGTTGCATAAGCATCTCGAATGATACCAATACTATCTAGTGTCTTTTGTACTAACTCAGAATCCAAAGAATGATCCTTTACAAATGACTCCAAGCATTGTTTCTTTGCCTTTTTAAATTTCTTCTTCTCCAAAATATCCTTTGAAACTACTAAAGGAAGAAGATGATAATAAAACTGAGCTGCTTTTAAAGAATCTCTTTCACCTGTATTTGGTTGTAGAAGAGATCTAAGCAAAATTAACATCACAAATCAATGCAAGTAATTTAAATAAAGCCATATTTAAGATTTTTCAAATGAAAAAAAATATACCTTGTTGCTTGGATTCTTTTACCACAGCCTCCTCCTCCTCATTTGAGATTCTCAATATTTTTAAGATCTCTTTGTCGATCTCAAAGGCCTAATAAAGTTTGCTTTCGTTGATAAGCTTTGATACGCTTTTCCAATGAATGAATTTTTTGTTGACAATCCTCTAGCTTCTGCAACAACTCTATATTGTGTTTCATCAAAATATGATTCTTTAGTTCAAGGATATTCTTTTCTGCAACAACAAGGTTAAGTGTATAACCTAAAAATCCATTGTAGCCATCACTAATAAACCTCATTAATGATGAGCTATTATAGAAAGGAGGAGTGTTATTTCTGCTAGGATCTTTGAGATATAGCTTTCCATCTAACCAAAGATCAATATTCTTATTTCCTTCAAACCTCAGTATATGTTTCATAGACTCTGTAAACCGTGATAGATTTTGTTCTCTTTCTTATTGGTTCATACTCACTATCCAACTCAATATGAAGATGATAGAGAGGTCTTTTATGAGAGCTACATAGATCATTTCATGATTGATCCAGAGCTGAGTTATAGATATCATTGGGTGATTGATCCATAGCTAAGGATATGATTAGAAGCAAGAACGAAAACAAAGAAGAGACTACTAAGGAGGAGAAAAAAAGAAGAGAGAAACGATGGAGGGAGGCAATCCAGTATATCCACCAAAATTCAAATTGAATATTACTTTTCACTTTAATGAGGAGAGGTAAGATCTTTATTATGACAACCTTGCCAACTTTATGGCGACCTAGATTTCTAGGTTTGATGTGACCATGAGAATATCACGACAATGACTTATTAATGAATTTTGATATTTTAACTTACCAAAATATAAACCTTTTAAAAATTCTATAAAATGATTTTATTTCTTAAATTGTTTTCTCTCCCTAGGATCTCTTACAGGGCATTTTCGAGACCTCAAAACTCCCCTAATGGTCTTCCCTAGATATTTATCTCTGGTGTCTTGGCATGTAAACCGTCTAATTTCCAAGGTTGCACTTCTAGTAGTGGGTTAGTTTCTTAGTTTAATCCCCTTTATTGTGTTCCTTGTTAATCCAATCAATTTTCAGGTGTGGACACACTTATACGCTTGAATGGTGTGACTCAATGTGAGCTATGCAAAATCAAGCTTTTTAATTTTCACATGCACTTAAGTGCCTATGATGCAGGGTGTAACCTTCAATAAAATCAATCACATCCAAACTTTTTCCAATCAATCTCATGTAATTGTGCAACTCTTTCACATGAATTGTGATGATTTCTAGTAGTTAATTTTGGGTCTCTCATGAGTTTTGATTATAGGTGGTCTGATGTTGGATGATCATCATAGGTAGTGAAATTGAGTTTGTACCAGGGGTAAGTGACTAGTGGTCAGTAATTTCAGTCACTCCTTGACTATTAGGTTAAATTTTTAGTGACAATCAATTCTATGGTCTCATTTGCAAGTCGTCTAAGTTCCAACCTACATTGTTGGACAATTTCCAAAATTTCATTAAGCTTTTTATTCTAAAGCTTCAAAGTTTCAAGCTTTCTAAAGTCTCAAATGTCAATCTTAAATTTTTCGATAGTAGCATTTCACATTGAATCAACTTCGAACCGGTTTTGCATCTTCAACAAGCCCCTATTCACACCTGCACTGTGACAGAGACGAATTCCAGCAAGCAGAGAAACATACGCAGACTATACGGAAGGCATATACGCTTGGAAGAAGACCTTCATCAACTATTGTAACCGCAAAGAAGCAAGATCAATAAACAAAGCAAGTTTGTGGTGGATAAGCGACGGATCCTCAATCAAATCCAGGTTACGCTTTTCAATTTTACGCACTTTTGTTTAGTATTCTACACTAGCATGTCATTATATACATTGAGATCTTAGTTAATAAATTAAATAAAATTTTATTCATGACAATTTATTCTAAAAGTTGGTATATTGTATATATATGTATATAAGTAAATATATAAACACACCTGTCTTTTTGATCCAATACCATGCTAACGATTTTACATATGCTTTGTTAATGATAAATTTATATATACATATATATATATAAATTTATAGAAATTTTCTTTTATAAATTTAGTAACATTTATCTTAAATTTATATGTAGATACCTATTATTTACATATAAATATTATTTATTGTAGATAATTATTATTTGTTTAATATTTCTAAATTTTAGAATTACTAAATATATATAATAAAACTGTTGATACCTTATGCCTACCTGTTACTAAGCCCTAATATTATACTAAGTTCGAGAATCTATATTCCATGCACTAGAAATGGGTCCCACTAATGTTATTTTGGGTTGTGACTCGTGAAAAACATTTGGGTAAAATTACTATGGACTTCTCTTAAATTTTCATAGATTATGTTTTGTAAGGACAACTCATCTAGTAAAGGATTGGTCTGCACCATCCATTACTGCTTTCCTACATGATTTCCTTGGTCTATCCTCATTTTATAGACAATTAGTCAATAATTATTCCACAATTACAACACCCTTGATAGATCAATTAAATAAGGATTTTTTTCTTTTGAATGCTATTGCTGATTTAGTTTTAATCCACTAAAAGAAATTCTTACTTTAGCTCCTATCCTTGTATGACTAACTTCTCAAAAGAGCTCACCATTCAATGAGATTCTAGTGGCAAAGGTGTATGTGTTGTTTTGCTAAAAGAACATGGTGTATTTTCTTTTTAGAGCCAAAATCTTGATGAAAAAAAAAAGAGATGTATATGAATGTTATGACCAAGAGATGTTGACCATACTTCATGTTGTCAATAAATGGCACTTTTACCTCAATGGCAGTCGATTTAGAGTGAATAGAAACCATCAAGTCCTCTAATACTTCCTAACTCAGCCTACTTTGACTCTTAAGCAAAGGAGATGGATGACAACTTTGTAAAATTATGATTGTGGTATCTCTCACATTAGGGGCAAAGAAATGTAATAGCTAATTCACTATCACGGATGTCGGCATTTAGAGTATCATCTATATTGGAGTTGCAAAGTGATGAAAATGAGGAGCTCTCACTTGATGTGAGAAAGGTGATGTAAACTTGGTCATCATAGTTAGATTAAATGTCGCAATTGATATTTTAAACATTCTACATAAATTGGCTGAGAAAATGCCTCAGATATATGCTTACATAATTGCGTGGTAAACCCATTACTTAGGTAATCTTAAATGAGGTTTGGAGAGGTAGAATGTGAAAGGGTTTTAGTGAAGTAGTTTGTGAAGAGGCTAAGTGTGAATGCACTCTATTGACTAAGCTTAGCTTTAAACCTCGGTGATAAGGTTAATGAATAAGCTTCTAGATAGGCTAGAAAAGCTTATCACAACACCAATGGTCATCTGTTCTTACAGAGATGCCTTCTCTAACCAACATGACGACGAATTCTCTCTCACTGCCATCGCCACCGCCAAGAAGCTCGACCACGAGAACATCCACAACAACATTAATAGGAAGGCAGACACCATAGGCATGAGAAGCCTCACCTTGAAGAAATCGTCCTGTGCTTAGGAACATGCAGAAGCTATGCAACTTCAAAGAGCTATCAATGTATCTCTGTCTGATGATACACGGGTGAAAATAAGATCCTTTGACACATCAAAAAATTCTAAAGATGTCAGTGACTCCGAAGATGAAATCATCAAAGCTGCGCCTGGAGATTTTGTTGCTTTTCAATGCCTGTTAGGCGAGGATGCCGTAAAACCAGTTGAACAAGAATAGGATGGGGGAGCATGGACAAAGGGATCGGTTAGATCTGGTGACTATGAGGCCCCGCCTTAGAGATTCTTCGCAACAAGACAGAAGCAAGCTGAACGCAGACGCAGTCTTCCCTTCTTTCTTCTATGACAACTATCGTCTTCTCCTTCTTCTTCTTCTATTGCAAGTCAACAACTACATAGCCTTAGGTAGTAAGTAGCCTTAGTAGTAGCTACCCACCATCATTCTCTCTCCGGCCTCTTAGATGACAAACCTTGCAGAGTTGAATTGAAAGAAGTGGAATCTCTGGTCTATAGAATGGGCTTGTTGGTTGGGAGCACTCAGCTACAAGCTCTTCTCTTCTATGTCATCTCTTCTCTTGAGCTCCACAATCTTGAACCTCTTGAGCTCCTTCTCCTCTTATGCTGTAGTGGATAGCTTTGATGGATAAAGAAGATGATAAAGAAGGAGGTTGAGAAAGTGTACACACTAACCAACTAGCTCAACTGGCTTTGATACCATGTTGTAAAACCCAGATCTAGAGCTAGTTAACTATGGTGGACGTAAATCAAACACACGATATATTATCAAAATGAGAGATTGTAACTCAAGTGAATTAGGTTCCAAGATAGATTAGCTTCGACTCATAAAGATAGACTTGAGTAACTCAAATTGATAGTTCCATATATCTTGAAATGAGTGTCAAGTACATGCTTATATAGCTTTTGGGTAGTACCACTTTTCCTCAACATGCTTATGGTATTTTTGGCATCTCTTCCTAGAGTCTTCTAGAGCATACATATTTGTCTATCTCTCATACAAAGCCACTTATGGGCAAGTCTCTTTCCGGCCTCTATGAGTATACATTCATTTGATTTCTCAACAACTATGACAATTGAATAATGGAAGGCGACCCAGGTCACACATTGTGATTGTTGGAGTTCCCAAATGTGGTCTGGCTCTCTCTTCTTGCTCCAACCACCAGAGCTCGTGCTTTCTTCCTTTGCCTATGTTCTCATTCTTGCTTAGTACTTCCACCTTTCAACTAGTATCAAAGCAAGCATTGGAGGACCTTTAGTGACCTTCACTTTAGCCCAAGAAGAGATCTTCATTCACAATTTTCATGGCAACTACTTATTGTGATAGTGGGAGTCCCTTGTTTATGTATATATACTTAATTGGTTTATGCATACACAATCCATAGAATTTGATCACTATGGGATGATCTATATTTGATTTGTACAATCGATAGTTTCTTCCTATTAGATGGGTGTGTTAGCTTTGGATACATGCTTGGTTATATACTTGAGCTTCAATGTTCATATGCAGTGAGTTAGTCGTCAATTGGTGGATCTCTATTGCTTTTAGATATCTCTTATGCATAGTTGGCTTGTGTACATGCTACTCATTTACTTGGAACTACATCTATGTACCTAACATCTTTGGGCGTTTAATAGTATTTGGTACCTTGGTGGTTAATGCTTCTTTTTGAAAGTGGTAGCTGCACTGTATATCCCAGTTTCTACTCAAATTTCCATGGCAACAAGAGCTTATCATTTTGGACTTTTTCCTATAATTACATACTCTTTTACTGTAGCTATGCTAAAGTTCCATTTTGAGTCAATTTATTGAGAGTAGACACTTAGTTTGAGCAGTTTAGTGCATTCATTTTGTGGACAACCATGAATTTTATTACACTAGCTCTTACATTCACTTTTGGGCTGATTTTGGATCAAATTTATTGTTATTACAATAGCGCATTCACTCTTTGTTTTATAGTTATCATGGCGTCTCCTTCAAGTGCTTCTAGAGATAGTGCCATTTTCAACATAGATAAGTTGGAAGACAATAAATTTAACTATTGAAAGGCCTAGATATGGCAAGTTGCCCTTAACAAAGTCATTGTCATCAAAAATTGAAAAATTGATATGATATACCCTATTTTGATGATTTTCTAGATAAATTAAAGGGAGCTATAATATTTAGCAAATTTGACTTAAATTCTCGATATCATCAATTTAGAATGAATGATATTGATATTGTTAAAACTACTTTTCACACATAATTTTACTACTATGAATTTGTTGTTATGCCTCTTGATTTAGTGAATGCACTTGCAACTTTTACTAGGTTTTTAAACAAAAGTTTTATTGATGATCAACATTTTGTCATTGTGAGTTTTGATTATATTTTGGTCTTGAGTAAATTGGAAACTCAACAAAAATAACATTTAAAAATAGTTTTGGATTTACTAAAATCTAATCAATAGTATGCTAACCTTGCACAAAAGTGTATTCTTTCAAGACCAAATTGAATATCTAGGTCATATTATTTCTGTCCAAGGCAACTATGTTGACCTAAAGAAAGTGTATACTATATATGAATGGCATGTACTTAGAAATATGCATGAAGTCCATTCTTTTCTTGGATTAGCTAGTTTTTAAAGGAACTTCGTGTATAATTTTTCTTTAATTTCTTCTTCTCTAATACTTTTACTTCATAAAAATCTTGCTTTTCATTGGGGATCTAGTCAAAAAATATATTTTGACTCTTTAAAATAGTTTTTTGACTCATACTCTTGTCTTGTAGTTACTTGCTTTTAACTAGTCTTTCTTCTTCGTTGTTATTTATGCTAGTGTATCAATAAGGTGTTATACTCATGCAAAATGGTCAAACCAATGCCTACAAGAACTACAAATTAAAACCATCTAAGTAAAATTATAGCACCTATGATAAGGAATTATTAGTTATTGTCCATGCTTTAGATATTTAGAAACATTACCTTCTGGGTTCATAAGTTTGAATAAAAACTAAATAGCAAGCCATAAGAAATATTTTTTTCTCAATCATTAAATTCTAATAATAGCCATATTAAATGGGATTTTTTATTTAGAATTTCCATCCTATGATTCAATATCGACTAAATCATGCTAATGTTATAGTTGTTGAAACCATTAAGTATTACCCATATGATTGCATTTCTACTTATCATATTGTTGTTTTCCATAAGATAAGAACTACGTGTGTCTTCAATATTGATTCAATCTTTTGATTCCATGAATTTTACATATCCTTTTGATCCTAATTTTTGTGATGTATGGTAACATATGCATGACTCTGATCTTTTTATTTTTAATACTTATAATTTTGTCAATGGGTTTTTAATTTCTAAAATAAGTTGTGTGTATCTACATTGTTTAGTGTCATGGCTATGAATAAAATGTATGCACTATCGTATATGCAACATATAGGTATTCAATCGACTTTAACTACTTGCAAAAAAATATTCATTGGCCGAATTTGAAACATGATGTAGGTTAGTTTGTATCTAAATATCTTATTTGTTGAAGAGTTAAACACCATCATGATAAAACATTTGGTTTGATCATACCATCATTTATTTCTACTGGTTAGTGTGGGAATAGATTTCCATGGATCTCATCACTAGTCTCCCAACTACTTTAGTCCATAATGATATGATTTGGACCATTGTTGATAGGTTTAGCAAACAAACCTATTTTTTTTCATGCAAAAAGACTTTAGCTACTCCTCAAATTGTTGAACTTTTCGTCAACATTATTTTCTGCACCATAGTTTTCTCCAAATTCTTCTATCTGATCATGGTCATCATTTTTGTTATGTTTAGGCTACTTTATTCAAGAAATTAGGTACTAAAATGAACTTCACTTTTACTTTTTAGCCTAAAAGCAATGCTCACCAAGGCTACTAACAATGCTATTCTAGATCTTCTTTGATCTTATATGATTGGTCACCCTAATAATTAGGACTAACATCTGCCTATTTTACAATTTTCTTTTAATAATACACCTCACTCTACTATTAGATGAGCACCTCTTGAGATTATCTATGATAAGAAATTACCCATTCCTATAACTACTATAGCTTTTGATATTCTTATTGCCAATGCTTTGACATCTAACCATAATAAAAATTTATAGGATACCAATAAATGTATTAAATAATCTCACATCTACTATACTATTCAAGCTATTAAGAAATGTTGCACCATTAAATTTAATGAAAATAATTTGGTATAGTTGTACATAGAAAAGCATCAATTTAAATATATTGATCGACATCCAAAGATCAAATTGACTTCTTACTATTATGGCCTATTTTGTATTGTATACAAAATTAATGATAATGGTTTTTGATTGTATACACCTCCATACAGGAAAATCCATACTTCTTGGATTTACCTTAAGAACTAAGAGTCGGTATCACAAATATTTAGTTAAATATAAAAATCATTCTCTTGAGGAATCCCAATGAGTTTAAAAATCATCTTTATCTCCTACTTAGGATTCTTTAATTGGTGCCTACCATTTGCAATTAGATTCAAAGTCCAAAGGTCACCCATTCACCACACTGAGGCACTAACCTATGAAAATCCATGGCTACCTTATTTTCCTTTAGGGATGTGTACATATTTGTTGCATTGAGGTAGTACACAGATCTCTTTTTTTTTCTTAATATTTTAGTATAGATTCTCATTTTGGAACAACACTATGATTGGCCATCCGTATATTTATTTGTGAATTATTGTATTCAATTGACGATAGTTACTTCTTAACCCCTATACATGTTATCAAAATTACAAAAATAATTATGAAAAAATAAGATGATGATTAAATTTATATTTGTGAATATTTAATATCAGTTAATTATAGCATGATTGTAGGTTGTCATGTATAGGCTTGTGTATGATATACTAGTTGCTCATACTTCATAGTTTAATAACAAGGACCAATGTGGTTTTGCTTGATGCAAGAGATTATTAAATGAAGATATTATTTTGTTGAAGAGTGCTTACGATGGGCAAGGGATATTTATTGGACACTTGAGTAGGTGAGAATTATATTATTCTTAATGGATGCTCTTGAGCATGATGGTTATATTATGCATATAAGTAGTTGTGATTATTTAGAGATAATTTAAAAAATCTTGAAATTATTCTTTTATTCATATATATATTGAGTAGATTAGGACTAATATTTTAGATTCTACCTTTAGGAAATAAAATCCACTTTGAAGTAAAGAATTGGAAAAGATGAACATGTAATGAAGAGAAATGTGTGGCCTATTCTGTGGGTGTCTTTTGTATTTTGGGCACCAAAGAGAATAAAAACAAATAAATACATGCATGGGAATCTACTCACCCATGCATGGGGGGGATGATTGTACCCAATTGATCTCTCATACATTTTTGTCTCTCAGTTCTATTATTTGGCAACTAGTTGTTCATGTATTTTCTTCAATTTTTGGCAGATCTATGGTGAATTCTTGCTACATAATATGCATACTCTCAGTTGGCATGGTAGATTACATGTCACTCCTTTTTCTCTTTATTGCACCTATAGTCAAAGAACGCCAACATGTCACTCCTTTTTCTCTTTTTCTCTCCACATAACACTACTCCTCTCACACTCCCTCTCACACTCCTCTTCCCTGCCATGCATTGGCTGAGGGGAGGGGGTAAATAATAAAAAAATTTACACTACTTTAATCATTTATCCATTTGCCTTTTCGTAAGGGGTGTTCTCGTGCGCCTTGCGGGTTTTAACCTCGGTCTTATTTGCACAATGCGGATGGAGATTATTATCGCGCATGTGGGGTAAGTGTTTAACTGCCAACATTTTTTTATATGTGGGATCACTTTGGGGTTCCTTATTGCGCGGGGTGTGTGGGGTTTAAGGTTGACTTAATATTTCGAGCCAAAATATTAGAGCCTAGTTAAAATTCATGAAAGGATTGTTTTCCGCACCTCACATGGCTGGTTTTTTTTTAATCATAAAATGGTTGTGCAAAATCGTCATACACCTTGCATCAAGCATGTCACGTGGTATCTCCTGGAATGCATTGCAATTGATTGATAAACTTTGACCAACGCTGAGAGGATAGGAAACCTAAGTCGTGGGTTAGATGGGTGCTTTCGTTGGGAAAAGTTTTGTGAGGCAAATCAAAATCTCCTAGAATGTTGAATTATGAAAGAGTAAAGTTTGTGCATTATGTTTTATATGTTGGAGCGACGCATCTTGGGGCCAATCCTCGAGGTGTAGGAGAGTCGCAATGGATCCATGCCAGTCAGCCGAGAGGTGCTTCCCTGTGTGTGTATTATGAGGCATTATGCCTATATGTTATGGGATCTCCCTTTGAGGAGAAGGGAAGGCGAACGTTGGACTGCATATTGGATACAAATACAAAATCATCATAAGTATTTAGTGCAAAGTGAGTTTTAGAGGCTCCTGGCCTGCGAGGCCATGTGGTGGGGTTGTCTATCATATGCATGAGGTCCGGCTAGTGCCATAGCCAATGCCGGCCCATTTTAGGTCCCATCAACAACATTATGATGGACCTCTTCCGAGAGTGACAAAACAATGGTAGACTTGCATAGCTCATCAACTTCCATCCAAACATCATCATCCATATCCTCAGGTTTGACACCTTTGAAACACAGGGGTTTAATCTACAACTTCTGCACCAAAATTTGCCATATTTGGAACTTCCAATATCCATAGTTGGTACCATCCAACTTGGCAATGTTAAAGAGAGCTGTGTTTTTTAGATGACCAACCATACTATCCCAAATCAATGCAAAAAAGATAAAATTACATATTGCTGTAATTAACAGAAAATGTACTAAAACCACTGCTAAAACTGGTTGAAAGAGTGGATTTTACCAAGAGAATCACCTGTCCACCAAATATGACCAAGATAACATCAAATAGTAAGTATTACCCTCAAAATAGTGCTCAAAATCTGCAAATTTTAGCTTGTTGTAATAAATGCTAGATTTCAATAAATGAGAGCTTACTGTGCTAGAAGCAGATCCCAAGTCAATCATATACTGCCAAGACCATAACCAACATCATGTAGGCATAACATAGGCATATGACAGTTGATAAGCATGAATCTAACACCCAAACATGTCATGAAATATTTACTAGTGAGTAGACACACCCCCCGGTCAATGGAGCAAAGTGTGCATGCCACTACCAAGACTTGACACAAGTAGGTGTCATCTCACAAGGAAAGGGACCCAAGTCAAAGAGTTAGCTCATAAGCATCGGAAGGAACCAAGACATATGAACCATGCATCATCCCAAAGGGTAAGAAATCCCAAATAGTCTCAAAAGCTCAAATAGCATAGACCGCCTGCTCAATGTTTGTCAAGTATCCAAAGATGCTCCCACTAGCACAAAAACCATAAATATCAAGCACCAAAGCTCGAAGAAAGCATGTACAAGTACCAATGACAAGTGTCCAAGATCAAGCATCAATGAGACATCCCGAACATGTAGGCAGTAGAGCATCCATATGTAGCATCCATAGACATTAAGTACATCCCAAAATAAAATTTGGCAAGACAATGAATAGCCCAAATAAGCTCTTGGAGTCCAAAGTTAAGCCAAGAAAAAGCTTTAGTAGCAAGCGGCTCCAAAAAATGTAACTAGCATTTATAGGTGACAACCCGTAATGGCGGTCAAGGCAATCAAGCATAGACCAAAGCATGCCATAAATGTATCAAAGACGGAGCATCCAAATGCTTTCCAAAGCTGAGCTCAAGCTAAATCAATGATCCAGAGTGTAAGCCAAGCTCAAATTTGGTCCCGAAATATCAATACATCACTATGTATGCCCGAAACATAGCCTGAATAGCATAGGCATAACCAAGCATGAGTTAAATAGCTTCAGCCCACTATATTACAGTAGTGATTCATTGTGAAAATTTGAATATTTCAGTGTCAAAAATCAGCTCCAAAATGGTGGAAAATCAATAGGCATGCATCCTCGAATCAATAGGCATCAATTAGGACAACCGGGCATCAAATAGCAATGTCGGGCAAGCATAAACATCAAATGTCACTTTAGCACTATTATAAAATGCCCGTGGAGTGTTATGATAGTCCCAAAACAATACCAAATTAGTTTCAAATCAATGTCAGTGCTCAAACCTTCAATGCCAACCATCAAAGCATATTCATATGCCTGAAATGGAGCCTTTGCAAGTGCCCAATGCCTGGGAAGCTGGAGATGAGGAAGACCAAACTATAGCTGCTATAAAGAGGCTGAAAATTTGGCACAACCTAATCTGGGGTTAGTGCAATGCCACATGGCCTAAATGAAAAGTGTGGAGGGGTAGGATAGGCACCAATGAAGCCTAGGAAGAGGCCTCAACAAGCCACCATGAAGGGGGAGCAAGATATGAGCTCCATGAACTTTGGATATGGCTGCCATGTTGCCTGCACCCTATGGACTAAATAAAACCCAATAAAGAATGAAGCAATACCTTTGTGTGAATGCCCGGAGGGTGCCTCAATAGGCCGGGAGGAACCTCGGGAAGCCGGGGAGTGATAGGAGCTCAAGGGAGTCAGCTCTATGGCTGCCGGGATGGAGACCCAATGCGAGTAGGGAGTCGATGGGAAGCTGAGAATGCCATGAGCCAAGCTTAAGAGTTGGGAATTCGAGCTCTGATACCAGTTGAAAGGTGAGAAGGATCGAAGCTTGCACGCGAGAGCTATGGTGGGAGAGCAAGAGCAAGAAAGAGAGAGAAAAGAAATGGAAACTCCAACAACCACAATGTGTGGCCAAGCCTTCCTTTATTCAAACTGTCACTAAAGAATAAAGAATAAGTGACTGTGATGGGTGCTCGCCACCTGGAGTATGAAATGGCGAGTACTGTGAGTGTAGTAATACATGGGCGGCTAAGTAGAGGCGCCTTTACCCCCAACAAGACTCTCTCCCTATAAGCATTTCCTCCCACTCTATTTCTGCTCAAATGGCTAGGATCTCGTGAGCCTCGTTGAGCTCTCTCTCCTATCATGACTTCTGAGCTCATTGCTCCTGGTTATAGCTCACTATGCACTGCATTGCGACCATTGTTCACCTCCTCTCCTCCTCAAGATTGGCTATGATATTGGCTATAGGTCTTCCATGATATGTTATCCTTTTCTATTGGTTATACTTGTGAAAAGTTGTTAGATGTCATTCGGGTCACCTACTACATTAAAGTCAAGGTCAATATAGAGGTCATTCTCATTCAAACTAGTGCCTACCATGGTTGTTGTTTGTTGATCCACTAGTATTTTTATGAAGTTGACTATGTTGGCTAAAGATATGTCTCTAATTTGGGCCCGAGGAGATTAATCATTAATATATAGATGTATCACGTGGCTTCAACATAAGGGATTTTTAAAATACCATTTGTACATATCTTTTGCATATAGAAGGGTCCCATATAAAGGGGTTACTTATAAATTGAATAGAAAAGAGTTATATTTTATTAAGAAATTTTTTACAAATAAGGATATTTATAAATAAACCCTGAATGCACGTGATATACAGGTTATACATATAGTGAGTTCTTGGAGAATCTCGGTTAGTCCTTCCCTCCCTCAATTGTCCAATGGCTATGTCTTCCCTAGATATTTATCTCTGGTGCCTTGGTAGGTAAACCGTCTAATTTCCAGGGTTGCACTTCTACTAGTGAGTTAGTTTCTTAGTTTAATCCCCTTTATTGTGTTCCTTGTTAATCTAATCAATTTGCAGGTGTGAACACACTTACACGCTTGAATGGTGTGACTCAATGTGAGCTATGCAAAATCAAGTTTTTTAATTTTCACATGCACATTAAGTGCCTATGATGCAGGGTGTAACCTTTAATAAAATCAATCACATCCACACTTTTTTCAATCAATCTCATGCAATTGTGCAACTCTTTCGCATGAATTGTTATTATTTCTAGTAGTTAATTTTGGGTCTCTCATGGCGTTTAATTATAGGTGGTCTGATGTTGGATGATCATCATAGGTAGTGAAATTGAGTTTGTACCAGGGGTAAGTGACTAGTGGTCAGTAGTTTCAGTCACTCCTTGACTATTAGGTTAAATTTTTAGTGACATATAAATTTATAGAAATTTTCTTTTATAAATTTAGTAACATTTACCTTAAATTTATATGTAGATACCTATTATTTATATATAAATATTATTTATTGTAGATAATTATTATTTGTTTAATATTCTTAAATTTTAAAATTACTATATATATAAAATAAAATTGTTGATACCTTATGCCTACCTGTTACTAAGCCCTAATATTATACTAAGTTCGAGAATCTATATTCCATGCACTAGAAATGGGTCCCACTAATGTTATTTTGGGTTGTGACCCGTGAAAAACATTTGGGTAAAATTACTATGGACTTCTCTCAACTTTTCATAGATTATGTTTTGTAAGGACAACTCATCTAGTAAAGGATTAGTCTACACCATCCATTACCGCTTTCCTACATGATTTCCTTGGTCTATCTTCATTTTATAGACAATTAGTCAATCATTATTCCACAATTACAACACCCTTGATAGATCGATTAAATAAGATTTTTTTTAAAAATGCTATTGTTGATTTAGTTTTAATCCACTAAAAGAAATTCTTACTTTAGCTCCTATCCTTGTATGACTAACTTCTCAAAAGAGCTCACCATTCAATGAGATTCTAGTGGCAAAGGTGTATGTGTTGTTTTGCTAAAAGAACATGGTGTATTTTCTTTTTAGAGCCAAAATCTTGATGAAAAAAAAAAAGATGTATATGAATGTTATGACCAAGAGATGTTGACCATACTTCATGTTGTCAATAAATGGCACTTTTACCTCTATGGCCGCCGATTTAGAGTGAATAGAAACCATCAAGTCCTCTAGTACTTCGTAACTCAGCCTACTTTGACTCTTAAGCAGAGGAGATGGATGACAACTTTGTAAAATTATGATTGTGACATCTCTCACATTAGGGGCAAAGAAATGTAATAGCTAATTCACTATCACGGATGTGGGCATTTAGAGTATCATCTATATTGGAGTTGCAAAGTGATTAAAATGAGAAGCTCTCACTTGATGTGAGAAAGGTGATGTAAACTTGGTCATCATAGTTAGATTAAATGTCGCAATTGATATTTTAAACATTCTACATAAATTGGTTGAGAAAATGCTTCAAATATATGCTTACGTAATTGCGTGGTAAACCCTTCCTTAGGTAATCTTACATTTTCTTTAGGAATTATTTCTACTTTCCATACACTAATTGAAGATTTTTATTGGCACAGATGGAATCTGATGTTTCTAACTTTGTATCTGAATGTTTAATTTGTCAAAGAGTTAAACAACACCATGGTAAACAATATGGTTTATTAATGCCTTTATTGGGGGTATGATGCTAGGAGGCATATTCCACGATGGATTCTGTGAGGTTTTGCGGTGGATTCCATAAAATTATATTTATTGCCGAGGCTCACACACAAGGTGGATTCCTTGTGCGAAAAGTCGATGGGGACACCTGTCCTTTTCGGGCATCTTGTTAATTTAATGTACAAGTGGGTGATTCCATAGCGAGTGATTTCGCAAAATACATATTTAAATCAATGGATGTTAATGAGTTTAGAGTGCGCACTCGTAATAAATTAAGGTTAGGACTGAGTTCTAGCCAATTTATTTATTTTGTAGCTAAAGATTGCTAGGTATTTACTTTTGTCGATTTTATTTTATTATTTTCTAACAATTGTGAATGCTTTAGTTGATGTGTAGAGTAAGCAGTGGTGGCGTTGGAAAGCACTGAGCAATAGTGTGTATTCAAGTTATTTAGAAGAAATTATCATTTTTGATGGACACGCATCTTAGGCGTTACACCAATATTTATTTTGACGCGCTTATTTATTAAAGCACTTGACATATATTTATTATTTTATATACACATGGGTACACGATTTAAATATTTGTTATTGGATATTGTATTTGGGCACATCCCAACTCTTTGGGCGCCCAACCGCTTTATTGTTTATTTGGACAAAAGCAAACACAAAAGCTAAAGCATGCTAATTGTAAATTTGGGCTATTTTTTAGCTTGGAGATGAATAATATATTAAATATATGCTTTGTGGAGCACTCACACAAGGCACGGGGGAAGATTGTACCCAATTGGTCTTTTTGCTTCATGTCGTGCGAGTCTTCTCTCTTGGTTTTTGTGCAAAAGTAGAGTTCTTTTGTTCTTGGGGACCTTTCAGTGCTCGCTACGTATGCATACAACATCCGATCTGTGCACCAATAGCTTTTGGGTAGTATCACTTTTCCTCATTGTGCTTATGGGATTTTGGACATCTCTTCCTAGAGTCTTCTAGAGCATACGTATGTGTCTATCTCTCATACAAAGCCACTTATAGGCAAGTCTCTCTCCAACCTCTATGGGCATACATTCATTTGATTTCTCAACGCCCCCCTCAAATGATGAGTCTCAATCCTTGCTGGCTTTTTTCCCCCCTGCATGCAAACATGGACCAGGAGACTAGCTCTTTGTCAGCCTAGTCAAGTTAAGGCTTGAAACTTTACATCTCCGTAGGGTTTTTACATCCACTATGGGAAGCAAATCCACTCAGGGAATTCAAGATCCTCTATAGGAATTTTTTGCCAAACATTTTGTTGGTTTGTAGTAGCAGAAAATATTTTCTTCATCCTTTTTAAAAAAATTAAAGGGAGCTATAATCTTTAGCAAATTTGATTTAAAGTCTAGATACCATCAAATTAGAATGAATGCTATTGATATTTTTAAAACTACTTTTCACACATAATTTTACTACTATGAATTTGTTGTTATGCCTTTTTGATTTAGTGAATGCACTTGCAACTTTTACTAGGTTTTTAAACAAAAGTTTTATTGATGATCAACTTTTTGTCATTATGTGTTTTGATTATATTTTGGTCTTGAGTAAATTGGAAAGTCAACAAAAATAACATTTAAAAATAGTTTTGGATTTACTAAAATCCAATCAATTGTATGCTAACCTGCACAAATGTGTATTCTTTCAAGACCAAATTGAATATCTAGGTCATATTGTTTCTGTCCAAGGCATCTATGTTGACCGAAAGAAAGTGTATACTATATATGAATGGCATGTACCTAGAAATATCCATGAAGTCCATTCTTTTCTTCGATTAGCTAGTTTTTAAAGGAACTTCATGTGCAATTTTTCTTTAATCGCTTTTTCTCTAATACTTTTACTTCATAAAAATCTTACTTTTCATTGGGGATCTAGTCAAAAAAAATATTTTGACTCTTTAAAATAGTTTTTTGACTCATACAAAATGGCCATCCCAATGCCTACCAGAACTACAAATTAAAACCATCTGAGTAAAATTATAGCACCTATGTTAAGGAATTATTAGTTATTGTCGATGCTTTAGATATTTAGAAACATTACCTTATGGGTTCATAAATTTGAATAAAAACTAAATAGCAAGCCATAATACATATTTATCTCAATCGTTAAATTATAATAATAGCCATATTAAATGGGATTTTTTATTTAGAATTTCCATCCTATGATTCAATATCGACCAAATCATGCTAATGTTATAGTTGTTGAAACCATTAAGTATTACCCATATGATTGCATTTCTACTTATCATATTGTTGTTTTCCATAAGATAAGAACTACGTGTGTCTTCAATATTGATTCAATCTTTTGATTCCATGAATTCTACATATCCTTTTGATCCTAATATTTGTGATGTATGGCATCATATGCATGACTCTAATCTTTTTATTTTTAATAATTATAATTTTGTCAATGGGTTTTTTAATTTCTAAAATAAGTTGTGTGTATCTACATTGTGTAGTGTCATGGCTATGAATAAAATGAATGCACTATCCTATATGCAACATATAGGTATTCAACTGACTTTAACTACTTGCAAAAAAATATTCTATTGGTTGAATTTGAAACATGATGTAGGTCAATTTGTATCCAAATATCTTATTTGTTGAAGAGTTAAACACCATCATGATAAAACATTTGGTTTGATCATACCATCATTTATTTCTACTGGTTAGTGTTGGAATAGATTTCCATGGATCTCATCACTAGTCTCCCAACTACTTTAATCCATAATGATATGATTTGGACCATTGTTTATAGGTTTAGCAAACAAACCTTTTTTTTTTCATGTAAAAAAACTTTAGCTACTCCTCAAATTGTTGAACTTTTCGTTAGCATTATTTTTCTGTACAATGGTTTTCTCCAAATTCTTCTGTCCGATCATGACCATCATTTTTGTTATTTTTAGGCTACTTTATTCAAGAAATTAGGTTCTAAAATGAACTTCACTTTTGCTTTTCAGCCTAAAAGCAATGGTCACCAAGGCTACTAACAATGCTATTCTAGATCTTCTTTGATCTTATATGATTGGTGGGCCTAATAATTAGGACTAACATCTACCGATTTTACAATTTTCTTTTAATAATACACCTCACTCTACTATTCGATGAGCACCTCTTGAGATTATCTATGATAAGAAAATACCCATTCCTATAACTACTATAGCTTTTGATATTCTTGTTGCCAATGCTTTGACATCTAACCATAATAAAATTTTAGAGGATACCAATAAATATATTAAATAATCTCACATATACTATACTATTCAAGCTATTAAGAAATGTTGCACCATTAAATTTAATGAAAATAATTTGGCATGGTTGTACATAGAAAAGCATCAATTAAAATATATTGACCGACATCCAAAGATCAAATTGACTTCTTGCTATTATGGCCTGTCTTGTATTGTATACAAAATTAATGATAATGGTTTTTGATTATATACATCTCAATACAGGAAAATCCATAATTCCTTTCAAATTAGCTTTTTGAAACGCTTTAGAGGTACATCACTTGCCACTTCTATAGTTGAGGATTTACCTTAAGAACTAAGAGTCAGTCTCACAAATATTTAGTTAAATATAAAAATTATTCTCTTGAGGAATCCCAACGAGTTTAAAAATCATCTTTATCTCCTACTTACGATTCTTTAATTGGTGCTTACCATTTGCAATTACATTAAAAGTTCAAAGGTCACCCATTCACCACACTGAGGCACTAACCTATGAAAATCCATGGCTACCTTATTGTCCTTTAGGGATGTGTACATATTTGTTGCATTGAGGTAGTACACAAATCTCTTTGTTTTTCTTATTATGTTAGTATAGATTCTCATATTGGGACAACACTATGATTGGCCATCCATATATTTATTTGTGAATTATTGTATTCAACTGATGATAGTTACTTCTTATCCCCTGTACATGTTATCAAAATTACAAAAATAATTATGAAAAAATAAGATAATGATTAAATTTATATTTTTGAATATTTAATATCATTTAAATATAGCATGATTGTAGGTTGTCATGTATAGGCTTGTGTATGATACTGGTTGCTCATACTTCATAGTTTAACGATAGGGACTAATGTGATTTTTGCTTGATGCAAGGGATTATTTAATGAATATATTATTTTTTTGAATAGTGCTTACGATAGACAATGGATATTTATTGGACACTCCAGTAGGTGAGAATTATATTAATCTTAATGCATGCTCTTGAGTGTGATGGTTATATTATGCATATAAGTAGTAGTGATTATTTAGAGATAATTTATAAAATCTTGAAATTATTCTTTTATTGATATATATATCAAGTAGATTAGGACTAATATTTTAGATTCTACCTTTAGGAAATAAAATCCACTTTGAAGTAAAGAATTGGAAAAGATGAACATGTAATGAAGAGAAATGTGTGGCCTATTTTGTGGGTGTCTTTTGTATTTTGGGCACCAAAGAGAATAAAAACAAATAAATACATGCATGGGAATTCGCTCACCCATGCATGGGGGGGATGATTGTACCCAATCGATCTCTCATACATTTTGGTCTCTTAGTTCTATTATTTGACAACTAGTTGTTCATGTGTTTTCTTCAATTTTTGGCAAATCTATGGCAAATTCTTGCTACATATATGGAAAATTTTGATCATGGATAGATCACCTAGGGTCATCCCTATTGGCATTTTGTAGGAATTGCATCAACAAATACCTCATTCCTTACATCTTTATTGGTCTGAAGCTATTATGAACATTGTGAAAGAAGGAAACTTGCCCTTTGCTCATATATATAACTAGGTGTGTATGAAAGTGATGAAAAAGAGCTCCAATTTCAATTAGAAAGAAGAGTTTCTCTAATATAGGTAATTAAAGTAAAGCTTTCTCTTTCTTACTAAATGATATGAAAACATTTTGGTCTCCATCCATAACGTGGAAGGGAGAAGCTACAATATGCATACTCTCAGTTGGCATGGTAGATTACATGTCACTCCTTTTCCTCTTTATTGCACCTATAGTCAAAGAACGCCAACATGTAAAATAAATATCACTAGATTACAATTAAGAACAATAGGATAAAATTAACAATGATCAATAGATTGCATGCTCACTAGAAAAGAAAAATAGATATCCCAAAATTCTTGGACCACTTTGTGGGTGCTCTAAAGAATTGTCTTTGTACATTCGTTATGCTGGTAGAAGGGTATCCCTAGTAGACATTTTGGACTCCTTTTCTTTTCATGTAGACCATTCAATGAGTTGCACATGATTTTTTCCATACAGAAGTTTCACAATGACTTGTTGGACACCCTTTATTCTCATGTGGGCCATTCAACCTTGGCTTATTTAGGAAAGAAGAAGCCTGAAATTGGCATGTTAGCCCAATGGTTACACTTGCTCGAGAATTTGAATATTTGGTAATGCATAAGCCCAAAGTACAACATGTTGTTTTGGACTTCTTATCTTGGGTCAATAGTGGTGAAGATTGAGATGACAAGGATGAAGATGTCTTGGATGTTCAAGTCTTTGAATGTACAATGGCTCAAGTAAATAAAGAACCCATTCCCAATGTTTCTAGCTATGGTATGAATAATTGTTCTAATTTCCTACTACTAGAGAGTGGTACCCAACCACTTATCCATTAATCTATGTAAATAATTTGCATTCATGATTGATAATTTGAGGCTATTATAGGCTTCCTTTATCATCAAAATATGGTAGGTGTTCTAGATAGGATGGATAGTCTTTCCCAAAAAAAGATGAAATTTGGCCTTCTGACTTATTACTTGTCATAGCAAATTCTAGTAAAAAAATAATTCTTTGTTTCATAGTAAATGGAAAATGTTAATTGATAGGAATGGATGTGATTTTAGGAATGAAAACCCTTTTTCTTATATTTTTCCATGTTATTATTTCCATGTCTATTAACTTTTTACTGAAGGCCTTGGACATCAATCTTGTGCCCTTACACAATCCCTTTCTTGGATTCTAGTTTTAAGAAGAACTATAGGGGCATTAATCTTTTAGTAATAAAAGACATGGAGGGAATCCACCTCTAAGATTTAGTGTTTTTAGGTACTCTATAGAGCATTAAAATGAGCTATCATCTACCTTTGTGAGATCTTTATAATTGAATCTACATCATAATATTATGTAGTCTTTTGTTGTTATAAATTGCTATGAATGATGAGTTAAAGTGACAATCTTTGTATTTTGTGATGCAAGTATAACATGCTCTCTAAAATATATTACAAAGTTAGTCATAGTGAGCACTTGGTGATATGTACTATTAATTAAAGCTCTAATAGGCTCTCTTTTCAACACCATGATGGATGGAATTTGAAACACATCATAATCATTAGTAACATGTATTTATTATTAACATGTATATACGTACATCTTATCTACATGCATACTTGTTAATGATTAGGAATGAGTTATTCATCACCAATATATATCTTAATTTATAATATTAATGATAAATTTATCTATATATGAAATAGTATTATTTATATATTAATTACAATATAGGTTATTTATTACACACACACACAAATATATACATATACATATATATTTTATGTACATATTTAGTTATATGTAAATGAATTATATGTATATTTGATATTTATATGTATAAGTATTTAAAATTTAAATACATATTTTTGTACCTTTATCTATGTAGTTTCTATTTACATATATAGTATTATTTACGAATAATTTATTTTTCAAACATGATAATGAGAGAAAGATGAGAGGGAAAAAAGGGAGAGGGAGAAACAAGGGAGAAAAAAGGAAACATATAAAGAGAGAAAGGAAATAAAAAAGAAGAGAGAGAACCAAAATACAATAGCTTTATATATTCCCTCTCTTGGCGCATGAAGCCTGCCCTATGATGTGAACCACCCTCATTGTTACTAACACTAGTGCAAAGTATCAGCCTAATTAATTTGATGCCAAGCACCAGCCATTCTCCCATTGCAAATCTAGACATAGTGTGCCTAGTTTCAATGATTGGGACCTTTTAGATCATGTTGCAAATTCAAAACATTTGGGTGCACACAATCATGAGGAGCTATTGAAAGCCTTGGAAGATTGCATATTTTCAAGCTAGCTTGAGAGACATTCTTGTGGTTATGCTTTCTTTTAGCTTTGCATGTCTTTTGCATGTGACTTAAAACACTAATGAAAAATCTTTTGGTCCCAATTTAGAAATTCACAAAGAATGAAGAGAATATTTGTTTATCTCAATAAACAATCATGTTTTCTTTATAGCTATACAAGAAATCACTTTCTAAACTCATAATTAAGGTCTCGATAAGGAATATGTTTCTGTGGTCTATAGTTGCACATTCTAATCACCCAAATACATGTAAGAAAATCATGCTCTTGGAGGAAAATGTTAGTAAGATTGAGCAAACATGAAAAGTAACAGTTGACTTTAAGATTCTTCGTTCCTTTCATATGCACATTTCACCATTTGTTTGTTGAAAAAGTATTTACTACACTACAATGAGTGAAAAAGTATTTACTACAGTACAAGGATCCAATATTAAAATATGAAACTCTAGTTTACTTGCAGTACGAGTTGTACTAATTAGCTTGGAAAAGGGAAAGATACAAATGCCTTGGCACATAGGGTGGACTTTTGGTGTTTGGATTTTAAATCCTTTGAGAGGGATATTTATCATTACATATTGACATTTGTCTTTAGAATCTTAATCTCCAACATAAGAAAGAAAGACTACATAATATGCATACAAGGGGTTGTCACATGAAAATAAAAGAATATTTCCTTCCCTATTGCTTATTTATTTTGGGGCATATATGAAAACGGACTTGTGCAAGATTATTGTGAGGGCACAAATGATGTATTGTTTCACTAAAAGATCCATTTCCAATTAGCGCAACAAGAGAGATACATATAGTGCAAGAAATTGAAAGTTAGTCTAATGAATTCTACAAGAGATACAATAAATATTCCTTTATTCTTCTCTTGTTCATAAGCACAACAATATCTCTCAAAGGCTAGGCTAGCCTGCCAATATGCAGTTTTTTTAAAAGGCTTTCCTTAACTGGTCGTAGGGAGCATGTGCTCCTCGATTTTGTGAATGTGCCACGTGATCTAACTGGTCGTAGGGAGCATGTGCTCCTCGATTTTGTGAATGTGCCACCGTCCACGTGATCTGAGAGGTCTCCATCATTCAAATGAGAACGCACCGACCGTGTAAGTCGAAATTCAGGGACTTCTTGATTAGAGTTCAGAGTTGTACACGATCCATATTCCCCGCTACAGGCCGATATTTGGGATGTACTGAGCCGATTGGAAAGAAGCTGAATATGAAAGCAATGCGCCTGCTAGTGAAGCTATTTAAGCATCTGATCGTTGCAAAGCCTCAAGGCTGTGTACTACGACAAGAGCTAACACACACGCCCCCTCTCTCTCTCTCTCTCAAGCAATAAGCGTACCACCTTCGCCCCTTGCTCTCATTTGACCTTCGCATGGGTTTCTCCAGCCTTCCAACATCCTCTAATTCTTCCTCTTCCTCTCCCTCCCCTTCTCATTCTTCCAGCGCTAAGCCTGCTGCCCATGGAAGGCCCCTCCCCAAAAGAGGCCAAGTAAAGGCAGCCATCGCAGCAAAGCTCGCACACTCCGTCTCCGAACTTCTCACCACCACCGGAGTCCGATAATTTGCTCTCCGAAACGAGCGAGGTGCCACTTATAGCACAACAATATGCCAGCTTTCACTCCATTACAATATAGCATATTGATAGAGTATATATGGCGTGCCGAGCTGCTGCAGAATTGAATTTATCTATTTTGTAGTGCTCGCTTGCAGTAAAATTCATTTGGTTGGCTCCTTCGGCGGCGGAGAACCAAGTTGGATGTCCGAGCAACCATATAAGTCACGCCATGTAGACAAAAGAGTGTATCCTCTCTCATTAACTTCAAATTTCACGGCATTTATGGAACGCCAGAAATATAAGTAGTTTTGGGTAGAAGCACAATCAAGTCCTCAGCCGCTGTAATTCTTTGGGGCAAAATTTTCACAAATTTGGCTTATATAAATGAGGCCCAAAATGTAAAGTTTCTACCATAATTTATGAAAATTCACCCCCCATTGTCACCAAACATTGCTACGAACTAAGTTTCTCAGACGTACTTGATCAATCAGCAAAAGTTGACCTGGATTGCAATGCAACAAAAGTGACTGCAAATGTGCAGCCTCTTAACTTCCATAAATGCTTTGCTCGTGAAGTGTGCATTCCATACATTACCTGGCACGTGATCGGCGTGTAAGTAGGTATGTTATGTGTTTTGCATGTATGAGAATATGCCTTAGTTAATTTGAGAACTTTGGACAATATTAGATGAACTTTGATTGCCAAATATTGGAGTACTTGGATCCAAAATGAAGAAAGGACTAGTCCTCAATATGCTTATCTTTTTTTTTTAAAATACATTAGAAGAGGCTAGTTCAATTAAGTACTGGCTTCGCTTACTAGAACACACTAAGTGAGCAACAAATATTTTTCCATCCTGAATTTCGTTCTCTTTGAAGCTAATGTTATCATTTGGTTGCTTCGATGTGGAACTCGAGGAATGACACAATTGTTTTGGTTTCCTTGATCCAACAACGTTACATTCAATATCCATCATCAAAATGTGCATGTAATAGCTATTATACATGTTACTCATGGAAGGAATGTTCTGGTACATATAGAAGATTAGCCATAACTTAGAGGTTTCTAATGAACTAGGGGATTGCAATACTAGTTTATTTAAGGTATTTGTCATGAATTCATTCAAACTATCGATTTAGCTTTTCAACATGGGATCAAAGTAGGTCCAATCCATTAGGCAACTCTTCTAATTGAGTGTCATTGCATCTAGTCACTCCCACAGTCAATGGAGGGAATCTAGCACAAGTTGGCAAGCATCCTTCTTTCTTCAATCACTCCCAAGAATTCAGGCATCAACTATCTACCCAACTTCGAGAACTCGTAACTCAAGTTAGAGGGCATATTAGCTTAGGGTGTGAACTAAGGAAAGTTTCTCCAACTCATGGTGCTCCTCCATGTGAACAAGTATGACTTTTGAATTTCATGGGATATATAGAGCCTGAGAAATATAAGTAGTTATGGGTGGAATCACAATCAAGTCCTCAACCATAATAATCATTTGAGGCAAAACTTTCACAAATTGGGCTATAAATGAGGCCCTGAATATAAAGTTTCTACTATAATTTATGAGAATTCACCCATTCTCACCAAATATTGCTATGAACTCAGTTTTTTGGATATATTTGATCACCAAAAGAAAATGACAATTGTTTTGGTTTCCTTGATCTAAGAACATTGCATCTGATATCCATGCTTGAAATGTGCATGTAACAGCTATATTACATATAAGTCACATGGAAGGAATGTTTCAATACATATAATAGATTAGCCATATTAACATAGATGTTTCCAATTAATTAAGAGATTGCAATATTGGTTGATTTAATATATTATTCAATAATTTATTGAAACTATCAAGTTACCTTGAATAAAACATGAACTAAGAATCTTGTGGTCCAAAATTAATTTGATTTAAATTAGTTTCAATGCTACATTGCAATCAAAAGAGTTTGTCAACTTTAAAGTTATATAATTTTTTGAATTTATAATTATTATTCTTATTTTATTTTATAAAATATTTTTGATACTTATTCTGGTACATAAATATGTATTTAGCAAAAGCAATTGTCTTTTGCATGTAAACAAATTTTCTTTTGCACATAACAAAATTTGTCTTTTTGTTTACCATGAAACCGAGACCTTGTTAAAATGAAAAATAGGATATATGACTAATTAAATATCATTCTTCAAATTTATCCATTTTCCAACCTATTCAATTTGGAGATAAGAAATATTAGTATTCCTTTCGAAACAAGGAATGCTAAGATGCTTCATGGTAACTTTGCAAGCACCTTCACTTCCCTTCCTTCTTTCCTACACATTTTATATTACTTTCCTCATATGTATGTCTATCTGTCTATCTGTCTCTCTCTGTCTGTCTCTCCTCTTTCTCTCTTCTTCCTCTCTCTCTTCCTTAAAAAAATTTCAATGTCTAAATCTCTCCTTTTTTCTTTGCTCCCTCTTTCTTCAAATATTTTCTTCTCTCTTCAAATGTTTTCTATACCTATACTAAATGACCATGTGAAATGTAGATGTTGAACCAAAGACTTTTAGATCACCATGCATTCAACTTAACCAACTAAGCTACATCAATTCTCTCTCTCTCTCTCTCTATCTATATATATGTGTGTGTGTGTGTGTGAATCTTAGGCTAGCCCAAGGTAGAGTTGTCCTCTCTACTCTTGCTTATTGAGAAACACGGATCTAGAGCTAGTTAACTATGTTGGATGCAATTCAAATACACAATACATTATCAGAATGAGAGATTGTAACTCAAGTGAATTAGGTTCCAAGATAGATTAGCTTAGACTCATAAAGACAGTCTTGAGTAACTCAAACTTATAGTTCCATTACCTTGAAATGAGTGTCAAGTACATGCTTATATAGCTTTTTGGATAGTATCACTCTCCTCAATGTGCATATGGGATTCTAAACATCTCTTCCTAGAGCATATATCATTTGTCTATCTTCTAGTACAAAGCCACTTATGGGCAAGCTTCTTTTGGCACACATCTAGCCTCTACGGGCATTCATGTTAAGCATCATTTGCTATTCTCAACACCCCCCCTCAAATGATGAGTCTGTACCCTGGCTAGCTTTTTGCCCCCCTTGCATGTGAACATGGACCATGAGACTAGCTCTTTGGTAGCCTAGTAAAGTTAAGGCTTGAAACTTTACATCTTGGTAGGGTTTGTTACATCCACAATGGGAAGCATATCCACTCAGGGAATTCAAGATCCTCTATGGAATTTTTTTCCAAAACATTTTGTTGGTTTGTAGTAGTGGAAAATATTTTCTTCATCCTTTTTTTTAAGTTCTTTGGCAACCTTTGATCTTTCTTCTTGTTTTTTTTCTCCAATCATTGATCTTCTTTGTTTTCTTGGACTTCCTTATGTTCATGCTCCTTGGCTTTTGTTGCACTCCTTATCCCTTTTGTTAATGTATGGTACATGCTTTTTACTCCAGTCTTCTTGACACATTCTTTTTGTTTCATCCTTTTACAAATGAATACACTGATGGGTACATGGCCTTGTCTTCTCAAGCTTTCTTTGACATACATGGCATTGATCATTTGCACATGGTATAGACAAATCACTTTTTTCAATTGCAGGAAGGTCTTACCAATTTACTTTTCACTTAATGGCAATGTCTAATCTTGATTACAAAATGCTTCAAAGAAATTGAGAAAGCACACAATGCTAGTGTCAAAAGACACTTGATGGCAAATATAAGGAAATGGTAAATCACCTTAATGTCTAGGATTTTAATGGGGATGTAAGGAAGATGATGTGGATGAATGAGTTTGATAGGGTTTTAGTGAATTGGTTTGTGAAGAGACTAGGTGTGAATGTACTCTATTGACTAAGCTTAGCTTTTAACCTTGGTGATAAGGTTAATGAATAAGCTTCTGGATAAGCTAAAAAAGCTTATCACAACACGAATGGTCATCCGTGCATGCGAACATCGACAAATTCCACATCATCTAGTACTGCCCGTCATAGTACCCACTCCCGTGGAGGTGCTCCCGGTACATGCTCCCCATGTTGGAGAATTCCAGGCACACAGGATCCAACCCTTCCTGGTGATTTAGTCCACCTGCTTCACCACCTGGTCACTGCTCAGTGCTGGCATGTACGACAGCGTCTCATATTTCTTGTTGTCGTGCAGGGTCCACACCAGCATGCAGTGCAATCGGCCCTCATTCGACACAACTCCCTTGGATGCTAGTGATGCCACTCTATATTTTCATGGTCATAGCGTCCACCTTCATGGAGGTACTCTCCACGAGCAGCTTCTTAGGCCTTGAGCACGAATGGGCCGGCCTCCTTCTCTGGGCAATAAGTGGCATGAAAATTTGGTAAAACACCTCTATCGGCAATTACCACATTTCCTAAGAGCTTGCTCAACTCTTTGTCATTCCTCACAGCCAACTGGATGTAACGAGGGCTAATTCTTGTCTTCTTGTTGTCTTCTGTTGCATTGCCTGCAAGATCCAGCACCTCGGCCACAAGGTATTCCATCACAACATCCATGTAGATAGGAGCCGCATCCCCCACACGCACGGCATACTTGCGCTTGTTATATTGCTTTTTGGATAGTATCACTCTCCCAACTGTGCATATGGGATTCTGAATATCTCTTCCTCGAGCATACATCATTTCTCTATCTTCTAGTACAAAGCCACTTATGGGCAAGCCTCTTTTGGCACACATCCAACCTCTACAGGCATTCATGTTAAGCATGGTTTGCTATTCTCAACATCACTAAGGTTGCTCAAGCTCTCATTCAATTTGGGACTCGCAAGCTCATACAACCATCTTTGTTATCGCGCCACTGCCCTCTAAGAACTTGCCACCTCAACTCATCTACCTACATTCTAGTCACATGTTTACTTGCTAAATAGGGGAGAGAGAGAGAGAGAGAGAGAGAGAGAGAGAGAGAGAGAGAGAGAGAGAGAGAGAGAAGTATGGAGCGAGGAAGGGGAGGTTAGTACATGTCTCTCTCTATGCTTGTTTGTGGAGGCAATGGTATGCAAGGAGAGATTGAATAGGGTGTGAGAGAGAATTGGCTATTATGCTATGAAAAATAATGTGCTAAATGGGGTAAGAGAGAGACTCTCTTTCTCTCTCTATAATATATATTTCTTCCACCTCTCTCCCCCAAATTTCCCCTCTAAACTTTTCTCTCTATAAGTTTTTATTCTTCCTCTCTTTATTTTTTTCCTTGCTATCTAAATCTCTCTCTCTAAATTTTTTGTTTCTTCTCCCCCCTCTGTCTCCGCGGAAAAATTTCCCCTCAATCTCTTTGCATTCTCTCTCTCTCTCTTTCTCTCTCAAGTTTTTCTTTATTTATACATCTTATCCCTTTAAAAATTCATCTCTCTATTGTTGAGATGTTTGCAATCACACCTACTTCAGTCTCTTTGTAAGGAGCAGTGTGAGGGCTCAGGACTAGAATCCCATATGCACAGTAGGAGAAGTGCTACCATCCTGTTTCCTATGAAGCATTGTACTTGCTCTCTTTTCTAATGCAATGTCATAGTACTTTTGTCCTTTAGTAAAGTCTCTGTGCCATTGTCAGTCGATACACAAGATTGTGTTTATGATTCCAAGCTTCCATCTTGGAACCTAATTCACTTGTGTAATAGTTAGGCATGTCAGTGTCTTCATGAACTCACTCTTTCTCTTCCGAACTCCATAGATTTTGCATCTACCATGCTCTAGATCCGTCACATTTTCACATGGTATCAGAGCCTAGTCGGGCATGGCCTAACTTAGCTCAGCTCATCTTCACTCCTCGTCAGCTCATGAATTCACTTCTAGCTCCATTCTCACTCTACCTTCAGTGAAGCTTCAATGGCTACCATAGCCAGACATGACCCTACTCGGAGTGCTTGAATCTCTCTCCAAACACCATATCTTAACTTTCCTTCTTCTAGGGGACGTGTTCCTCTACTCAAGCTGCTTCCCTGTACCACATTATAGTACAACATTATTGATCCATGTGTCCAACATTTCAAAAATTTGACATCATTGTCATATCTACGCCCTATCATGGTCGTATAGTCGGCGTGGCGAGCACACATCGAGATCTACCCTATGGTCTTAGGAAAATTGAAGCCTACCTTGTAAGCTTACTCTCCATCAAATCATTTGTGCCATAGCTGCGTATATGAGCTACACTGAATTAAAAAACTAGTCGGGTCAAAACCCTAGTTGTAGAGACTCCATAGCTAAACTTCCTAAAAGCTTTATCCTTCACCTTATTCTCTCACTAGAGTTCTTGCCACTTTGATTCACTAGCCTACTTATTCTCCAGCAAGATCTAATCAGCAAAGAGAGGAAGTTCTTGAAGTCTTTTGGAGTCTTGAGGATCTCAAGCATCAGCACCATAGCCATTAACATTCAAGCTTCATTTCCTGTAGCTCAATCTTGCTTAGCCTCACATCAAGTCTGAGATTTTTTGGATTAATCCAGCATAAAATCAAGGAGGGGAATACAAGATTTGAAGATCACTTGAAATATCATTGAAGATTTGAAGATCTCTCAAGCATTTGGCTCCACAAGTATCTCTTGATACTAGTCACTTAGTGTCTTTTTGGGCACTTATGCTTGTTAGCACACTCAAGATCATTTATTTTGCTAAGAATTTTGGAGTTGATTTGCTACTATCCCTGCAAATCCAACATGGTAAAAGACTCTCCAATAAGTTGCTTCAAAGGGGTGGGGTTTCACACCTGGCAGACCCGCTTCAAGCTCATCCTAATGAAGAAGGTGTCAAGATTGTGGGAGAGAAGGAAGGAGTTTCACTCGTAGCTTTCTCACTTACACAATGGGGGAATACACACAAAGGTGGAGGTTGAAAACAGTTTTTCTCTTCTTAGTTGTGTAAGCCAAAAGAACTCTTGTACAAAGAAATAGAAGAACCCTATATATGGGTCTCAAACCAAACTCAACTAACTAAGGTGGCATACTAACTGAACCACGAACTAGAGTAGATAAGGGTAGCTGTCATCTAGCTATTATTCATGGGTGGTGTACCAACCACATCTGCAACTAACAAGTTGGTGACATAAATGCACAATGGTCACCCTGGCATATCACAAGTGGAGCTCGATATCTCAACACTCCCCCTCGAGCTCAATCCCAATTCCTGCACACCAAGCAGGTCTCTGAACTTTCGTAGCTTCTCTATGCCCAATGTGTTCGTGAATATGTCAGCTATCTGATCCTCTGTGCTAACATAAACTAGATCAATAAGACCTAGTAAAACCCTCTCCCGCACATAGTGATAATGCACCTCAATGTGCTTTGTTCTAGCATGATATACTGGGTTATTTGCCAAGTGTATACTACTCATGTTGTCACAATAAATGACAACTGGCCCATCTGTAGACTGATGCATATCATAAAGTAGCTTATGCAACCAAGCTACCTCACATGTAGCCATTGCTGCACCCCTGTACTCAGCCTCTGTGCTCGACAAGGCAACTGTAGGCTGTTTCTTGCTGCTGCAAGTGACTGCAGCACTTCCAAAAGAGAACACATATCCAGTGGTAGATCGTCTATCAGAAATACTACCAGCCCAATCAGCATCAGTGTATCCATCCAACTGTATCTGAATCCCAGTCTCATAAAATAGTACATACTGCAACGTGGACTTCACATACCTGAATATGCGTCTAGCCGCATTTAAATGCGGTTTCCTTGGAGCCTGCATAAACTGACTTACCAATCCAACAATATAGCTCAAATTTGACCTGGTAATAGTCATATAAATCAAACTTCCTACTATGCGCCTGTACATAGTAGGGTCTTCTAGAAGCTCACCTGCATCTGTGCTCAGCTTCACATTCTGCTCCAAAGGAACTGAAATAGGCTTACAGCCTGTCTCTCTTCTTCCTCTCTCTCTTCCTTAAAAAATTTTCAATTTCTAAATCTCTCCTTTTTTTTTGCTCCCTCTTTCTTCAAATATTTTCTTCTCTCTTCAAATGTTTTCTGTACCTATACTAAATGACCATGTGAAATGTAGATGTTGAACCAAAGACTTTTAGATCACCATGCATTCAACTTAATCAACTAAGCTACATCAATTCTGTATGTGTGTGTGTGTGTGTGAGTGAGTGAGTGTATCTCAGGCTAGCCCAAGGTAGAGTTGTCCTCTCTACTCGTACTTGTTGAGAAACACGGATCTAGAGCTAGTTAACTATGCTGGATGCAAATCAAATGCACGATACATTATCAGAATGAGAGATTGTAACTCAAGTGGATTAGGTTCCAAGATAGATTAGCTTGGACTCATAAAGGCAGTCTTGAGTAACTCAAACTGATAGTTCCATTACCTTGAAATGAGTGTCAAGTTCATGCTTATATAGCTTTTTGGATAGTATCACTCTCCTCACTGTGCATATGGGATTCTAAACATCTCTTTCTAGAGCATATATCATTTGTCTATCTTCTAGTACAAAGCCACTTATGGGCAAGCCTCTTTTGGCACACATCTAGCCTCTACAGGCATTCATGTCAAATGATGAGTCTCTACCCTGGCTAGGATTTTGCCCCCCTTGCATGTGAACATGGACCACGAGACTAGCTCTTTGGCAACCTAGTAAAGTTCAGGCTTGAAACTTTACATCTTGGTAGGGTTTGTTACATCCACTATGGGAAGCATATCCACTTAGGGAATTCAAGATCCTCTAAGTAATTTTTTTTCAAAACATTTTGTTGGTTTGTAGCAGTGGAAAATATTTTCTTCATCTTTTTTTTTTTGGTTCTTTGGCAACCTTTGATATTTCTTCTTGTTCTTTTTCTCCAATAATTGATCTTCTTTGTTTTCTTAGACTTCTTTATGTTCATGCTCCTTGGCTTTTGTTGCTCTCCTTATCCCTTTTGTTGATGTGTGGTACATGCTTTTTACTCCAGTCTTCTTGAAACATTCTTTCTGTTTCATGCTTTTACAAATGAATACACTGATGGGTACATGGCCTTGTCTTCTCAAGATTTCTTTGACATACATGGCATTGATCATTTGCACATGGTATAGACAAATCACTTTTTTCAATTGCAGGAAGGTCTTACCAATTTACTTTTCGCTTAATGGCAGTGTCTAATCTTGATTACAAAATGCTTCAAAGAAATTGAAAAAGCACACAATGCTAGTGTCAAAAGACACTTGATGGCGAATATAATGAAATGGTAAATCACCTTAATGTCTAGGATTTTAATGGAGATGTAAGGAAAATGATGTGGATGAATGAGTTTGATAGGGTTTTAGTGAATTGGTTTGTGAAGAGACTAGGTGTGAATGTACTCTATTGACTAAGCTTAGCTTTTAACCTTGGTGATAAGGTTAATGAATAAGCTTCTTGATAAGCTAAAAAATCTTATCACAACACGAATGGTTGTCTGTGCATGGGAACATCGACAACTTCCACATCATCCAGTAGTGCCCGTCATAGTACCCACTCCCGTGGAGGTGCTCCCGGTACATGCTCCCCATGTTGGAGAATTCCAAGCACAGAATCCAACCCTTCCTGGTGATGTAGTCCACCTGCTTCGTCACCTGGTCACTGCTCAGTGCTGGCAGGTACGACAGCGTCTCACATTTCTTATTGTCGTGCGGAGTCCACACTAGTATGTAGTGCAATCGGCCCTCATTCGACACAACTCCCTTGGATGCCAGTGACGCCACTCTATATTTTCATGGTCATAGCGTCCACCTCCATGGAGCTACTCTCCACGAGTAGCTTCGTAGACCTCAAGAGCATGAATGGGGCGGACTCTTTCTCTGGGCAGTAGGTGGCTGTTATGCGAGCGGTGATCGAGAGCAAGCCTCACTCATAACCCGATAACGAGATGTTAAGGAGTGCCGGTTGGGGTAATTGACTTTGTCGAATGCACAACACAACTTTAAAAAATCAATTATTCGATCATATACCACAAGCCACACAAAAACAAAACAAAGCCTCTTATAGCTCAAAAAAAAGTTAAAACCTGTATGTGGGTAGAGCATCACACAACCACAACACAACAAAAATACCAACAATTCGAAAATAAACCAAGTGAAATATATTCTCATACCTTAACAACCTTGACCCGACACTCGGCGCTTCGACATCCAAAAGCTCCAACTTTTAAATTGGCATGACAAGACCTTACTCTAGCATGCGACCCTCCACTCTCATCTCTTACAAAAATACAATTGTAATCAAAGGGGAAGGCCCTTAACTCTCCATTCTCATCTCCTTATATAGTTTTCTATCCATACACACATTAGGCTTTTTGCTTTTAGCTTTTGCTTTTCTACTACTTTTCACTATTTTCATTTTTTTCTGTCCTATGCATGTTTGCAACTTGTTTGGATCATAACTTTGTCATTCGAACTCTGAATATAGTTGTTCGGGTACTCAAAACGATCAAAACATATATGATCGACAAGCCAACGTGGGCAGAATTACGAAAATCCATAAAAAATGGGCAAAAATATTGATATTCGTAAATCACATCAATTTTTCTCCGTCTTTTATCTTGGACAACTTATTCCCTTCCTTAGCCTATTGTTCGTGTAATTGCATTCACTTTCAGCACACATGTCTTCTTTTTTTTCAAGAAATACTCGTTGACGATGTAAAACGTACAATCTTTTCCTTTGATCCTTGAGTCTCTTCAAAATATTCTCTGGTCCCTGCCCAATCATTCATGATTTGGAAAAATATGCAATGTTGGATCCATGATATGCAACCAATCAATCGATGCTACACTAAAAAATAATGTATGCATTGAAGAAATTGTGCCTAGTCTATCTACATGTGATCGTGCGCCATGAAAAATGCAAACAAAATTCATTGTTAATTTAAAATTTCTTATTCTCACCTCTCAACTCTCTTCAAAAAGATATGATATACTCCACTCCACCCATCCATAATCTCACAATCTCTAAAGAAAATGATGGTCCTCAAGATGTTGACCAGAATAGAACAACTCATCTCACAGTTGTCGGTGGCATCCTTCACGACCCTCTAACTCACCCAACCTCCTTACCCTCTCAACCAGAGGTTTCTAACTTTGTGATGAGCATCCCAAATATTGTGAGTGCAAGAAATGTGCGTGCTCAATGACAGGTGCTCTCTCATGTGCACGTGCATCTAAAACTTACTGCATATAGGTACAACGGACCTCATGCTGTGCTAGTGCTCAATGATGGTGCAAAATGTGCATAATTTGAACCCATGGCATAGAAATATTTGATAAGAATAGGAGACGACCCCCGAGTGCAGTGCATCAATAAGTGCAAGGTGAAGTGCTCGTGAATCCATTATCCCCATGATGTGCAAGAGTCTTGACAAGAAAACATACCTTGTTCCTCAATGCTCGGTAGCTATTGACAAACACAAAAAAATACCAAGCTCGATCAAGGCTATCAAGTTTCACACTTAACAAATAAATAAAAATGACAAAAATAAATCCTAGGCTAAACAAACACAAAAAATCCAACTATGAAATAACAGAACAAACTGTCACACAAACAACTAAGCAAGCAAAAATCAAACCTAACTACAGTTTGACTAGGGCTTTTCAGTTTTCAGAAAAACACTTGACATATTTAGCCCTTCCCCTAATCTGCAAACATTCATGTGTAGTAGTTGCTTTCATATAATGATGCAACATTTATGAGCCAATCAAAAATCAAATCCAATGATCTATCCACAATCTTCTCAATAAACATAAATGACACATTTCTCTCAAACAACTACTTTACAGGTAGACAAAACTCATCCATGAAATTCTCATCAAAATCCTTGAGACAATCCTCTCCATCTAAGAAAAGTACATCATCCTCCAAATTCTTCAAATCCCTCAAATCATAACCACACTCAAGAATGTTCAAATCCCACAAAACCCAACCATAATCCAAAATCTTCATATCCCACCCATCCTTCCTAGGAAAAACCATGTTACTTTTAGAGTCTCTAAATAATTTTTTGACCCTTTCTTTGTTGTCAATCTCCAATTCATCCACTGATTCATCTACAACTTCTCCTAAAGATACTATGTAAGAATCTCCCAACTCAATATCGAAATCAAACCCAACATCAAAAGGAGTCAACTCTGGACTCATAACACCACAAGAACCAACAACATCCACAAATGGGGTCACTCCTCTAGGACACCCAGCCACATCACTCAACTCCTCAACAATACAAGACTACGTCGAGTCTTTCACAAACACAGAGTGGTAAACACCTTCCATAGTATCCTTACAAGAAACCTCATAAGAAACTGAAGAAACTTTCACATCTACATCATCACAAATAACATCTTCACAATACAACAATTTTGGGTCTAAAACCTCAACCAAAGACTCCTCAACTACCAAATTCCCAACTACCTCCTCACAAATACCTTTCAACTCCATTTTCTTGATTTTAAACCGCTCTCCCCTCAAATTCTCAATTCTTTTTAAAGCCTTACTCAAATTCTCTCTCACATCCTCATCAATGTCACTCTCAGGATCCTTAAAACCCCAATTGGAATCTTCATAAACAACATCAAAACCTTTAGGAGTACTCAAAGAAACTAAAATACTATCAAATGAAGTTTTCTCTTGGTCATTGTTGCCTAAATCAACCAAACAATCATCATCAGAACTATCAAGGAGTAAGAGATTAGGTCTACTCAAAACCACATTATCAACACCAAAAACAAAAGCCTCTTCAGGGCTACTCAAAACATCACCAATCAACTCACAAGACTCAATTGAGTCAACAACACCAACACCAAATCACAACATGAGTCAGAACCTAAAAACTCCATACTCTCTTGATCATCAAACTCATAACCAAACTCAGAACAAATCTCCATAAACTCATTAGGCAACAAATTCGAACCCTTGACTTCATCTTGAAAACTTATAGTTTGTAAGCCCTCCCCCTCATAGTTTTCCAAAAGACTCAAAAAATCATCCTCTATTCTCTCTTCATCTTTCAAGCAATCAGATCCATCTATGGTATCACCAAGGCAAATAAGCTCACTCTCTAAATTGTCTTCACTCTCTGCAACACTGCCATGACTATCAGAATTTTCATCACTCCTTTTCCCATCAAAAATATCAAAACTTTCTTGACTCTCATCCTCTCCCAAAGAACATGAAAAATCTTGGCCCTTAAAACAATACGGTCTCTCATTTTCTTCTTTACAACTCAGTTCCATCTTCAGCTCATCTCTATAGTCCTCAAGCTCCAAAGTATCATCAATCGATCCCTCTTCTTTAGTTAAATCACTAATCGGTGAACTAGAAGTATCTGTGGTCAATGGATATGAATTCACACTCCTAGACTCTTCACTCCAATCAGTCAAACAAGTATTTTTCTCCTCAACCACCCTAGGGAGTTTCTCATCACATACTTCAATTGACTTCTCACAAGTCAACTCATCTCTCCTAAATAGAGAACATAGTATACCTCTCTCAGGATAAGCATAACTAACTCTTTTCTCCTCAAAAAGTTTTCTCTCAACTTGCCTTGAGCTCAACCTTTCCCTTGGTTTATCAAACCCTAACTCTTTTTTTCTTTTGGTCTTCCTCTCTTGATATTGAGCTATCTTCACCGCTTTCTCAAAAGTCTTAGGGTTTTTTACCTCTAATTTCACTCTCCAATCTTCTAATTTCAACCCATTTACAAAATACATTATCTTCAACATAACTGGGGCTATCTCACCTTCTAACAATGTTAAACTCCATCGATTCCACAATCTTTCAAACTCCCTAGCAAAATCCTCAACACATTGATCATCTTTTTGAACACAAGTTTCTATTTTCGCCCAAATCTCACTTTGACTTTCTCTTTTTTTTAACCTAGATAGAAATGCATTTTTAATGGTCTCATAGTCCAAATTTTGTCTCCTAAATTTCATGCTTCTCTCAAAGTCAAGCAACCAATTTTGTGCTTCTCCCTGCAATTGATATCTAAAAATTTGGAGTTTATCCTCAAGATTAGTCACTCTCTCTATCAAAGAACACAGCTCTATTTTTTCTAAAAATCTTTCGGGATCTTCAGTATGATTACCATGGAACTCAGGAAAATTATCAACCATTTTCAACAATCACAAGAAATCAAAACAAACTCATATTTAAAATAACAACAATGTTCATTTCAGCACTACTCAGTGGGGGCACCAAAAAAGAGATGTTACGCAAGCAGTGATCGAGAGCAAGCCTCACTCACAACCCGATAACGAGATGTTAAGGAGTGCCGGTTGGGGTAATTGACTTTGTCGAATGCACAACACAACTTTAAAAAATCAATTATTCGATCATATACCACAAGCTACACAAAAACAAAACAAAGCCTCTTATAGCTAAAAAAAAATTTAAAACCTGTATGTGGGTAGAGCATCACACAACCACAACACAACAAAAATACCAACAATTCGAAAATAAACCAAGTGAAATATATTCTCATACCTTAACAACCTTGAGCCGACACTCGGCGCTTCGACATCCAAAAGCTCCAACTTTTAAATTGGCATGACAAGAGCTCACTCTAACATGCGATCCTCCACTCTCCTCTCTCACAAAAATACAATTGTAATCAAAGGGGAAGGCCCTTAACTCTCCATTCTCATCTTCTTATATAGTTTTCTATCCATACTCACACACATTAGGCTTTTTGCTTTCAGCTTTTGCTTTTCTACTACTTTTCACTATTTTTGTTTTTTTCTGTCCTATGCCTGTTTGCAACTTGTTTGGATCATAACTTTGTCATTTGATGTAATATCCCGCGTTAATAAAAATGAATTAGTTAATGGAAATTTTTTTATTCCCCCCTTATCCCTCCAGCCGACTGACGAGCTGGAGGGGGAGGGGAATAGAAGGAGCTACTAAGCTCCTTGGTGGAGCCTTTGGAGGGAGGGAGGACATGTGTGTCTACACGCAAGGAGGGAAGATCCCCCTCCCCTCCATTATTTAATCGAGGGGGCGTAGGCTGAAGGAAGTAGGACGGTCTGCTATTACTGCGAACGAGAGGCTGAAGCCGCCGAAGGACGAAGAAAACAACACTACCATGAATGGGAGGGCTGTCGTAGAGCCAGTCGAGGCTGTTGAGAATTAGCAATCACACTCAAACAGCCTCTTTGTATGGAGTCTCAGGGTCAAGGACATGCAGGCTAACTTATCCCATATGCACAATGGTGCCTACTGCAGTTTCCTACTTTCCTATAAAGCATTGTACTTGCTTCCTTTCTTAATGCAATGATAGTACTCTTTTCATTTCAGTAAAGTGTCAATGTCATTGTCCACATACACAAGATTGTGTTTATGAGTCCAAGTCTCAATCTTGGAACCTAATTCACTTGTGTAACAAACAGTGTCCATTCCATCATGAGTCTACACTTCTCCTTCCATCCTCCATAGCTTCCGGTTATGTCATGCTCTAGATCCCGCATTTCTAACAGAGGCACCGCCCAAACCATTGTAGTTGTTGCTCTGGTCTGGTCCCCCTACCCACAACGCCATCAGCAGCACAACTGAGAAAAAAAGACCGTCAATGCTGCCCCCTAGTCCCAACCGCCGCCCTTCTGTCTATCCACCACCACCAATACTTCGTCGAAACGGCCATCTAGCAATTGCCTTCATTTCCTGGGAGTTATTCCCCCCCCCCCCCCTCGTAACCTTATGGAAGCATAGAAGCTTCCAAAAGGGAGGGGGCTTCTTAAGCCCCCTTCCTATGCCTCATCAAATCCCCTCCCCCGGGTTTTAATCCCCCCCTTAAGCCCTTGTTTCCCCCCAAATTATCCTTAGAAGGCCTTAAGAGGTCTTTAAGCCTTTCTAATCCCCATAAGGCCCTTGTTTTTACCCCCCGGGTTTCAAAAATTCCCTTAGCCCTCTCCATGGTTTTTGGAACCACATACCCCCTAGGTTTTTTTTCCCCTTTTCACCTTAAGCCCTTCCCTTGGCTTTGGGAACCTAACCCCCGTGTTTTATTCCCCTAAACCCTTTTTCACCCCCTTATAACCCTTTTAACCCTTTTTTTTAACCCCCCCCTCATAAGTCTTATTTTCCCACAACTCCCTAAGCTTTCTTCTTAATCCCCCCGTATCTCCATTATTATTTTCCCCCCCGAACCTAAAAATCCAAATCATCATCATGGCCTCAGATGGTATCCCATAAGGGAGAAATAGCCGTGAGATAAAAGATACGGAGGGAAGTAGAGGGAGTGAAAAGAGGGAGTGAAGGAGGAAGAGTGGGAAAAAGATAAAAGAAAAGGAAGGAGAAGACGGTGGAATTCCAAGAAGAAAAAGGAAAAGGCTATCTCACATTCGAACTATGATGCTGCCGAAGAAAGTCCAAGGTGTAGCTGCGGGAGGGTCATCTCCCGGTATCCATGTGGATATCTCACCTCAAAGCCAGGTTTTTTCTTCTTGGTGATTAATTTGGTTTTAAGTCGATCATGCAAAGAAAAATTGTGAAGGATAGGATATAAGTTATTTTTAACGAAGGAGTTAGCTTATGAATGACAATGTATACAACTTAGCTTTCTTTAAATTGCATCAAGCAGTATAAAATTACGAGCAAGATTAACCATTTACTATAGTAATATATTCCTAAGGGGTAGAAATTATATCTTGCACCATTAGTCTTATTCCTTTCGCAACGATTCATGGTAAATGGCTAAATTCAAGGAAGGTTTCTTTCGATGCTCAAATTAGTAGGGAGTTATCTTTGCTAGTTTCACATCTTAGCAAGGAAATTGTTGTTATTTGGCATGAGTTCATCTTTAAAGAAAACAGAAGTTAAATGTTAGGAATTAACAAGTATAAAAATTAGATATACGAACTCATTTGGAAAGAAAATGTAATAGGGGATTGCTGGATGACACTCTATTAACACTTTTCCCTTGCTATTTGAGGACTTGGGAACTAATAAAGTGTGTATACACCAATTTCACAGCTAGGCCTTTTTGTCCCAAGGAGTATTGTCGCTCTTTGTATCACCTTGGCATTAGGCTATATGCCAAATTAAACTGTATTGGTTGGGAGAGTAGATTGTCACAAGGATAGTAAAACCGTGACAAGACGATTAATATTACCTTCCAAAAGATAACTGAACCAATCTAAACATAGAAACATTCATACCCTAAACACTTGACTACTTTCCTGACCGTAGGGACAATAAATTCATAAAGATAAGAAACTAGGGTTTGTCCCTAAGGTTCTTAAAAGAAGAAACCCTAGGCATGACATACGTCAGCTTAAAGAATCTAAACAGATTATTCCTTCGCAGGACTTGCGCAACATGTATGAAATCATTTAGTCTTGTGATTGATTCACAAGGAGAAAAGGGAAAAACCCTCATCAAGGATGGCAGATCCTTACGCAAGTTATCTTGCAAAAAGATGTATTTTTGGATATCCTTCTAAATAAGGAAAGTTGTAAACCAGAAACTAGCATATCTAAGGTACCTTAGGGTTAACCAAGTTGGGTATGCCCTACATCAGAATGTAAGAGATCTTGCCAAGTTACAAGACACCTTGGGAACGAGTGCTGATACACTCAAAACGGAAAGAACACTTCCTTAGCAGTTTGCCATACAACTAGGTTGATTAATGGAAATGTTTGTGCTTGCTAGAGACTTTAGGGCTCTGTTTGAATTATGAATTACAAATTAAATAAGTACCTATACTTCAGGTTAAAGGCCTGAAGGGAGAGGCAGCTTCAGTTACCCTCGACTGCCTGCCTGACCCTAACCAACGGGTTTGTTGACCCCGCCTGGAACGTGGACCGAACCCGCCGCGAGAGGTCTCTCCATTGAGTTCTACTTCGAGTAGGGGGACGCTTGGGTGCCAGGGGGGGCTCTGGCCGTAAATCCCTCTCCTTCCAGGTCCTGCACAAGAGGCTAACGTGACTTAGGATTGGATCTCGAGACCTGCATACTAGTTGACGGGCGAAAGCTTGGAATAGTGATCCCTGGAGATTACTGGTTAGCCTTCGGGCAGATTATGGACAAGCCTACGGGGGGAACTCCTTGTATTTCAAAGATAAAATGATGAAATGTTAAAAGAACTTGCTTGATGTTATTTTTCTATGTCACGTGATAAGATTACGTGAAGGAACCAGTGCTTAACAAGGTTAATTAAAGAAGCTGATTGTTATATGTCAAATTAATGTGTTAGATAGTTACATAACTAAAACAAACCAAGGAAAGTGCGGAGAATGGGCCATGGGTATGTCCTACGGTTGGGTGGTCCCGGTTAGCCGGAAACTTTTCTCAAAAATCTCGAAGAACAGCGGAATGATCATCATCATCAAAACGAATAACGAGAACGATGACCTAAAGTTACATCTTATCGGATTTACGCTGTTTTAGGGGAACGGAATGGGACTATGCCTTATGGCAGAGAGGTTGAGCTTTGCATCCCTCTCATTTCCCATTCTCCTTGAACCAAGTGCAGCGTGAATCCGCTTCGGACCTGGCGTTTTTGCGTAAAATAGTTTTCTCGGGTCTGGCGCTAGTTGCTGTTAGAGCTGATGACCCATCAGGAAAACCCTAATTCCGGTCGATCCTAAGTGGAAACGGCCAGGATACTTCCGCTACATGGCAGACGCAAAAAGACCTAGATCGCAAAACCTGTAACATTCTACAGGAGTGCCGGGCGGAGCTTTCTAGACATCCTTTCCGATGGACTGCTAAGACGTGTCTTGGATGATACTACGGGACATGTTACATTTGAACTCCGAATATAGTTGTTCGGGTACTCAAAACGATCGAAACATATATGATCGACAAGCTAACGCGGGCAGAATTACGAAAATCTATCAAAAATGGGCAAAAATAGTGATATTCGTAAATCGCATCATTTTTTCTCCATCTTTTATCTTGGACGACTTATTCTCTTCCTTAGCCTATTGTTCTTGTAATTTCATTCACTTTCAGCACACATGTCCTCTTTTTCTTCAAGAAATACTCATTGACGATGTAAAACGTACGATCTTTTCCTTTGATCCTTGAGTCTCTTCAAAATATTCTCTGGATATGAACCTGTTTTTTATGCAGTGTGCCCTAGCAAGAATATGGTTTTTTTAAATGAACTCCGTGCCCAATCATTCATGATTTGGAAAAATATGCAATGTTACATTCATGATATGCAACCAATCAATCGATGCTACACTAAAAAATAATGTATGCATTGAAGAAATTGTGCCTAGTCTATCTACATGTGATCGTGCGTCATGCAAAATGCAAACAAAATTCCTTGTTAATTTAAAATTCCTTATCCTCACCTCTCAACTCTCTTCAAAAAGATATGATATACTCCACTCCACCCATCCATAATCTCACAATTTCTCAAGAAAATGATGGTCTTCAAGATGTTGACCAGAATAGAACAACCCATCTTACAGTTGGTGGCATCCTTCACAACCCTCTAACTCACCCAACCTCCTTACCCTCTCAACCAAAGGTTCCTAACTTTGTGATGAGCATCTCAAATATCGTGCATGCAAGAAATGTGCGTGCTCAATGACAGATGCTCTCTCATGTGCGCTGTCGTCGCATTAGGAGTTGAAGGTCTACCACTGGGGCTTTTAGTGCAAAAGAAGAGTTTAGGATTCAAGATTTGGGAAGGAAAAATAGATTGGGGTTTAATAAGATCCGGGATTTAGAAATGATTTAGGTACGAAAGAAAAGTTCAAGTTTTTTTTTTTACTATGTACTTTAGCATACATGAACAGAAGGAATAAGTCTATCTCGATTACATCAAACACCTCTGGATACATACATAATTTCATATAGGATATTTTCAGATTCTCAAGTCATTTATGAATGTCAAATGCAAGTTCTAATGGCATATATTTCAAGTACATAGATGGATTTCAACCCTTTGGAACAAGTATATTGTTGCTGGATTCAAATGCAACCAAGATTTGGGCCAAAGATACATGAAATGAATTGAAGAATCATAATTTTAGCTTCGGCCCTGTTTTAAAACAGAAAATTCCAGCCCATAATCAAGCTCAAAATGAGTGCATAAACTCAAGAAGAAGCACTTCTGATCATTCATGAACAATGTCCTGAAGAAAAGAGGTCATTTTCTTCCATTACAACCATAAAAATCCCATGTTTGCTCATAAAAATGGACCATAACAATGGGCTGCCCTATTTATGACTTGTTATTTCAGCCCATAACAGCCTGTATGTCTTCAATATCCTCACCCTTTACTTGCCCCAAAGTCACTCAAGTACTTGGGTACAAGTCGGGCTTCATTGGACCAAGAATATGGTAGACAAAATGAGAGAAGTCGTGCATAAGAGCAGGCTGAATACTCTTCTCTCAGATTTTCCTCTTTTATAGACAGTTTTAGCATGCATTTTCGTCAGACCAAAGAGGCAGAGAAGTGGAGCTCTCACCATGTTTGAATCTTCAGTAGTTGGGCCTATTGATCTTCAGTTTGCATGCTCCATATCATGCACCATAGCTCCAGTTCTATCTAGTTTGCCTCAGACTGTGCAGCCCGCATTTTGCGCCAAAAACTACGGGCCGCTCCCTGCTCAGTCCCTGGTCACTTTTTGACCTACCCAGGTCACTTGTTGGTCACTTAAATCTGTTACTCCAGGTCCCATGTGGACCTAGTGGACTTTTGGCAACTTTTGGAATCTTTCTTGTGTTCTGACCATATTTTTGCACCTAAATTAATGTGATTTATCTTGCAGACTGTCAATTACTTCCAGATGACCAAGTTGTAGGTTCCCATAGACTTATTTTTCATAAATATACATGGTATAACTAAAAATTATATGCTAAATACAAAGGAACTTGTGTAACTAAGGTGGTTATTGGATAACAATGTTTGAATTTTGTATGCAAATTTCTCATATAACTTCCAGTGAAGCTCTTTTGTGTTCATAAGAATCCCATGATTTATATTATGAACAGTAAACTCTTTGACATTCACCCCCTCCTAACCTGCACATCCTCCGGCATGTGCCATTTCATAAGATTACAAGTCAAGGAGGGTCTTCTTCTTCATCTTCATTCTCTAAGTCTTTTTCTTCCTGCATGTCTTCAAGTAGAGGGCTTATATCTAAGTCATCAAGTTCATAAGTTGAAGATTCTCTTCGTTTGAAGAGTTTGATTAGTTTCCCAGCTATTGGAATCTTAATCATGGTCCCATCCATTTCAGCCAAAGAGTAAGTAGCATTATTATGTACTACTTTTACAACATATGGTCCAAACCATCACTTGGCTAACTTCTTATGAGCACTACATTGATTGTCCAGGCTGCTATCATAGACAAGAACCCAATCATTCTCTTGAATAGCTCTTGGACGGAGTTGATGATGCTTGTCAAACCTCTTCTTATTCTTTAATCTTGCTATTTTTAGCCTTTCAATGGCTATTTTGACATCTTCTGGCCTTCTTTCAAGTTGCCTTATGCGTAAAGACATCAATTCTTCTCTATTCATGCCTTCATCCGAAGGCAAGATACTCCATGTGACAATGGATTCCTCAATAGGCATAATAGGTGGCTGCCCATACATAAGTTCAGCTGGCATATATCCTGTCACTGCACTATGGGTAGTTCTATCAGCCCATAATGCGAATGGTAGCATTTTAGGCCATTCCCTCAACTTTCCTTTGCATGATTTTGCTAAAGCTTTAAAAATTGGTTGATGACCTCTTTCACTCTTACCATTGCCTTCAGGATTGTAGGCTGAAGTAAGAGATAGCTTAATTCCCAATTGAGCAAAGAAATGGCGAGCCTCATCGGCATCCAATTCTCCTCTATCAGCAATTACTTTAGCAACACATACATACGTGCAAAATACTTCTTCAAGTAAAAATCTACAAACAGCATGAGTGGACTTTGTTGTCAAGGCCTTTCCTTCCACTTGATTTGTGAGATCTTCTCTAGCAAGTACTAGATATCTCATGTTCCAAATTCCTGTAGGCATGGTTACTAAATCAATAACCCATCTATAGTGAATGGATAAAGGATAGGTAGGCTGAAGCCCATCTCTATGCTTTACCATAGAATACATTTGACAAACATGACAAGACTCAACAAAATGCTCAATGTCTTTATACATGTTTTGCCACCAAAATTTCTCTTTTATTTGGGCAAAAGTGCCCCATATGCCTCTATGACCAGGCAATAGGCTTTCATGTAATTCTTGCATGACCTATCATTGTGTCTTTTTATCTCCTAAGACACGAACAGGCGCCCTTCCTTTCTTTTTCGCATGCCTCTAGAGGTATCCATCTTTAAGAAAAAAACCATAGCCTTTTCTCTTAATTATCTTGAACTCTTGATTAGTCCAATCTTCCTTCTTTGTCATAGTGCTCAAAAATTGGCCAATTTTTAGCCAATCATCTGCATAATATTCTTCTTTAAAGTGTGAACAAACCATAACAAAACATTGAATATGTTGTTTACTAGCTGTCCATTATCCTTCTTTGGTTGATTCATCCTTCCTTACTGATGCAAAATTTGTTTTAGCAGCTGAACCTGTTGTATTTGCTGTAATTTTTGTTATACCAGCCTTTTTGACTGCTAAATCAATATTAGATTTAGCTATGCTTGCTGTTTTCAGATTTGTACATGCATTAACAACATCATTTATAAACTCTGATTCTTCTTTATCCATCATTTCTTCTTTATCCATATATCTGGCACGTGAAAGCATGTAAGCAACTGGATTATCTCTACCTGCAATATGTTTCAAATGAGGATTTAAGGATTTAATATAGGCTATCCATCTTAGCATGGCTATGTCAGGAGTGGAACAGTTTTGGCGATCATGCCCAAGAGTGGAAGACAATCTGTCTCAACTATAACATGTGCGCCCATGAAGTACTCCTTGTCACATTTTAATGCAGTTACTACTCCCCAAAGCTCTCTTTTAATTTGAGCATACCTTCTTTGTCATTCATTAAGAACCTTCGCTCCAAAGTGGATTACATATCTGTTGCCTTCAAGGTCATCTTGACCAACTGCCCATCCTATTCCAATAGGACTTGTGTCCACTGTGAGTATAATGGGCTGTCCATTAGAGTAATTAGCCCTCTTTAAAGTGGGGGCTGAAGTCAACATTTTCTTGAGTTTCCGAATAGCCTAAGTGTGTTCTTTTTCCCATGTAAACCTTTGGCCCTTTCTCAGAAGCTGATAAACAATTTCAGCAACATGGGCAAAATGTGGTATCCAAATAAGGTAGAAGACACATGCACCAAGATATCTTCTCACTTCTAAAACATTTGTACATTCTTCCTGCATTTTGCTGATAGCATTTATTTTGGATGGAGAAGGCTTTCGGCCATATGGACCACACATATGACCGATCACAAGGACTTCTTCGACTCCAAAAACAGATTTAGCTCCTAAAAGAGTAAGATGAACTTCTTCTAATTTAGATAAGATGTGAGCACAATCATTAATATGATTAGAAACAAACTTTGACATCCAAGTTCATTGAGTTCTTCATCGTCAAGAAAAGGAAGAGTCAATTGAGGAATATAATCCCTCAATACTTTATGCATAGCATTCATCATGTGAGCTACTGAATTCGTAGCCCCTTGAGGTAGAGTACACATGCGGACTAAGCCAAGAGGTGTCTTCATTGTGGTAATATCACGGCTTTCCAAAGCAAGCTGAAATTGGTCGTAGCCTGAATATAAGTCTCCCATGGAATAGATTGCCCTACCTGCAAAAGATTAAGCAAACTCATCCACAATTGGTCCTGATCCAACATTTCTAATAGTGACTTTATTGACGGGTTGTAAATCTTGAATGAATCGTAAAGATCCATTCTTCTTAGGTATGGTAAACCAACAGTTGGAATATGGAGTTGAAGATGGCTCCAATATTTGTATTTTAATCTTTTCATTTAAAAGTTGCAATAACTTAGGCAAATGAGCCCTTGGAACCGGAATTGGTTTAAGATTCCAAGGCACATGTGGGACCGTAAAAATTACCATTGATGCCACAATGCTTGGATCCACACAGCCAATTTCATGTGGCTGAAATGAAAAAGCTTTACCATGGTTCTTTAACATCTGTATGAAGATTTACTTTTCTGCCAGCAAGAGAAAAGAGTATTCACCAATTTTCAGCTTTTGTAGACTTTCTGCCATAAATTGGTGACCAATATCTTTAGGATCACGAAGGCTTGGTTGTTTGGATACCCTTTCTACCAGTCCTTCGCTTTCAGGTGGTAGAGGAGTAGCTACCGGCTTGACCTTCTTATCAACTATTTTATACTTTGTTTCTACTCTTGCTTCATCCTTATTTGGCTGTCCGAAAGCTTCATAATCTGCAAATTCTTGAATTATGTCATACATATCCAATGTACATACCTGTATGGACTGATTTTCAGCTTGATTTTCAGCATGAACGGCTGTATAAATTTCAGCCATTGTATCATTATAATTCAGCCCATAAAATAGTCCTGAAATTTCTTCATCTTTAGATAAAACATCAATTTGCTTCAGCTCTTGCTCCATATGACTCAAATACTTTCTTTCAGCCCTATTCATGGCTGAAAACTGTTTATAACAGCCCATACCATTGGCTGAAAAAACCTGCAAATCAGCTTTTGACCTTGCCTCCTTCATATGTGGAGGCAATTTTTTGTGACATGATGCACTGCCATAGCCTCCACTTATAGCAGCGCTACCCAAAAACCCTTAAATTCTCGGGCATTACGAGGAACAGGATGATCTCTCAATCGATCCCTATTCCGATGGTGATTAACACAAACAGTTAGGAATTGAACAACTTTATCATTATCCTTGCTTCTTATCCGAGCATATGATGAACCATCATCAAGAGACTTTGTCTCTAAACGAGATTCGAAAATAAATGGTTGTCCAAGAATGATAGGATAACTGCAGGAATCTTGAACAAAGAAATGAAATTCATCTTTTACATTACCAATAGTAACTTGTACATAAGGACATGCTGCATAAAGATCGCTAGAAGAGTTATTGGCTACCTTCATGTGCCATCCTGGGTCCACATCAATGGGCCATCCATCATTCTCATAGAGACTTCTTGACATAACAATAATTTCCGATCCATGGTCTATAAGGGCAATGCATGGAGTTTCTTTCTCACCGATTTTAACAACAGTTTCAGTAGTCGCCCTTGCCCAATGGGTACGGTAATAGTGACTACTAGGAATAAAGTGAGTTTCACTTTCTTCTTGCATATTGTGAAGAAGAGTCTCTTTCTTATGCATGGGCTGCACTTTAGATTAAGAAGTTCCCACCATTATGGCTTCTTCAGCTTTTGCTTAATGTCTAGGATTTTAATGGAGATGTAAGGAAGATGATGTGGATGAATGAGTTTGATAGGGTTTTAGTGAATTGGTTTGTGAAGAGACTAGGTGTGAATGTACTCTATTGACTAAGCTTAGCTTTTAACCTTGGTGATAAGGTTAATGAATAAGCTTCTTGATAAGCTAAAAAATCTTATCACAACACGAATGGTCGTCCGTGCATAGGAACATCGACAACTTCCACATCATCCAGTAGCGCCCGTCATAGTACCCACTCCCGTGGAGGTGCTCACGGTACATGCTCCCCATGTTGGAGAATTCCAAGCACAGAATCCAACCCTTCTTGGTGATGTATTCCACCTGCTTTGTCACCTGGTCACTGCTCAGTGCTAGCAGGTACAACAGTGTCTCATATTTATTGTTGTCATGCAGGGTCCACACCAGCATACAGTGCAATCGGCCCTCGTTCGACACAACTCCCTTGGATGCCAGTGATGCCACTCTATATTTTCATGGTCATAGCGTCCACCTCCATGGAGCTACTGTCCATGAGCAGCTTCTTAGGCCTCAAGAGCACGAATGGGGTGGCCTCCTTCTCTGGGCAGTAGGTGGCGTGAAAATTTGGTAAAATACCTCTATCGGCAATTACCACATTTCCTAATAGTTTGCTCAACTCTTGGTCATTCTTCACAGCCAACTGGATGTGGTGACGGATAATTCTTGTCTTCTTGTTGTCTTGTGTTGCATTTCCTGCAAGCTCCAACACCTCGGCCACAAGGTGTTCCACCACAATAGCCATGTAGACAAGAGCCCCATCCCCCACACGCACGGCATACTTGCGCTTGTTATATAGCTTTTTTGATAGTATATTTCTCCCAACTATGCATATGAGATTCTGAATGTCTCTTCCTAGAGCATACCTCATTTTTCTATCTTCTAGTACAAAGCCACTTATGGGCAAGCCTCTTTTGGGCACATATCCAACCTTTACGGGCATTCATGTTAAGCATCGTTTTGCTATTCTCAACATCACTAAGGTTGCTCGAGCTCTCATAGGGACTCGCAAGCTCACACCACCATCTTTGTTACCGTGCCACTGCCCTCTAAGTACTTGCCACCTCAACTCATCTACCTACATTCTAGTCACATGTTTACATGCTAAATAGGAGAGAGAGAGAGAAAGAGAGAGAGAGAGAGAGAGAGAGAGAGAGAGAGAAGTATGGAGGGAGGAAGGGGAGGCTAGTGCATATCTCTCTCTATGCTTGTTTGTGGAGGCAATGGTATTCAAGGAGAGACTGAATAGGGTGTGAGAGAGAATTGGCTATTATGCTATCAAAAACAATGTGCTAAATGGGGTAAGAGAGAGACTCTCTTTCTCTCTCTAAAATATATATTTCTTCCACCTCTCTCCCCCAAATTTCCCCTCTAAACTTTTCTCTCTCTAAGTTTTTATTCTCCCTCTCTTTATTTTTTTCCTTGCTATCTAAATCTCTCTCTCTAAATTTTTTGTTTCTTTTCCCCCCTCTGTCTCCCCGGAAAAATTTTCCCCTCTAAATCTCTTTGCATTCTCTCTCTCTCTCTCTCTTTCTCTCTCAATATTTTCTTTATTTATACATCTTATCCCTTTAAAAATTCATCTCTTTATTGTTTAGATGTTTGCAATCACACCTACTTCAGTCTCTTTGTAAGGAGCAGTGAGGGCTCAGGACTAGAATCCCACATATGCACAGTAGGAGAAGTGCTACCATCTAGTTTCCTATAAAGCATTGTACTTGCTCTCTTTTCTACTGCAATGTCATAGTACTTTTGTCATTTAGTAAAGTCTCTGTGTCATTGTCAGTCAATACACAAGATTGTGTTTATGAGTCCAAGCTTCCATCTAGGAACCTAATTCACTTGTGTAATAGTTAGTCATGTCAGTGTCTTCATGAACTCACTCTTTCTCTTTCGACCTCCATAGATTTTGCATCTACCATGCTATAGATCCCTCACATTTCCACATGGTATCAAAGCCCAGTTGGGCATGGCCTAACTTAGCTCAACTCAACTTCACTCCTCGTCAGCTCATGAATTCACTTCCAACTCCATTCTCACTCTACCTGCAGTGAAGCTTCAATGGCTTCCATAGCCAGATAGGACCCTACTCACTTGGAGTGCTTGAATCTCTCTCCAGAGACCATATCTTAACTTTCCTTCTTCTAGGGATCTATTCGTCTACTCAAGGTGCTTCCTTGTACCACATTATAGTACAATATTATTGATCCATGTGTCCAACATTTGAAAAATTTGACATCATTGTCAAATCTACGCCCTATCGTGGTCGTATAGTCAACGTGGCTAGCACACACCGAGATCTAGCCTATGGTCTTAGGGAAATTGAAGCCTACCTTATAAGCTTACTCTCCATCGAATCATTTGTGCCATAGCTGCGTATATGAGCCGCAATGAATAAAAAAACTAGTTGGGTCAAAACCCTAGTTATAGAGACTCCATAGCTAAACTTCCTAAAAGCTTCATCCTTCACCTTATTCTCTTATTGGAGTTCTTGTCACTTTGATTCACTAGCCTACTTATTCTCCAGCAATATATAATCAGCAAAGAGAGGAACTTCTTGAAGTCTTTTGGAGTCTTGAGGATCTCAAGCATCAGCATCATAGCCTCTAATATTCAAGCTTCATTTCCCATAGCTCAATCTTGCTTTGCCTCACATCAGGTCTGAGATTTTTTGGATTACTCCAGCATCAAATCAAGGAAGGGAATACAAGATTTGAAGATGATTTGAAGATCATTAAAAATATCATTGAAGATTTGAAGATCTCTCAAGCATTTGGTTCCACAAGTCTCTCTTGATATTAGTCACTTAGTGTCTTTTTGGGCACTTATGCTTGTTAGCACACTCAAGATCATTTCTTTTTGCTAAGAAATTTGGAGTTGATTTGCTATTATCCCTGCAAATCCAACATGGAAGAAGACTCTCCAATAGGTCACCTCAAAGGGGTAGGGTTTCACACCTAGCAAACCCGCATCAAGCTCATCCTAATGAAGAAGGGTCTTTGGGCCATCACTAGTAGCAAAGAGAAGAAGACTCATGATGCGGACCTTGTAGTCACTTGGCAAAAGAATGATGATAAGACTTTGGCCATTATCAAACTGGAGCTAGATGACAACTATATCTACCATGTGGATAACTGTGATACTTCACAGGATACTTGTAAAGACTTGATGCTCTGTTTGGTGCACAGTCTAAGTCACCAAAGTATAGTCTCTTGATTGAATTCTTCAGGCTTGAAATGAAGTCCAGCACATCACTTTCCACACATCTAAATTACATTGAAGGACTTCTAACCCAGCTTGTAGGAATGTCGGAGATCTTGCCATTAGTTATATGGGGGTGGCTATTGAGTATGAGTTTTGAGCTCCTTGCCCTCCTTGAAGATCTATCCATCAAGTCCTCACATTCCACCTTCTTCTCTTCTCTCTCAGATCAAGATTACTACCTCGACTTTTGATTAGCCAATGATCCTTTGCTTGCTTTAAAGAGATGGAAAATGTCTCTTCAACGGCCTCATTGTCCTTGCTACCCATCTCTTGTTGATGGTAGAAGTTGAGAGAAAATTCATAGGGAAGAGGAGGAATCATTTTGGTGAGTGGCATCATATCAATGAAAAATTTGTCATCACAATATTTATCTCAAGCTCTTCATATGTCTTTTGAACATATCCTTTAACTTCCCTTGACCAAGAATCTTTTGAACATGTATCTTGACCATACCTTTAATCAATGAGTATGTTTTCACATTCGCCTTGTATCTAAACTTCTTCTTCTAGGTAATTATCTTGTGTTGATTACTCTTCATCATTCTTTGCTCCCATCTCACAAAGCGTCATTGTGGTGAGAAAATTTCACGAACTCCCGTGTATTTTCCATGCGACACTGGCTGGTTTAGACTGATATATTATGCAAGTAGAAGATTAAGTGCTGCGAGAAAGAACTACTTTGTAATGGAGAGAAAAGCCCTTGAAATGGTTTATTTGGTTCAAAAATTTAGGCATTACTTGCTAGTAGGTAATCAAGTGATCTTCCATGTGGACCACCAATCTCTATTGCTCCTAATAAATAAACCTCAATTAATAGGAAAATGGGCTAGATGGATGTTGTTGTTACAAGAGTTTCACTTCAAGGTCATTCACACTCCAAGAAAAGAACATATAGTGACTGAGTGTATTAGCAGATTGGGAAATAATGATGTAGAAGTAGGAGCTCTTGGTCAACTACCTAATGCTAAACTCTTTGAATTTTAGGTTGTAGATCCACATTCTTATTATGATTAGCTACTATATTTCTTGTAGGAAGGAGTAATGCTAGCACATCTTATAAGTGATCAAAGAAGGAAGTTGGTATCTAAGAGTAGATAATTTCAGGTTATCATGAATACATTGTATAGATGAGGAGTGGATAATGTACTAAGAAGATGTGTGCTTAAGTTATCAAAGAAGGAATTTGGCATCTAAGACTAGATAATTTCAAGTTATCATGAATACATTGTCTAGACAAGGAGTTGACAATGTACTAAGAAGGTGTGTGCTTAAGTATGAATAGTTAGTAGTTCTGGATGAAGCCCAACCTTGATTATCAAGTGGTCACTTTTTTGGGGAGAATAAAAGCAAGAAAATTTGCAAGTTGGTTTGAGAGGGCCTACTATCTTGAGGGATACACATCAATATGCCAAGAAATTCTTCACTACAAGATACAGGCCTCATACTGATGTTCAAAGCGACGAAAATGTTCATTAAAAATTTTGCCCCCATCGTTGCTAAAAACATCAATATTAATGACACCATAGAACTCTCACTATATGCATCGCTATTTACGTCACTATTTGCAACACTGATAGGAGTGACACAAATAACAACGCTTTGCGACGTGTGCACTAAATTTACAATGCTAATAGCGACGGTTACATAGAAAAAAAAATTGTGGCAGGGAAGCATTGCATAATGAAAGTGACAGTAGAATCATGGAAAAATACAAAGGATGATAATAACATAGTGCATAGAAAATGCGGACATAAATCACATGACCGAAAAAGAAGAGGATGTGTGTTCCACAGATCCAAGGGCAAGCTATAGATCCTCGCCATTCGAAAGCTCGTCATGCCACAAAGGAGCATCAAACGAACTCTACAAAAAAAGAAACAACTACACATCAGTTCACCATACAATAATGAATTTTAATTAAAATTAGTAACTATGGACAAGAAAGATGAGTGACTTACTGGGCCATCGTGTGCATACAATCAGTTAATCAATGTAGTGACACCGTGTCTCTTTGGATATGGAATCTCTAGGTCAGTGGGATTGCAGTTTGTAATGGAGTGCTGCAAAGCAAACAAAATACAGCTGTTAGAAACACAACTATCAGTACAATGGATATTGCATAAAAATAAGAGAGAATAACAAAAGAAAAGCTTACAAAGTCCTCCAAATAAGTCCTGTGGCTACCACTCCCAAGATGATGAACCACTCTTGTCTCCATTCGTGCCCTCGTTGCCTCGTGCTACTGTCTCCAACCTCCTGGAGAATCTCCTAGAGTCGGTGCCAATCATCTGCCTCTAGCCACTCGGGCTTTGAGGCCCCACTCTTAAGTGCATGCGTGTGTCCGATCATCTGTGTGACATGTACGCATACATGCACTCCATCATCCAGCCTATGAAAAACCTACTATGTAAGGATGCTACTATGTAGTCCTTGCTCCCCTCTGGTATGTTCTTCCAATGATCCAAGATATTGTGTCGAAAAAACTTATTGGCACAACTCTCTCATATGAGCCATCACCCTCCTCCCCTCATCATCAATAATAATGGCTCATGTCCTATCATCTACAAGGTATCCATACCCCTTTGGGCTATGTCTAAGATGTGTCCTCTCACACCTATGACTATGCTCTTGGGCATATGCAGGAGACCCTTATACATCTAGTGTACCTACGGGGATGGTATCTCTCAAAGTACCACCCATAGGGGTGCCACCTGTGAACAGCTAAGCAAGAATTGGAGTGAGTGGAGTAGACATTCCCACAGGTGTGATTGAAGTAGATGCTCCATGTGGAAATGCCATCCGCGCGACCACCTTGCACTCTATATTTTTTAATGTACATTGAAACAGATAATTAGTTGTCACATATAAAATCTAGAAACCCTAAACCCTAAGCACGTCATCACCTTTGGACTACATCACCTCGAGAATTCCCACTCCTCAATTGAGACCTTTGTCCCTTCGCAAGATGTTGCCATCAAAGCTCCATGCAACCATCGCGTTGACATAAAGCGCGGCATCTCCTCCATGCCCTCAAGATATTAAATCAATTGATGGCATGTACTATGTCGAAATTCAGATCACGCTTCTTCTCGATCTTTCCTAGCTTTCTCATGCCTAGCAAGCCACGTCTCCATGGAGGAATGGTGTAACATACAAAAATGATTCACTTTCTCCTCCATTGCAACATCCATCCTTTTTTCTACCCCATTTTGAACCACCACATCTTCGATCAATCTATGATCGCCCTTAGTGACCATAGCATACTATTTTTTGAATCCACTGTTGGTAGCTACTTTGAAATATGCACTTACATCTCAGACACCAACCAATCTTCAGTCATGCTACCTTCTAGTCAAGCTTGTTGTCGCACAAAGCCTTTTAGGGCTTTCATGAAGTGCTCCAAGAAGAACATCCATCGCGTATGGATAGGTCTTGCAATGTCTATTTCCCCCTCTACAAGATGCACCAATAGGTGCGTTTGTATAATGAGCATGCTGGTGGGCAAGTACTTCTCAAAGAGACAGACAGTCTCCACTGCTCCCCGCCTTGTAGATTCAATAGAGGATGTGTTGATCTTCTTCTGTGAGATCCATTGCACTAAATTTGACAACTTGTAAATCGACCTGCGTATATTTGGAGTAAGGTATCTCTAATCACGATCGCTAATACAAAGTGCCACAAATGAAGAAGCATTACGAACAATGACTAAACTCCAAAAAGCAAAAAATAAGCAGGCCACTTACAATCCAATCGTATTACAAACTTGACATATATTATGCCAATCATGGGATTTTAGCTTGGATAATTGGTCGTCTTTAGAAAATACGAACCTGAGAAAACGTATCATACCCGTCGGAGTGCGGATAGACTTGATAATTTGCTTCATAATGAGCTCCTTTTTAATGGACAATACCCAATGAATGTGAGGGTAAATCCTCGCATTCATTTGGATGTGACTCTGTGTGGACCATTTTCAGCTTGTACCAGCTTTGGCCATTCATTTGTTTTGGAGGTTGTCCAAGAAAACCTTCCCTCAGTTCATGACCCTCTGGTAAGAGAGTGGTGTGTCCTTGATATACCATCTTCCTCATGGTTTGTGACCTTCAGGATTCTAACTATGGCCCACACAATGGACATACATGATAACTTGAGGTAACCAGACATGCACCAATGCCTCTATCCAGTGAATACAAACTTGAATGAGCTATGATAGATATTACCAATGAGAATGGAAGCCTACTTACCTGAGCACTCCCCGAATCTGCGAAAGTCAAGCATGGTCTGCATGAGAATGGCTCGTATATTTGCAGACCTTCGACCATGCACTTGTTCATATCTTCCATAGCGACTCCCTCCTCCCACAAAAACTTAAGCTCATCGACTAATGGATGAAGATACATGTCTATATTCTTGACTTTGTAGTAGCCACAATTGAGCAAGCTAAGGATGAGGTGTCCTTTCTTCGTAGAAAGCCATGGAGGGATATTGTAGTTAACAAGAACTACAAGCCACACACTATAAGAAGTTGAGCGTAGACCAAATGGGTTCACGCCATCCATAGCAAGATCGAGCCAAAGATTCCTTGGCTCTTGGGCAAAGCTTGGAAAGGTAGAGTCAATGTGGCTGCATGCGCATGAATCTATTGATATTTTTTGGACTCCATCTGTGGATCTATTCTGTGCATGCCACATTGTCAAGCTCGCCATGTTGGAGGTAAAAAATATGTGATGTATACGGGGGATAAGCTGAAAGTGTCTAAGAACATTTTGAGGGAGAGTTTACCCTTGCAAGTCCTATCGATACTTGTGAGTACCATACTTTGGAAATGTCTCCATAGTCTCGTACTCTCCTCTAAACAGTACCCAATTGTTGACACATGCATGGATACTATTGTAGTCCATGCCAAGATTTCCTAAAACATGTCGCACATCATTACGAGACTCACACATGGTATTTGCGAGTGGTAATATATGATACTTAATTTGAAAAAAAAAACATAAAACACCTTGAAAAAGCACAATTGTTTTTTATAATGGTGCCAAAAAGAAATCAATGAAGCGTATAAAGAAGGTACCTGAATAAATTCATTACACTTACATCGCTCCACCTGTATTTTGCTTGCACACTTAGGAATGCAAGTAGTGCCTTCAAGCAAGACACTCAGCACCCATCATATAATAGTATGGTTGCTTCCTCTGTAAGTGGATCAAATGTCTTAACATCCATGGGTATCAATGCATCGATCATTGCCTCCATCTCAAGCTCCAAGATTGTAGGAAAGTATGAAAGGCTACCTATCTCCTTTGGTATTGACAGTATAGATTGGGTAGTGCCTTCCAAGTGATGGATTGGCTCAAGCACTCCATCCATTGCACACCCCACAAACTCTTCTAACTCGGCGCAAAAGGTGCGATCCTCCTTGGGATGAGATGTCACCTCCCTATAATAAATTTTACGACCACATCCGATATTTTTGTATATGATATTCAACTAATGTGCGAATAAAATGCATGATTGATATACACTTTTTTTACCATTTGCTCAAAATCTGAGATCGCCTGATCAATGATCTCTGATTGAAACTCGCTGAAGCATCGTATGTGTTCTATAGACAATCTACATTTTTGTCTAATTGCCAGCTTACATTGACAACAAGGACATGGGATCCGCACATTAAGATACACCTCGCGATCTTGAACATCATCGCCTTCATCGTTTTCCATTTGGTCTACGTTACGACAAGCAATTTTGTTTTTGTTATCATTCTTTTTATCTTTCTTAAATTGTTTGAGAAGGGATTTCTTCTCTTGTAACTCAACAAAATTAATGTATGTAAAGTCTCCACCCACCTGGGCCTACTATATGTAAAGTCTAATATGCTATGCATGGGGGCAAGAGACTAGCTACCCTAGGTCGGATTGTTCCCTGCGTCCTATGGTATTGTAGTGGACCTTGCTACCTTTTTTCCTTTCTGTATGACTTGATATGCAAAGCATATGAGGAGGTAGCACAAAGCATGCCAATAAAACCATCCATTCACATCCAAGTCAAATCTCTCTTTCTCTTTACCGGGCCTAGAGGCATAGGCTTTCTGCGTCTTCCCAAAGCATCGAACACACCTAAGGTACATCCTTAACTATATATATATATATATATATATATATAAGCGTCAAACACATCCAAGGTGCAACTTTAACAAAACTTCTCTATCTCTCTCTCTCTCTCTCTCTCTACTACTACCACCACCACCACCACTACTACTAGTACTTGCCTTCCCGAAGCATCGAACATAACCAAGGTGCACCTTTAACAAAACCTCTCTCTCTCTCTCTCTCTCTCTCTCTACTACTACTACTACTGCTACTACTACTACTACTACTACTACTACTACTACTACCACTACTACTACTACTACCACTACTACTACTAGTACTTTCCTTCCCGAAGCATTGAATAGATATTACTACTACTACTAGTACGCGCCTTCTCGAATCATTGAACACACCCAAGGTGCACCTTTAACAAAACCTTTCTCTCTCTCTCTCTCTCTTTCCACCACCACCATCACCACCACCACCACCACCACTACTACTACTACTACTACAAACAAGAAAAGAAGACATTAAAGAACAAGATCTTACCCTCTCTTTGTTTTTCATCCATTCCTTCTCCTCTCTCCTCTCTCCCTCTCCCTCTCTTTCTCCCTTCCTCCCTCATTTCCTCTCTTTCTCCTTCAATACACATCATTCTTAACAAAAAAAAAAAACTAAAGAAAAGGAGAAAAAACAAGAACAAGACAAGAGGGAGCAATGCACTCAATGCAAAGGTCCAAGGATGGATTTAGTGGCTCCTCTTCGCAACGGCAACTCCTCTTTGCCCTTCGTGCACTCCCTCCTCTTCTTCGCGAATGGTGGCAGCGGTGGTGAGAAGCTCTCCTTCTCCCTCTTTCCCTCTTTCTCTCCCTCTCCCTCCCAAATTCACGATATAATTCACTCTCTCTTTCACTCTTTTACGCAAAATGCCGTGCTCGGGTTTCGGCCCGTTTATTTCCGTCTGAGGACTATCTCTATTTGTGTTGCAAATAGCCGAGAAAATAGCGATGGCCATTTGCAATACAAGTAGCAATGCCGCTAATTTGTGTTGCAAATGGTTGTCGCTATTCCCCTATATCCTTGTAGTGCTTGCAATGTTTGAAGAAGAATTAGCCTCTTGATAGAGATAGTATGTAGAATCATCTTGTAATTTTGCTTGAGTCATTTCAGAAATGAGGAAAAGATTTTTTTGGACCCATTAAATCAGCTGCAACAAGTGTAGCCAGGTACTTATATTCGAATATCATGACCAGGTTTGGATGCCCTATAAAGCTAAATACTAATAGGGGTAAGCACTTTTTGAATCAGGCCATTCAAATGTTAACAACCAAGAACATGATTTTACATAAAAAGTTCACTCCCTATCATCCACACACTGATCGAAAAGTAGAGATCTCTAACAATATTCCACTTTTTCGTATCTTGAAGGACGTAGTTGAGGATACCATGAAGGATTTGGATGCAAAGCTAGATTGTACATTATGGGCTTTTAGGACTACATATAAGGTTACAACAAGACTTACACCCTTAAGGTTGGTGTACGGTTTATAGGTTGTGGTAGCATGGAGTTCATACTTCCGATCCTAAGAATTGCCATAGACACAAAGTAGATTGTGAAAGATAGTGTAGCATAGATTGGAATTGCTCCTAAAATTAGAGGAGGATTGGATACTAGCTACCTATGTATTAAGGGTCAAACAGTCAAGAAGGCAAGCGTGGGTGAACTGGCATATAAAGAGGAAAGTTTTTGAAGAGGGGGACTGGGTTATGGTGTAAAATTCAAGACTTGGAAAGTTTCCCCAAAAATTGAAACTTAGGTATGAAAAACCATTCATTATCTAGAAGGATCTTAGGCAATGCACATTTTTGTTGAAGGACCTGAAGGAAAATATATTGAAACCTATAGTGAATGGTTTTAGGTTTAAAAGATTGGTTCAACCTTATTATACTCCTATTAATCTTATTATTTCTAGTTGGGGACATCAATTAGTAAAGGAAAGTTACTTGTGTGAAGGGTCACAAAGTCATGAGAGAATGAGAAAATGAGAGTGAGATAGAGTAATCTTGAGTGAGACCTTAATGACATGATAAACTTAAATGTTTGAGCTACTGGGTATTATACTAAGCATTTTGTACTTTGACTTAGATAGGTAGATATCTTTGTTATGTTTGGACAAGGCTCTTAACACAATCTTATGAATGAGAGATGGATGAATAAGAGGATACATTCAGTATTTTCCCAATGCAATATAGCTATTAGATGACAACGTCACATCACCTTCTAGCACATAGAACATTATGGAATGTTTGATTTCTCCTAATTACACTAACTTGTGGAAAATGTTAACTTATAAGGCCACTAATCCTAGAGGCCCACTTGATGCTATATACATCCTTGGCAAACTTGTAAAATGGATATCTTAGAAAAAAAATCTTAGCCTTCACAAATGATGTAAAGAACTAAAATACTTGTGCTATTAGTAGAGAATTACTTTCCTACATCCATCCTCACCAATCAAGTGCATTTGCTAATATACATTGTGGATGAGTCATGTATTGTACTAGGCATGGTACACAATAGGTCGATGTTTTTCCCTAAATGCTTGATAAATACATCAATAGGATTTGCGCAATAAAAGGTAAGGCCCAAGGACTCCATGAATGAAGGGTGTTCTATATCGTGAAATGTTTAGGGGATCAACATGGTCATATGCAATCCCTATGGATTCATTAGTCTATATTGTAAAATTTTTAGGGGATCAACATGGTCATATGCAATCCCTATGTCATTTACAATAGAATCACTGAATTATTAGAGATGTGATCCAAGGCTATGGGTAGGTAAAAAGGATGAATAACTTTTGTGTAGAAAAATTAAAACAAGTTTTGTGTGTTTGCATCATCGAGTCATGGAGTAGTGGTTGAATTTATATAAGGCTAAAAAGGCGCAACAAAAGCTAGCATGCAAGGCCTTCAAGGCATCTCATAGGACATGGCACATGTACTATTTAAAGTACTTGGAGGCACTACCCATTTTTATGACCACTAAATGGTTGTATAAATAGCTAAGAAGAAACTATGTACAAGAGGATCAATATAAACCTGGAGATTTGGATTTTTCTAAGGGATTTGCATGTAAGCAAAGAAATTGTTGGGGTATCTTGCCTTCCTAATCATGATTACTTGATAATCAAACATTCTCTTAGGGTCCATCCTTGCTTTTCTTTTTAGTTTAAGTCACATTTTGGATTTCATTTGTAATTGCAATCTTTTGAGTAGAGTGAATACAACAAAGATGATATACCTTTGATTGTGGTGTAATGTTAGAGTTTGGGTAAGAGAGTCGTCATGGAAGCACAAATGTAAAGATTGTGGTAGGTGAAATGGATTACTATGAGAATATCCCGTAATGCGCAATCACTGTTTTCAGGCAGTGAACAACACTCCGAAGTGGGAGATGAAGAAGGAGTGATCTGGCAGAATTCTGGATAGATGTCCTAATACTTTACCCCATTTTTGGAGCCAATGGAGGGATCAGATTGGCAGTTTGAGCAGCATAGAGAAAGGTATTGTTTTATGTACATTTTTGTCTACAAGAGATTTGTCTTGTCATAATGCACAAATAAACTAATAGGCTTCAACTCTGTGAGTATTCTTTTACATCTTCTATTTCTTTCAACCCCTTCTCTTCCATCTACTCCTCTCCTTGAATCTCCCTTCACCCTGCTGTCTTGTACCCCCGCGGTAGAATTTCGACCCCAAACACTCCAACAGCGTGTATTCCACGGGAATGTAGGAAAAATGGCTCAATCTAAACACAAGTATAATGGTAGCTATCATTGATGAAAAGAAGATGACCGATATTGTTGATGATATGGCAAGATTAATGACAATTATTGAATGCTGATGGCATTAGAGTAGGTGATGATTCAAATGATGACATGGCTGTCGTTGATTACGGACTGAACCTGATGACAAAGAAAAATAAAGGGTGATGAAATCAAGCAATTTTCAAAATGATAAGTTTAATAGCTTTAAATCTATTAAAGCCTAAAGGCTTTTATGTTTTGGCCTTAACAACTTAGAATTTTTTAGCCTTAGAGAAAATATAAAACTCAAAAGCTTTATGACTTTTGGAAAACATGAATATCTTGAGAAACTATATAAGAGAGACACTAGTGGTGCTCTCATAGAGGGAGGCCATCAAATTTGAAGAGAGTGGATTGAGGTTGTGCATTGAGCCCCTTGCCTACATTCAAGTTTTCACCATCAAGTCTCATGTGAGGGTGCTTTGAGTTCGAGATTTGTGCTCTTGCCCTCTTCAAAGATCTTGCAACAAGTTCTAGGAGAGAGGCTCTTGAGTTCAAGCTTTAAGCTCCTCGCCTCTTCGAAGTATTCGTTATCAAAATTTTATGAGAGTCGCTTGAGTTAGAGCATTGAGCTCCTTGCCAAGGCTATAAAGTTTGAGCATTGAGCTCCTCGCCCTTCTCAAAGTTCTCTCCATCAGTCTCTTTCCACCTTCTTCAATTCTTGCGATGTCATAAGCTTTGCAAGTGCTTTTTTTCAAGCTTCTAGCTTGAATTGACCTAAAGTGTACAAGGTTCATTGAAATTGAAAAATTCAAAATGGATTTTTTTTTTCACTTTTGTGTTAGAGGGTATTTCACACTTAAAAAAAGCTTAGATGATTACATTAGTTACAATAGGTAGTTATATTAATAATTAAAATATATAAATAGTTTAATAAATATAAATTAAGTTAAGAGATTTTTGGATATTTTAAATGTTTCTTGATAAGAGTTAAAAATAAGGTGTTTTATAGTTTTTAAATAATTTTTTAATATAAAATAGGAAATTTTAAATCAAGTTGAAGTGTTATCATTCTATAATGTTAAAAGTTTTCACACTTTAGAATGTTTGTAATAGTTAACAATTTATTTTATTGTGTTAGAGACTCTATCACACTCAAAGATAAACTCATATATATTTAAAACGTTTTACTTATTCTATTGTGTGGAGAATATATTAAACATTTGTATGGAGAACTCTGCCCCCAATATCTCCTGCTAGTAGGTTTGGACAAGATGCCTGGAAAATTTTGTAGGATCCTAAAGATCCAAGGGTCAACTAGATGTCCAATAAAACAAGGTGGTATCCATGGGTAGGGCATACTCCTTAACTGTCACAAATCGGGAGTAATAAGTTTCTAACTTGCAAAGGGAAAATAATTTATTCCTATTTAAGGTGCAATAAAACCATGGGAGATATCTTCATGCATAGCTTCTTTCATTTAATTCGATGTGATGATCAATTCTAAGATTCCATTGTCTCAATACGACTATTTTCATTATAGAGGTGCTCCTTCTATCAATTAGATCTTGATTATCATGCCTTGATTAGGGATGCTAGCCCTTGCTATGAGAAAGTAATCCTCTATGGTTTGAATCCACACCTTGGCATCCATTTAAACATCTTTACTCTTACCATCAAATTCAAATGGCTTTACTTGTTTAAGAAGGAATTCCTTCTCTTGATTTTTGGTGGTACTAGTAATAGGTGTGACACCTTGATTTACATTTCAAGGAACTAGTTTAATACAAGTTATCAACATTTCTATAAACTTTTCCACATTGAAATGCAAGTCTTAAAGAAATGTCAAATCTTTGCACAATTAGGGAGTATTTTAAATTTTTGATAAGCCAAAGATGCATTATCTCATGATAGGTACTCTTTTACAAAAGCCATTCCATGATATTTGGTGACATCAATAGTTTTGTAAACTAGAGGCTAAACAAAAATGTCTAGGGTCTTTTAATAGGAAGGAAGGTCTAAATAACCATCTTTACAATAGTTATGATAGCGAGAGCATCTTAAAATAGTGACCCTCTTAGCTTGAGTTTAGTTGAATCGCTTATTCATAAATGGAGAAATTCTGATGAGTTCCCTATCTCATTAAGTGAAGGATAGGACTTAATCTAGATTTCTAAACAATAAATAAACAAATATATTGAAGATTTTCCATCCACTAGATCCACTTTAGGTTGATTCAGATGTGAGCATGGCAATTAGCATTGATGAAACAATACGTGCTATCTTGCATCTAACACCTTTCATTGTATAATAGAGATTGGTTATAAAATTGATCTAAGAGATACATAAATTGATACCTCTAAACAAAATCTAGGGAATCCATCACCAAGGTGAACATGTAAGCTTGAATATTAAGAAACATTTCCAACTTCTTTTTGGAAAAAGTCCATCACTCATTAATCACAAATATATTTCACAAGAGAGTTGTCAATTTAATTACTTATCTTTTATGAAGGAAAATGAGTTAAGCTTGGTTAGAGCTTGTCAAAACGAGTATGATCTTATGTTTTCCACCTATGAGTTGCTTGCTAAGAGATTGTACAAGTGAACTCTATGTAAAAGCTCATGCACATGCACCTCCACGATTTTTAGTGTCATATGAGTTCACTAATGGGGTTTTTTCCTTTTTTATAAAACTTGGATAGATTTACAAGGTTACACTTATGAAGGGGTGATTTTTATGGCATTTGTTGAGATAACCTATAAGTTTATTAAGAAAGAGGATTCATTGTATTATCTTATGGTATGTCTTTGTAGTTATTATAGTTAATAACAATTTGCCTACTACTATTTGTAGTCACACAGGTTTGAAATATCCCTATACCAATATTCTTTCTTACATGCTCAATGCCATACATAGAAGAGAAGAAGAAATGAATATTTATTATATCTCTTGTAGAATTCATTAGACTAACTTCCAATTTATTGCACTATATGTATCTCTCTTCTTGAGCTAATTTGAAATAGATCTTTTAGTGAAACAATATGTCAATTGTGTCGTCACAATAATCTTGCACAAGTCCATTTTCATATATATTCTATATTTTCTATGGCCCAAAATAAATAAGTGATAGGGAAAGAATATACTTTTATTTTCATGTGACAACCCCTAGTATGCATATTATGTAGTCTTTCTTTCTTATGTAGGAGATTAAGATTCTAAAGACAAATGTCAATATGCAATGATAAACATCCATCACCCAAGATTTAAAATCCAAACACCAAAAGTCCACCCTATGTGCTAAGGCATTTGTATCTTTCCCTTTTTTCCAAGCTAAGTATAACTTATACAAGTGAACTAGAATTTCATATTTTACTACTGGATCATTGTACTCTAGTAGATACTTTTTCCCTCATTGTAGTGTAGTAGATACTTTTTGAACAAACTACTGGTGAAATGTGCATATGAAAGAAATGAAGAATCTTAAAGTCAAGTTATATTTCTCATGTTTTCTCAATCTTACTGAAAATTTTGTCCAAGAGCACAATTTTCTTACATGTATTGGCTGATTAAAATGTGCAGCTATTGACCATAGGAATGCATTCCTTATAGAAACCTTAATTATGAGTTTAGAAAGTGATTTCTTATATAGTTATCAATAAAAAATGATTGTTTATTGAAATACACAAATATTATATTTATTCTTTGTGAACTTCTAGATTGGGACAAAAGATTTTTCATTAGTGTCTTAAGTCACATGCAAAAGACATGCAAAGCTAAAAGAAAGCATAACCAAAAGAATATCTCTCAAGCTAGCTTGAGAATATGCAATCTCCTAAGGCTTTCAATAGCTCCTCATGATCATGTGCACCCAAATGTTTTCAATTTGGAACATGATCTAAAAGGTCCCAGTCGTTGAAACTAGGCACTTTATGCTTAGATTTGCAATGGGAGAATGGTTGGTGCTCGACATCAATTTTAGGTTGATACTTTGCACTAATTTTAGTGACAATGAGGGTGGTTCACATCCTAGGGCATGATTCATGTGGCAAAAGGGAACATATAAAGCCATTGTATTTTCGTTCTCTTTCTTCTTTTTTCTCTCTCCTTTCTCTCTCTCTATGTTTCCTTTTCTCTCTCTTGTTTCTCCCTCTTCCTTTTTTTCCCTCTCATCTTTCTCTCATTATCATGTTTGGAAAATTAATTATTCATAAGTAATACTATATATATGTAAATAGTAACTACATATATAAAGGTACATAAATATATATTCAAATGATAAATATGTATACATATAAATATAAAAAATATATAATTAATTTACATATAACTAAATATGTACATAAAATGTGTGTGTGCGTGACATATCAGTAAAAAATAAATTAAATTATATTTAATAGACAAACAATAGTAATTCATTTATAAATAAAGTTATTATTATTATTATTATTATAAATTAAGGTATAAACTGGTGATAAATAACTCATTGATAATCATTAACAAGTACACATATAGAGAATGCATGTATACACATGCTAATAATAAATACTTCATAAAGTAACTAGAATATCAACATAATAATGTTTTTAATGTAGTTAATAGTTCATATTTATTATACATATTACTAGTAAATAATTTTTTATACTTACTAGTTCTCATATTAATCATTGAATTAGTTTTATTAAAATATATTATATAAATAATAAACAATGCAATATATCATATATGATGCATAATATATAATATATCGTTGATTGTATCCATAATAACATTTGTATGTAGATACTACTTAGTGATAATAATTAAACATATTTATATTAATATTAGTTTGTATATTTTATAATTATCATAATAATTAATCATTAATATATAAAAGATATATGATTGTTAATATATACATTAATCATCCAACAACAATAATAATGTAAGTATTATGTATATTAATAATAATATATATCTTATACATTCATATGTATTATAGTTAATACTTTTTATATAGATGTTTTCTTATACATAATGAAGCTAAATAAATACCAAAAGGGGTACCAATTTTGGGGCCAATCAAGTGTGCATTGTCCAAGATCAGTAGGTAAATTTGTATTTTCAGATTTGCATTTATTGTTTGTTGCTGTAATTAAGTTGTAATCATGGATTACCACCTATACACGGAAGGAAGGTTGGTTTCATGGTTCCATTGCCAGCATACCATCAAATCCTTTGAATTGGTGGGTGTGTGGTACTTGATTGCAACTTGGGACTATTGCATTATTGCTGAAATTTTCTCAGTAGTGAATTACATCAAACATGTTTTCACATGGTGATACGGGATCAAGTGGAGAGTGTGTGTATCCCAACAATGTCTCAATAGGACATGTGTGGGGGGATCCATGGGGGGCAATGTCATGCGACTATAGGTTCCATAAGAAAAATCATACAAATGACCATTTACAAAAAGAATTCAACTATATGCATATGTTATAGTATCTGAGTTATCTTCATGAAGCGATAAGCAATATTCACACATGGCATGAAGTCTTTATAAGGTGTTCTAGGAATAAAATTGGTCTCTAAAATAGCTTGAGTATCCAATATTAAGTTCCAATGACTTAATGAGAACTTTGGGTGGATCTAAATACATTCAAGTTCTAGTTATCTTGTGTGATATGAGTCATCCAAGCCTAAACATATTAAAAAGTGACACATTTATTGACCCCCACCTACATTGGATCAAGAGAAAATCAAGTGCCCAAGGTGCCTCATCAAGAACCAAGTGGCATTGTAATTGAGCACTATTCAAGCAATGAGAATGGGAGATAGAGTGTCAGAGGGCATTGGCATAGAAAGCTCATAGAAAGACAAGTACCACCTTTCTTGCCATGCTAAAACCTCAATCAAGTCTCCCTATTTCTCAACTAATTACTAAAACAAAGCCATGTTCTATGGATTAAACTAAAGAACTGGATAGAGGAACCAATAGAACCAAAAATTGGAGTCATATAAAGAGACAATGATGATATACATATAATAAGCCTAAACCTAAAGCCTATATCAAGAACCTTACAAGTCAATTCCTTTTGACAAGAAATGGAGATGCATATAGTTCTTCTAATTGTTGCATTGGGAAACACAACCAAAAAATGAATCATTGACAGAAGGGCATGAGTTTGTGTCCTTATAGCCACATAGTTTTGTAGGCTGGGACAAGCTACCTATAGAAATGGTGCACTTTAACATTACATTGTCTTATGAAACAAAAGTTAAGACTTCTAAGTTATTGAATAAGTAGCCAATCAAGATCTCATGTATCCAACTCTCAATAAACTTCATTGTCATTAAGGGATCGTTGATTATGATATCTTGCTCATTTAGCCATGGATGGCATCAAACGAAGACAATTAGGATTGAGATGCATAGATGGAAGACCTCATGCTTGACCTAGACGCCATATCTAATCTATTGGAAGGTTATACTAAAACCATGCCAAGCTATGGCTCAAGCTTTTACTCTAGGTTCAAAAAGAGAGGGTAACAAGAAGGGTTCCTTTTTAGTGGATATGGGCTATGTTCACATTAGCTAGAATGAGCCAACTAGTATATGATCCAAATGGTCATACAACATTTTTTAAATTATATTATTCAAGTTTGCCAACATTTTTGTGGCCAATTTGGCCATGTCAACCAAATTTGGGAATTTCTTGCTATCATGGAAATATTGCTTAGTTTGTTGGTCATTCTTCTTTACAAGTTTCAGCACACTTCAACATACAAGGACACTTCTCCATCTTCTAGTGCTACCTTTCATCATCAACCTAACCCAATGCCCTCACTCATGCCTTGGGTTGAGTGTAGGAATTGATTAATCCTCTATGTATTTAGCTTTTCCTTTGACAACTATCATGCATAGTCCTAATGCAATTCAAAATGGAGTATACCTTACTATAAGTGGAGTTACAAAGGTTTCTAATGGATTTTCCATGTTGATAGAAGAACATTATGTGTTTCTCTCTCTAATAATGCTGCTAGCTCATATTCCATGGCTAAAAATTGTGATTTATACATCAAAGTTATATGGTTGTCTCCATATTTGATTCTTTAGATGAGATATAAAAGACCCCAAAAGCCAAGATCACCTTTCCAAATGAGAAACCAACTACTCCATAATCAAACCTCTTTTTTAATGAAGAACATTATACTAGAGAATTAAAGAATCTCCCTAGTTCCACTCTCAAATTAGAAATAAATATTTGACCATGTGGTTAAATCTTAATCCCTTTTTTGAAGATGGAACTTGGTACTATCATCTATATAGTATCTAGAAAACATTTTATCTTCAAGGAAGAAGGTAACATTTTAACCATGTTACCAAATATTGACCATCCTATAAATTTCCAAAGTATATGAAAATTTACAAACTCCCTAATATAGTGTTGAAGGGCTAAGTAATGCTTAGGCCCTTAATCATAAGTAACCTACCATGGGAGAAAACTTAAGCTCAAGGCCTAATGTATAACTTAAGTGAGCTTCTTATGGGAAAACTTTCAATGCAACTAAATTCTAAGTGTAAACTTTCTACTTAATGGAAGTTTCATATCCTTGGTATAATGGTCATTGTGCCAACAAGAGCTAGTGGTACTAGAATTACAATTTTTTTAAATTAAATAATTTACTCCATTTCTCATTCTAGTGATGGAAAGGTCCTTTGAAGCCACAATCTTATCAAAGAATCCAAGCACATCCCAAACCTAGTCCATATGGTTGACATGATAATGCGATGTAGAGGTTTCATAGCTTCAACTCAAGAGTTATGCAGTGCCCAAATGTTCAAATTTAATAGGAGGATGTTGTAGATGCCTATTAAAATTTTTCAAAAAAAGAGAAAAAGAAAAAAGATAAGGAAAAAGAGAAGTACAATGAAACACTCACTGCACCTAGGGTTTCATCCCCTAGCCCATGTCTTCATACCACAATATCAAGGCACATCAATGGCAAGTAAACTTAAGCATTCTTGATAAACTCGTCACCTTAGGCATAGTACCACACTAATCCTCTACCAACTGGGTCCTCAAGTGTGGGACAATGTTCCAAGTCTACTTGGAACTCAGCCCAACTCCTTGATGCACAGCATATGTACCTCACACTACACATGACATATAGACACACCCCGTAGGGAGAGCGTGGCTACATGAAAGGTACACTACGTGCATCTTAAACGATCAAGATCGATGGCTTGTACCTTTTTCTCCCTACAACCTCCTCCAACTCATGGTGACAATCATCCTCCTCTTTATCACAACCGAAAAAACACCATCAACACTACTTTCCCTTACAACATCAAAGATTCCTTTTCCTCCAAGATATCTTCATCAATTGACCAAGCCATCCTCCCCATCTAGATTGTGTTACTATGACACAAGTTACATGGGTAAAGTGTTAAAAATATAAAGTTATGAAGAAAGAAAAGAGCTTAGAAGGGCCACAATTTTTTAAAGAGATTTGGGCTACCTCTCATGTAAATTGTATTGAGAAATAAGTAGCACTTGAGTTAACTATATGTAGATCAATATCTCTAGGTACATGCAAGGAGAAGTGATTAGTTATTTGGCCAAAAAGAGGGCTAGAATGTCTAAGAGGGACAAGGAAACCCTAATCATTAAATTGATATAGAAAGGATGAGAAAGAATGTGTGTGGGATGAGGGATTAAGAGTGAAGCCTCCATCTCTTCTCATGTACTCTCACATATCTTATTCATTCTCTCATCTTGCATGATGAAGGATGTAGACAGCTTGAGAGCCTAAGGAGTGCGCATCCATGATCTCTCACATAGACTATGTGAGAGGCAGTCCTCAATGTAGTGGTTGAATCTCTTGAATCAATAAGAGGGTATGAAAAGTCTCAACAATTAGTGTGTGGTGCCAAATGTGGAGGATTATGCAATCACACTCCTATGATAGTCGCTTTGAATGGAGCAGTAAGGCAAGAGACATGCAACAGTCTAGAAGAATTGCCTTGCATCCCATAGGCATAGTGAGGAAAAGTGGAACTATCTTGCAACTATAAAGCAACGTACTTGACAATCATTTGATGAGAATGGCTTGTACTTTGTACTTTCAATCATATCCCTATCTACTCAAGATTGTGTTTATGAGTCCAAGTTAATCTATCTTGGAACCTAATTCACTTAAGTAATATAGCATAGCTTACCATCCCCAAACTGATGGTCAAACAGAACGGGTCAATCAAGTTATCAAGGATATGCTTAGGGCACATTGCTGTCATGAGCTGAAAAGGTGAATTCAATACTTACCTTTGGTTGAATTTGCCTACAATGCTTCTTACCAACAAAGCATTTAGATGACCCCTTTCCAAGCATTGTATGGTTATGACTATCGAAGTCCTCTAAACTTCTCAAATCCAACCTCGAGGGTTGAAGCTTCAAGGCAGATGTTGGAAGAGATGGATGACCAAATAAAGTCAATAAGACAGGACATCCAAGCTGGCAAGGATAGACAGAAGGCATACACGGATTTGAAGCATCAAGATAGAGTCTTCGAAGAAGGAGACATGGTCTTCATTCACGTACGCCCAAAGAAGAGTTCCCTATCCTTAGGAGATTGCAAGAAGCTAAGTCCAAAGTTTTGTGGACCATACAAGATCCTCAAGTGCCTAGGACCTAATGCTTATAGACTGCAACTCCCGGAGAACCTAAAGGTTCATAATGTATTCCATATCAGCCTAATGAAGAAGTATGTACCTAATCCTAACCATGTACTCGATGACCAACAAGTTGTAATGCCTAATCAAGGAGTCCTTGAACTAAGGCATGATAGGATCTTAGATGTTAGGGAGAGACAACTAAGATCCAGAACCTTGAGAGAATGCCTCGTCCAGTGGAAAGATTATCTTGAGGAGGATGCCACTTGGATTAATGAAAGCACTCTCAACCATCAATGTCCCCAGTTTATCTCGAGATGAGGACATCTTGAATCCTCCAAGGGGGAGAGAATGTAATATTTCTACCGAAAATATATATTGAGGCCATATGAATTCTCGGCAAAAGACAATGCCGACATTGGGTCCTGGACGGAATGAACTTAGATACGATGTATCATTATCTCCTGTGGAAAAAACTGGGACTATGAAACCGCATATGTCGCATGAATCCCCTCTTGGGAAGAGGTCATGGGGATAATATTTGAATTGGATAATTAATAGGATAATGGCAAAAAAAAATTATCCCTTTCTCCTCCAGGCGACTGTCATGCTGGAGGAGAAGGGAATAGTAATGGCCACCAAGCTGCTTTTGCTGGATGCCATGAGACGAACGAAGCATGCCCAATGCCGCGTGGGGGAGGGAGCTACCTCTCCCTCTCCATATAAAACCATGTCTATGGGAGCTTTGGAGGAGGAAGGGAAGAGTCAGGAACTCTGACGCTATCATAATTGGTTGTTGGCGTAGAGCAAGAGGGTTGATGTTGGCCGTCAAGAGGGAGGAGCCAAGATGTTGCGCTGCCCTTAGTTGGGAGACTCCCACATCGCCGCCAACTGAGAAGGGGAGTGTTGGTGTGGAGAGAGGAGGAGGGACGGACTTTCGACATAGCCACTAAGAGAGGAGAAGGCATCGCGTTTGCCACCGTAGAGCCATGGTGGAAGCGTGTGAGAAAGAGGAAGTCGACGCCGCTGTAGAAATCGGGTCTTCTTTTGCGCCTCCATTCCTTCCACGTGGGATTCTGAAAGCTCCAGAAGCTTTAAAAGCTTCTTGGAAGCTTCCAAGGGTGGGGCTCCTAAGCCTCCTTCCACATTACACTCCCATTCCTCCTTGTGGGTCCTCTTAGCCCTTGTCCATGTGGGCTTGGTAAACCCCCCTCCACATAAAATTGCTTTTTTTTAAAAAGGGCTTATACACCCTTGTTTCCCCCTACTTTCCATGGGGTCTCGCCAAACCTTGTAAAAATCCACTAAGCCCTTTCCCGTGGCTTTACTAAGACTTACCTTGAAAGGTTTTAAAATCCCCTCCCCGGGATTTAACCCCTTCACAAGTGGGCTCTTACACTTCCTTTTCCCCATTCTCACTCCAGAATTTAGGACCCTGTATTCCACAAAACCGTGTTTTTAAACTCCATTTCCGTGGATTCTCCTTTCCATACATCTCCCATAGAGCTTACCATATCTGGTTTTTTTAAAAAACCCATTTTCATAGCATCCCCACAAAGTTTTAAACCCATTTCTTTCCAAGTGATTCTCCTCAAGTTCAGTTTATCCACCACTGGATTTAAAAAAACCATCTTTCCTATTGCAACTCCCACAAGTCTTTAAGGCCTTCTAAAGCCAATTCACAAGGGGAGTTTTGCGTATGAAGAGACGGACAAGATCATAACTCTGTGTCCAAGGAGAAAAGGCCGAATTCGCGATGGCCCCTAAGAAGGCACCAGGCGCAACCGCAGGAGGATCGCCTCCTAATATCCACGTGGACATCTCACCACAAGTCCAGGTTTTTCTTCCTAATTTTTATTTACGTCGTTATAATTCAATCATGCATGGATGATTTTTGGAGATAGGATACATTTTTCATTTTAAATACTTTGACTAATTTAAAAGAAATAACTCATGACGAAATAATTCAATCATTAATATTTTCAATAAAACGAACAAAATAAAGTGAGCAGAAGATTGCTATGCATTTCTAGCAAGTAGTTTTTATGCATTGCAATAAATTGAAATTAGATTAATGTCCATTTTTACAAAACAGAATTATGATAGTACACGTTGATTAAGCATGGAAGAAATAAACCACATATGGCATTATTGAACATCTATTTCGAAATGATTCCTAAAGAAGGTTGCTAGCAACTGTAGGAAATTGCTAGGGTTGCATGAAGAAGATTTGACTCTAGGCAAGTGGCCCATTATTGAACATCCTTTTCAAAATGATTCCTAAAGAAGGTTGCTAGCAGCCGTAGGAAATTGCTAGGGTTGCATGAAGAAGATTTAACTCTAGGCAAGTGGCCTAATATTTTTAATCAACAAAAGAGTGTGTAAGTTCTACATACAAGAAATTCATTTGGAAATGAAAGTTGAAAAAGGCTGCATGTTTTAGCATGAATCTTGTTTGCATGTTATAGAATGATTAATTGGAATTAGGCTATAACTTAACCTATGCTTTGATCTTAAACTGAAAAGTTGGGGTTGAAAATCAACTTACGCGTAGACAATGAGTCATGTGGTTATGGAAATGGTAGCGTAATTATCTTCAAAAAAATAGACAGGTTAAGTTGGTTTAAACCTAAACACCTAAAGCCACGAGGTACTCGTCTAGGAAGGGTTAATTCAATGCAACGTATCCCAAAGAACTGACTAGGGTTAGCATATTGAAGACATTTACCTAGTCACACGTATTGCTAAAACTGAAACTCCTATACCCTAAATACTTGCCCACATTCACGGAATGTAGGGACAGTAGGACATACTTGCGAGAAAAGATCTAGGGTTTTTTCCTAAGAATCTCTTGCTAAAAAGATGAAACTCAGAACCCTAGGACCGACAATGTCGGCCTAATGCAATCAAGAACGGATTGTTATATCAAATCATGACACAGTGATTAGAAGACACCGTTGATGGATAGAATAGTCCCATAGTTTGATGCGACACCTGTGCAACAAGTTGCAGAGTCACATAATCTTGTGATTGGATCACAAGGGAATGGCCAATTCCTTGGAATAAGGTTGGCAGATTCTTACGCAAGTTATCTTGCAAGAGGATGAATAATTGTCCTAATATAGTATATTTATTGGGTAAAGATAATTGCTTGGAAGCAAAAGACCAACCAATAAATTGGAATAACATATGAACTTAAGGTATTGATCAAGTCAGGTTAATAGGGTACGGCCCTAACCCACGATATAGGGGATCTTGACAAGTCAAAATTAATCCTAGATCGAGTGTTGGATGCATTCAGAAAGAAGGATTCACTCCTTAGCAATTGGCCAAAAATAACGACCAATGGAAATGATTGTGCTTGTAACAGTGGGAGAGGTAGCTTCAGTTACCCTCGACTGCCTGCCTGACCCTAACCAAGGGGGTTGTTAACCGCGCTGGGAAGGTGGACTGAACCTGCCATGAGAGGTCTCTTCGTTGTTGAAAGACATTGCAAACAGCATCATAATGCATAATCATCCCATGGGAACAAATATTCATGAAGCGAATTGCATAAAACATCAATTTCCTTTGTAAAAATGAGATTACCATTCTTTGCGGGTTGTGGGTTTTTATTTGCCATATCTCGGGACTGATTTCCAGTCACCATTAATGCTCATGACAGTCCACAATCAGTAATCTTCCTTCCCCTTGCACCACGGAGCAATCTGGTCTTCATTGGACAAGCATCCGTCATCCATTCTTCTTCTTCTTCTTCACCACATGAATCTGCCTTTAGGGGAGAGAGAGGGAGGAGAGAGAAATACTGAAATCAGAATTCTTCATAGAGACCACCATTTGACAGGCGAGAGGCGGCGATATGATCAGCAAGGAGAAGGTAGACAAGGCCAATAATCATTTGCATAGGTTGTGTGCGGCATGCAAGTGGCCTCTCCATCCTCCATGGCGCATTGTTCAGCGCCCTCTGTTGGCCATATTTTTCCATCGCTCTCTTCCCACGATTCCTCATTTGCATGCCTTTTGGTTGGGGGGTTAAAATTCCCCCAAAGGGCACCCCCCCTTTGGTCCATGCTGTGGCCACCCTTTCAAATCTTGACCATTTCTTGGCCTTTTCCACGTCCCGACTCGGAATTGAGCTCTGAAAAATCTTGGGCGTCCGGGTTGGCATCCTGCATTGGTCGATAACTCTTATCAACCCCCACGATTATTTGAAAAAGTATGAAAAATCAACAAGTGTCGCTCGGGCGCCTTTAAAGCAGTTTGACGCTTAAAATCGTCCTAGATCGAGCCGCCGCCTTCGACGTTGAATATTTTTCCCTTGATATTTGTAATTTTTAGCTATTTTTAAGCACTTCTCAGCACCAAAATTCCGCTCTCATTGGCAACCACGGGATAGGGCGACTTAGCCCGTCGAATCCCATAGTAGATCTGCACAAAACAACCAAAGGAAGCATCAAGTTGATACAAAATAAATACATACTAGACACAGCACAATGCTCACCCTACCCCCTGACAAAACCAAGGGATGACATCCACAAGGAGTAGGCCTATCATAATCTGATAGAAGATCCAAAGCTAGTCAATAACCAACTGGTCCAACACAGCCAAGCTAAAAAGAACTATCAACGAGGTTGCCCTAAGTGGTGGTCTGAACTACCTACCTAACTAAGGACAACACAACTAGGAGTTCCTACTAGGCGAGGACTCCTATAGCCTGATCAAGAAGTAGTTTCTTTAACTTATTTCTTCTTTTAGGGTTTTTATTTTTTCCATACTCGAGCATGTAAAAAGGAGGGAGCTGAGACTAGTGACCCAAGGAGAACAGGGTATCGGTCTCAGGTCCTATCTCGGTACCCAAGAGCCTTGCAAGGCGACACTTAATCCTTTTTTGACGCTCACTTTTATTGTCGCTCCAACCTTCCTTATTTTTCCTTTTGCTAGCAAGATGCCACCCCTAGGAAGACAAGGCATCGGCCCTGGGTCTGACTCGTCCCCAAGAACCTACCAGGCCTTCGCTAGGCAATGATCCATTGCATACACATTTTCATTTCTTTCTTTTCTTTTCTTTGATAGGGGTTAGAACCCCTTTTTACACACCTTCATATATTTTTATTTTCTTTAAGATATTTCAGGGTTTCTTTTTCTTTATCATCTTTTTTCCTTCTGCAGGCTTCCCTAACGGCCTCACAACTAACAAGAGCGCCTAGAACGGCTGTCTAGCAGGCTAGTAGAACAAGGTCACTAGAACTCCCTTCTAGAACAGGTGTTTTGATGTCTGACAATGTCTTTACAGGAGGCAATGACTACTCAGACCTCCCTCAAACATCCCTCATGCCTTGGACGCCAGTCCCCAACAGGAAACGAAAAACCCCTTAACAAGTACACAACCACATATATCATCAAAACCACAGTACTCATAAAGGATAAATATCACCTGGATAGGGCCACAAGAAGCGTCGATGCCGTGACAAAGGCTCCCTCCAGCTCCATGTAAGCTGTCAAGCACAGGACTCAAACAAGAAACCATTAACCGCACCTGCACTAAACAGAAAATAGGCCCTCTTCGCCTAATGAAATAAAACAGACAATAGCCCCTCTTGGCCTAATGAAATAAAACAGTAAAACCTCGCAAAACTGGCCCTCTTGGCCTAATGAGATCAAACAGAATATCATCTACACATCCTTCCCTCGAATAATCCAGATATACAATAATAGGCTCCCTCCCAAGGAGGATAAATAGGCTCGTAGCCCTAAACTAAATGCATGAGGTTATGACCCATCCCTCCTTTGCAAAGATAGCAAGAGACGTACGCATAATATGTTGTCTAATCAACGTATGGGTCCCAAATAATAACAGTAGATTTTTCTCAGCTACTCTTTGCATCACCCATATCAACCATCGCCTGCCATATACTGCATGTTCTGATAACATACCCCACAAGCGACCGGGTCCTGTTCCATCATTGATCACAATATCCAAACTAGGACCACAATTAAAGAAGAGGTCTTCCTCATAAGCAAGATTTGCCAATGAATCCGCAAACTGATTCCAGTAACGTGGAATCAGGTGAAAAGTCACTCTCTCAAACTCCTCAAGTAGGGTCATCGCAGTCCGATGATACATACAAAGAATGGGATTCCACACTGTGTATGTCCCATCTACCTGATTCAGGATCAACTGGGAATCACCTTTTACTAACAATCGACGAATACCACCTTGTTTGGCAATATGCATTCCCATAATCAAGGCTTTATACTCCGCCATATTGTTCGTGAATCCTACCCCGAGATAAGCAGCTAACTTCATTGTAACTCTTCGTTGGGGGTCCCGGATTACTACTCCAACACTTCCTTTTCTATTAGGGCCCCTGGACACTCCATCAAAATATAATGTATACGTCCACAATGGGTTTACATAGCTAGCCATCACAAACCCCTCTATTCATAATTATGGTAATCAAAGTTTAGCATATTGAGAGGATGAACTGACGGCTCCATCTCACCTTCTTCATTGAAGTCAAGAGGGATACTCGTCAACAGCCGTAAGAAGTGATGGCAGAAGACTTTGATCTCCCACAAAAAGGTTCCGTCTTCTTGCTCAATCACTTTATACCCTTTGCTTTACCAAATAAGTTTCCCCTAATGGTATCTTTGCTCCAGATATGGGTGCTCCAAATATGGGATTAACTGACCCATCAACCATCTTTTAAACTCTTCCGCAGGTCTCAGATCATCCCCAACATGGACCTCCAATGCATTTTCTTTGTATTAGCAGACTTAGAAATAATAAGGTTTAATCTTATTAAGATTAACCTTATTCTGAAACTCTACTCCCTGTAAATCAGCTAATAGGGCTGTAGACCTATTCTTCCCTAACCTAACAATCTTGTAGGGTCCATCCCATTTAGGTTCCAACATTCTTGGGAACAGCTCCCTACGCACATCATAATACAAAACCGATTGCCCCTTCTTAAAGTTATACTTCTTCGCTTTCAGGTCATGCAACTGTTTCATGCGACGTTTAGCCACCTCTTGATGTAACAGGCTTTGTAACTTAAGTTCATCGAGGTGCGCTAAAGTCGTAAATCGATCTAATAGGGCGTCCTCATTACCCAAAGAATGGTTTATTGCGAATCTAATGGTCGGTAACTCAATTTCTAAGGGTAAAACGCACTCTTCACCATAAACTAGTTTGAAGGGCGTGTGGCCAGTGGCTCGATTGAACGTGGTATTATATGCCCATACCGCCACATACAGCTTCTTGTCCCAGTCGTGTTTCTTTTCAGATACGACTTTCGATAAGATAACCACAAGCTGATTGTTGGTACTTTCAAGCTGCCCATTTGCCTACGCATTATAAGGAGTCATTTTGTTGTGCTTGATCTGCCAAGCCTCTGTTAAGATTTTGATCACCTTATTCAAGAAATGGGTTCCGCGGTTCGACACTAATTCTTTCGGGGGACCAAAATGGCATATTATTTGCTCTAAAAGGAAACTAGCAGTTTCTTTAGCATCATCTTTCCTTGTTGCACATGCTTCTGACCACTTTGTGAAGTAGTTAGTCGCTACAATGATATACCTCTTTTGCGCAGTCGACGACGGAGTAATAGGACCCACAAAGTCTATTTCCCACTTCTCAAATGGAAGTATCGCCATAATAGGGGTGAGTGGTCTTTTCCTATTCTCTCGACTATCATGTCATTGACAAATATCACATCTCTTAACATACACGAACGCATCCTGGAAGATGGCAGGCCACCAGTAACCTACTCTTAAAGCCTTTTGTGCTATAAGCCGTCCAGCAAAATGGCCTCCGCAAGCGGAATCATGGCACTCTTTCAAAATGAATGGCACCTCGTCAGGCATCACACATCGGCGATAGATGTCATCAACCCCTTGCCGATATAATGTACCTGCGATCAAGGCAAACTTTAATGCCTGTTGCTTAATTTTCCTTCTCTCAACTTTAGATAGTTCGGATCCAGCCTCTCCTGTCAATAAATAATGCGTTATTGCAGCATACCAAGAGGGAATGGACGCCGTATCTATCTTAAATAACGACTTCATGTCACTACCTTCAGCCATAGATTCTTTTGGCTCCCCAAAGTCCACAAGACATTCCAGGATGCCTTGCAACCTTGGTGGCTTACTCCTGATTTCATAATCAAACTCCTGCAAAGTGATTAATCACTTCGCTAGACAATCAGGTGGCTGTAGCTTATTCATCAATAATCGAAGCCCCTCCGCCTTCGTATAAAGCATAACTTTCTCATAGAGAATATAATGCCTGAATTTCTTGGTCCCAAAGACCATCGCAAGATACAACTTCTCCATGTAGGTATAATTGATCTCTGAAATGCCCAATTTTCGGCTAGCAAAAGCAATCGGGTGATACCACTTTTCTTCCCAAATTTGGGCTAAATAGCAGCAGCTGATACTATGCATGGTGGCTGCTGAAAATATATAGAACACCTCACCTCTTTTAGGTGCTTTTAAAATGGGAGCTTTGACTAGCTCCTACTTCACATCCTCGAAAGCTATCTTACAGTGGTCACCCCATGCAAACAAATAGCTAAAGGACAATAAATTTGTAAGCGGCAACGTTCTTTCTGGCAAGGCATTTATGAATCTATGGTAATAACCAACCAAAGACGGAAAGCTATGAACTTCTTTTGGAGTGCGTGGTGGACCCATGGCAACTATGACTTTGACCTTCTCGGGATTAGTCGCAATTCCTACCGAACTGACCACATGGCCCAGCAAGAGCCCATAAGGTACGCCAAAAACGCACTTCCATGGGTTAAGAGCGATATAAAATTGTCTGCAGCGCTCAAAGCACTTTCTTAAAATGATCAACTGCCTTTCTCTCACGGTGGCGGCCCCTAAGTCATCAATAAACACCTTCAACTCTTCAGGGGATATGTCACCGAATGTCTTATCTGCTGTTCGTTGCCATGAACCAGGCGCATTGCATAAACCAAAGGCCATCACATGGTACACAAAAGTACCAAAGACAGTAATAAAGGTTGTTTTCAACTTGTCCTCTTTTGCAATTGCCATCTGGTTATATCCTGCAAAGCAATCCATAAACAAATATATCTCCCTACCTGCTAATTGATCCAAAATTTGGTCAATGAATGGCAACGGGTAGTAGTCCTTAACCGTCTGCTTATTTAGCTCTCTAAAATCTACACATAATCGAATTTGATTATTTTTCTTCTTCTTGATCACAACTGCCGAACACCATTCCGTGTGTTGAACAGGGAAGATTAAACTAGCTTTTCTCAGCTTCTGTAACTCTTCAAACAGCCCGTCCCTGAGTTTGAAAGGCATACGCCTTACTTTCTGCCGTATAGGACGACTGCCCTCTTTTACAAGAATAGTATCAACAGCCAAGCTGGGAGGAATGCCTCTCAGCTCATCATAACTCCAGGCAAAGATATCGTGGAATTCTTGAGTTAGGGACACATAGTCCTCCCTTTCTGCTAAACTGAGCATAGAACCTAATTTGATTGGCCGCGAATCATTGGTCTAGCTCGATAACATCTGCATCTCTTATACGATCTTGGGTCTCTATCGGCTCGTTCAAAGTGATCTGATAGATGTCTTCCATGGTGGATCCCTCTTTGGACTCATCACTTGATGATGTCTCACTAGCGGATAAATCCTCTAATGTCTCCAATTCTATGGAAGATAGAGGAGCTCTCTCAATTTGTGGAGACTGAAGATAAGCATCAATCACCACACGCTGAGCACCTCTGCCGAATATCAGTCGACCGGCGGGTATATCCACTTGGCAGTCCACTTGCAAGATCCAAGGCCATCCAAGTAATACTTGGTAACTTGGACGCCCTGCAAAACGAATTACCCTAAAGTCCAGCAGACATTCTACATTTGCAACAATGACATAAACCTTAGTAATGCAACCTTCCGGCTGTCTCAAACTATCATCCGTCATTCTGAGAATTGTGGAGGTAGCTTTCTGGATCGCAAGACCCAACCTTTCCATCAGTTCAGAACTCATAATGTTAACAGATGATCCCATGTTGATAATGGCATAATCTACTAATATCCCATCGACATAGGCTGCAACCCTTGGGCAATGCTTCTCAACATGCTCGAACCAGTCATCACCAAGTCGTGCAATACCCAAAGGTTCTATGATATACCCGATACGTAGGATCTTTCTAAATTCCTTGCGTACTCCTGGGGAAAGCTTAATAAGATCTAGAAGGTTCACATCCGGCTTGTCTTCACAAAGAGAGCTCGCCAAATCGAATTCATGATAGTTCGATAGAGTTCGCTTTTGATGCCAAACCATCCGCTCTTTAGGTCACTGAACCAGCTTTATTGCCTCTTTTTTAACTTTCAAGTTCTTCCTCGGTGGTTCCTTATCCTTCTTAGCATCGGCTTTACTCTCCACGGGCTTCAGAGGTCCCCCTTCCATGGCAGGATCCAGAACTTGCATTCCTTTGTCGCCTTGTTTAGGGTTTCCGTCGACAGGCTTATCCTTGTCGGCCTCTCTACCCTTTTGAACTCTTGTAAGGACAGCTCGCAAATTAGAGGTTTCAGCATCATTAACACACACAGCCTCAATCAAACTAACCCCACTACCACTAGGCAGCTCTTCCACTGTAGTCTTTGGTCATTGGAGTATTTGTTTAGGCCCGTCTTCTCGTTGGGAATCATTTCCTTGCACACAATGATTAACAGGCCTTGGTTGTGGACTACTTCGCTGGAGAGAACTAATCTTACTCCAGCAAGTGACTGCTAAATGGCCGGATTTTCCACAGATGTCGCACTCGACATTTGGGCAATTTCATGGATAATGTTGCCCACCACACCATTTGCAGCTAAACCTCGAAGGTGCACCCTCATCTGGGTATCTACTTCCTATCAAATTTTGTTGTTTTTTAAGCAAGTTAAAATCAACGGCTATTTTTTGATATTGCTCCGTAATCATGTCGGTATAATGCTTCATCATGTCCTTAACCTCGCCAAGAACATTGGAAGCGCTTGACTCATAGCCTTGATCATTACCCTGTCGTTCCATCGGCCTGACGATCCGATTAGGCACTTGTTGTTGAACCACAGGCATGGTATTAGAATTAACTGCCTGGCCTCCACCATTTGGAGCCATTTGACTGCCCGTAGACATTGACATGCTAGGGGGAGCTAGTAATAAAGGCACATTTTGCATCATGTTCCCTCTCCCATTAGGATTAGCCATCGCTATCCCTTGGCTACCATTGCCATTGGCCGTTGCCATATTATTTCCCAATGCTAGACCCATATTCGAATTGCCTCGAGAGGCATAGGCTGCTTGTAGTCGAGATTCCACTTCTTGTGCTCTTGTAATGGCAGTATCTATATCCCCCAAAGGGACACTACTCAACTATAACTGAATATTAAAGTCCAAACCATGTAGGAAATATTGCAATTGGGCAGCTGCGGGGATAGGGATAGAGGTGTCCAACTTATAGAAAACCTCTTTTATTTTCTTCGCGTAAGCACGAATATCCTCCTGTGGTTCTTGGCGGGTCACGTTGAGTACACGCAATCAAAATTGCCCACCCTGTTCAGGGGCAAACTCCCTTCGAAAAGCTCCATAAAATGAATCAATATGCAATATGGTTCTGGCTTCTAAACCATGATACCATATAGCAGCTCTTCCTTTGAGAGTCATATTGAAGAACATCATTAAATGTCCTTATTCTTGGATGCAACAGTTAAACATCAGCTTTTGAAACTCCATGATGTGGAGTTCCGCATCTTCCTCAACTAGCCCATTAAAAATGGGCAGCGGGTAACCTAGAGCTGGCAAATCCGTCGTTCCTGCAGGAATTGCAATAGGCTGCACCATGACGGAAATTAGATTTGCACTGGAAATAGGGGACGATGGGGTTACACCTCCCGCACTTGATGTAGACTGACTTATGGGAGAAAGGGGAGCACTAGAGCTTCCACCTTCTCCTAACTTACTACTTCTGGCTCCAAGACCACTAGATTCACTCCCTCGTAAGGGTTCAGCACCGCTATGCTTAGGGGAATACCTCCTAAAAATTTCAGCACATCGCCTAGCTCTTTCGTCTCTCTCTTGCTTTTGGATTTTGGCTAGACGATGCTTATCGATGAATAACGAGTCAATCTCTGTATCCTTTAGCATATACTGCTAACTGGTCCCTAGACAACCAGGGTTCGAGGACCGCCACTTCTAAGCAACTCCCGATAGATGCACCATTGATGGGACCTAAAACGGGCCGGCACTGGCTCATGCACTAGCTGGACCTCTATCATGTGCTCAACAACCCCACGGCCTCACGGCCAGGAGCGTGGATGACACATACATCATCTTCCTAAACATCTTGCGTTTGTATCATGTCTCGTAGTCCAAATCTATCCCAATTAACACTCCTCAGAGGGAGTCCCAGCACATTGCCAAATAGCACAAAGCACAAACATAGGAGGTCCTCCCACGACTGACTGCTGCTACCTCACTTCGACTCTCCTACACCTTGGGGATTGGCCCCTTGATGCGTCGCTAAACATATATAACACAATATCGCACACATTTCCACTCAAGGTACCAATTAATTCGTATCTGGGAATGTACCATACTTCACTTTACTTTTCCCTTAGACCCAACGCCTAGCCTACAGCTTGGACAACCTTACTCACTCAATGTTGGTCATGTTCCTCTAAAAAGCAATTGCCATGCATCCAAGAGGTATTGTGTGATACTTTTTATCATTCTTGCTTCATGAAAATTGTGAATGTCCATGTGCTCAAACAATTAAGAAAATCAACATTTGTGCACATGTGGAAAACATTTCTTTCAATGATTTCGACTATCGCTCGTATGCGGCGTTGCATGAACCTAGCACCGAGAAACCCTCGTGCTACTAGGTCCTTAATTTTTAATTTTCGACCAACCTAAATGGTATGCATAAAAACCAGCAAGCTTTTCATCATTTCATTCAGCATTTGAACACCTTTTATACACTCTACCCCCTCACCCATCTAGGTTGTGCATCGTGCATAGGTTTAGGGTTCATTTTCTACATTTTTATTGTATAAAAAGCCATAAAAACACACTAAAACATAAATGTAGGGCTGAGATGAGGCTAAAAATCATACTTCAGACCCCCCATACATCCACAAACATGGTTCTTATTTTTCCTTAATTTTCGGCACTCAAAATCCATTTTCCCCCTATTTTTTCCCATTTTTCCTATTTTTCTTGTATTTTTTACAAAATTAAATGACTGAAAATTCAAAATGAGTTATGGGCTGTGGCCCTTAGGTTCATTTGCAGAAAGAACACAAGTTTACTTGGTGTGTCTTATTATATTTTCCATTGATATCTCAAAAACACCCAAGTTCCCCATATTTCACGTGTTTTACGAGTTTTACACTACAAATTTCATCCACACCACTTATGATTTTCTGATTTTCTGATCATAAACAGTTGAAAGACATTGTAAACAGCATCATAATGTATAATCATCCCATGGGAACAAATATTCATGAAGCAAATTGCATAAGACATCAATTTCCTTTGTAAAAATGAGATTACCGTTCTTTGCGGGTTGCGGGTTTTTATTTGCTATATCTCGAGACTGATTTTCAGCTACCATTAATGCTCATGAAAATCCACAATCATCAATCTTCCTTCCCCTTGCACCACGGAGTAATCCGGTCTTCATTGGACAAGCATCCGTCATCCATTCTTGTTCTTCTTCTTCACCACATGAATCTGCCTTTAGGGGAGAGAGAGGGAGGAGAGAGAAATACTGAAATCAGAATTCTTCATAGAGACCACCATTTGACGGGTGAGAGGCGGCGATATGATGAGCAGGGAGAAGGTAGACAAGGCCAATGATCATTTGCATAGGTTGTGTGCAACATGCAAGTTGCCTCTCCATCCTCCATGGCGCATTTTTCGGCGCCCTCTGTTGGCCACGTTTTTCCATCTCTCTCTTCCCAAAATTCCTCATTTGCATGCCTTTTGGTTGGGGGGGTTAAAACTCCCCCAAAGGGCACCCCCCCTTTGGTCCATGTTGTGGCCACCCTTTCAAATCTTGACCATTTCTTAGCCTTTTCCCCGTCCGGACTCGGAATTGAGCTCTGAAAAATCCTAGGCATCCGGCTTGGCATCCCGCATTGGCCGATAACTCTTGTCAACCCACACGACTGTCTGAAAAATTATGAAAAATCAACAAGTGTCGCTCGGGCGCCTTTAAAGCACATTGGCGCTTAAAATCGTCCTAGATCGAGCCGCCGCCTTCGACGTTGAATATTTTTCCCTTGGTATTCGTAATTTTTAGCTATTTTTAAGCACTTCTCAGCACCAAAATTCCGCTCTCATTGGCAACCACGGGATAGGGCGACTTAGCCCGCCGAATCCCACAGTAGATCTGCACAAAACAACCAAAGGAAGCATCAAGCTGATACAAAATAAATACATACTAGACACGACACAATGCTCACCCTACCCCCTGATAAAACCAAGGCATGACATCCACAACGAGTAGGCCTATCATAATCTGATAGAAGATCCAAAGCTAGTCACTAACCAACTGCTCCAACACGGCTAAGCTAAAAATAACTATCAACAAGGTTTCCCTAAGTGGTGGTCTGAACTACCTACCTAACTAAGGACAACACAACTAGGAGTTCCTACTAGGTGAGGACTCCTATAGCCTGATCAAGAATTAGTTTCTTTAACTTATTTCTTCTTTTAGGGTTTTTATTTTTTCCATACTCGGGCATGCAAAAAGGAGGGAGCTAAGACTAGTGACCCAAGGAGAACAGGGTATCGGTCTCAGGTCCTATCTCGGTACCCAAGAACCTACCAAGCCCTTGCAAGGCGACACTTAATCCTTTTTTGATGCTCACTTTTATTGTCGCTCCAACCCTCCTTATATTTCATTTTGCTAGCAAGATGCCACCCCTAGGAAGACAAGGCATCGGCCCTTGGTCTGACTCGTCCCCAAGAACCTACCACGCCTTCGCTAGGCAATGATCCACTGCATACACATTTTCATTTCTTTCTTTTCTTTTCTTTGATAGGGGTTAGAACCCCTTTTTACACACCTTCGTATATTTTTATTTTCTTTAAGATATTTCAGGGTTTCTTTTTCTTTATCATCTTTTTTCCTTCTGCAGGCTTCCCTAACGGCCTCACAACTAACAAGAGCGCCTAGAACAGCTGCCTAGCAAGCTAGCAGAACAGGATCACTAGAACTCCCTTCTAGAACAGGTGTTTTGATGTCTGACAATGTCTTTACAGGAGGCAATGACTACTGAGACCTCCCTCAAACATCCTAAACTGAAACCTCAGGATTTCATGCCTTGGACGCCGGTCCCCAACAGGAAACAAAAAACCCCTTAAAAATTACACAACCACATATATCATCAAAACCACAGTACTCATAAAGGATAGATATCACCTAGATAGGGCCACAAGCGTCGATGCCGCGACAAAGGCTCCCTCCAGCTCCATGGAATCTCTCAACACAGGACTCAAACAAGAAACCATTAACCGCACCTGCACTAAACAAACAACAGGCCCTCTTGGCCTAATGAAATAAAACACTTCGCTACAAAACTTAATCGGCCCTCTTGGCCTAATGAAATGAAAAAGTAAAACTTCGCAAAACTGGCCCTCTTGGCCTAACGAGATCAAACAGAATATCACCTACACATCCTTCCCTGGAAGAATCCAGATATACAATAATAGGTTCCCTCCCAAGGAGAATAAACAGGCTTGTAGCCCTAAACTAAATGCATGAGGTTATGACCCATCCCTCCTGCACAGATAGCAAGAGGGATACGCATAATATGTTATCTAATCAACCTGTGGGTCCCAGATAATAACGGTAGATTTGTCTCGACTACTCTTTGCATCACCTATATCAACCATCGTCTGCCATATACTGCATGTTCTGATAACATACCCCACAAGCGACCGGGTCCTGTTCCATCATTGATCACAATATCCAAACTAGGACCACAATTAAAGAAGAGGTCTTCCTCATAAGCAAGATTTGCCAATGAATCCACAAACTAATTCTAGTAACATGGAATCAGCTGAAAAGACACTCTCTCAAACTCCTCAAGTAGGAGCCAATGCCATTTTAGACATTAATGTCAGCATCGATAGTAGTGTGAATGTTTCAAAAATATTAGATTTTTGGACAAGTTTAACCGATTTTTAAAATTTTAGATATTTCCTCTTGTAAAAATCCAAGAACTGTAGATAACTTCTAGAATGGAATGACATGTAAAAGAAAGTAGGTAGCTTTTAGCCATTTTGAGAGGATTTTATGTAAAAAGAAGGATTGAAAAAATCCCGTAATGCGCAATCATTGTTTTCAGGCAGTGAACAACACTCCGATCTGGCAGAATTCCGAATACGGTTTGTTTTAGTTATGTAATTACCTACCACATTAGTTTGACATATACAAACAGCTTCTTTGATTAACCATGTTATGCACCGGTTCCTTCACGTAATCTTATCACAGGACATAAAGAAAACAATGCCAAACAACTCCTTTATTATCATTTTATCCTTTTATCTTTGAAATACAAGGAGTTCCGCCCGTAGGCTTTTCATAATCCGCCCGAAGGCTATCCAGTAATCCACCAGGGATCACTAATCCAAGTTTCCGCCCGTAGACTAGTATGCGGGCCTCGAGATCCAATCCCGAGTCACGTTAGCCTCTTGTGCAGGGCCCGGAAGGCGAGGGATTTACAACCAGAGCCCCCCCTGGCACCCAAGCGTCCTCCTGCTCCAAGTAGAACTCAACGGAGAGACCTCTCACGGCGGGTTCGGTCCACGTTCCCGGCGCGGTTAACAACCCCCTTGGTTAGGGTCAGGCAGGCAGTCGGGGGTAACTGAAGCTGCCTCTCCCTTCAAGCACCAACCTGAAGCTTTTAGATATCTTTTCATCCTTTATTTCATTGAGCAAACAATGCAAACAATCCTTTCTAAACTGTTACAAGCACAATCAATTTCAATGGTCGTTTAGCTGGCAAACTGTTAAGGAGTGACTTCTTTTCTCCGAATGCAACCCGCATTCGATCTGGAATCAATTGCAACTTGGCAAGATTCCTATCATTCTTGGGTTAGGGTCATACCCTACCAATACTTTAGGTTTTGTTGTGGTAGGTTCCAGCGACCATGTCGCTTTAGTTTATTGTCTGGTCATTTGCTTCAAGGCAAATACCTAACTTTCCTTTTCCTTGGCAATTATTTCCCAAGAAAAGTGAGTAACAGGATGATTACTCATCCTCTTGTAAGTTAAATTCTTTCAATAACTTGCCAACCTCATTTCGAGAGATGACAAAACTCTCTTGTGGACAAATCTCAAGTCTATACGATGTTGCAACCTTTTTGCACATGTGTTGCATCATTCCACGGGATCATTCCACCCATTGAAGGGCGTCCTCCGGCCACGGAATTACCTCTACCCGAGTAGCAGGATTTAGGGTATCCTCCAACCCATTCCTAATTCTATTGGCCCATGGCCTTAGAAGTTCGCAACTCCGTCGGAGTTTCATCATTTGAACGAATGATCCTTAATCCTTAGATCATCTCATGCAGGAACATCCAATTGACTCAACATTTAGTGAATGTGTGTAAGATCTTTGGGTTTGCGGGTTTTGACTTGGCAACAAGTGTAAAGCTAGGTCAAATTCTTACCGCACAAAACCCTAGTTAGCACTTGGGCTACCTATCATATCGACTGAACCATGCCCAAATGAATCCCTTGTGGTCTGGGTGACTTAGACAACACAATATACTTGTCTTGCGACAAGGATGAACCTTTCCCAAAGGTAATAAACTAGGTCAATAGTTACAACTACTCCAATACGTGTAAACATGCGATTCATTGCTTCTACGCATCACATGGTTCACCATAACCCTATCCTTCCTTGGCAAAGCAAAAATGCCTGATAATCCGGACACTAACTTTCCTAGGTTCTACTAGGACTTACCTCAAATAATCATGCCTCTTGCAAGTCCATAGATCAATTTCGTGCCTTCTATTCCTTTTCGAATAACGTCTTTATGGGTGTTAACTTTCCCTCATGAATCATTACAGGGAGGATTTATCTAAAAAGGTGACATGCCATTAATCTTTCCATGCCTAGTAAAAAAAATGTACCTCAATGATTTCAACCTTGAAATGAGGCAATAGTTGTCCTAGGCTCGTCACTTTTGAATACACAAAAAGGAAACTTGCTGATAAGGTCCTACAAATGCATAGACACCTTATGCTCTTTTCACCCATTCCTTTGAACGTACCAATGATCAATTTTCATATCTTAAGCTATTTCTAATAAATGTTCAAATAGCCAATTCATTTTCCAACTGCATTTAACTTGACTAGTTGAATTCGAACATGCATGAGTACTTCCTAATCCGTGAAGTTATCGTGAATAATTCAATACTTTTGTGTGGAATCCAAATAGATAAAAACCTGGACTTGCGGACTCCGGGAAATATCCACGTATGCTCGGGGTGAACCTCCCGCATCGCACCTTGTGATCTTTCTAGAGGCCATCGCGAATTCGATCTCCAGTTAGCCTTCGTGGATTTCAACTTTTTGCCTTGGCTTGCAGTTTTTATGACCTTGGTCCATCTCCCTTGTATGCGCAATTTCCTTTGAGATATGGCTTCCTTGACCGAAGTTCCGACTTGCGGAATTTGACTTGGGAAGGCCTTAGGGTTCTTATGAGGTCCTTTGGACAATGGAGGTTTGAGAACTTTAACCCACCTTGAAATTCTGGGTTTAGGAAGGATTGTGTGGGCCTTGCGGAAAAGGGAACTCTGAATCCCAAGCTTAGGGCCTTATGGGTGATTAGTGGCAAGGCCTTTTATGCTTAATTTCTTCAAAATCCCGGCCCAGGAATGACTGGTGAAAAGGGGTTTTGTAGCCCCTCTTCTTTAAGTCTCGAGATGGACTTATTGGTGATTGGTGAGAAGACTCGTCGCCTCCTTCTCTTCAAGTCCCGAGGGGTGTGGATAGACTTATGGCCACTGTAGGGGAAAAGACTTTTGTCACCTCCTTTTCTTCAAATTCCGGGATGGGCTTATTGTGATTTGGTAGGAAGGGGTGTTATGGAAGCCCCTTAGAAGCTTCCAAATAAGAAGCTTCTAGCTTCTGAACATGGACAGCAGTGTCCACGTGTGGAGGAGGAGGGTCGTGATCCGGCCGGCAGCGGACTGGGCAGTCAGGCGGGCGGCGGTGGCGATTAGCGGACTAGGCGACTGGCGGCTGGCGGCTTCCTTCACGTGGCGACGGCCTAGTCCCCTTCCCCCTTCCCAACGGCGGCAGCCTGGCGACCTCCCGCTTCCTTCTCGGCGGCCTAGCGACCTCCTCTAGCACCTCCTTCAAGCTCCTCTCCCACAGCCTCTCTCCCCACGCTTTTCTCTTTACCCCCCCCCAAGAGGGGGTTCTTATAGTCCAAGGAGGGTGAGGGGTCCTCCCTACGTGTCAGTTGCATGGCTCTCTCCCTTCTCACCTCCCTCATGCTAGCCCATCCCTTTCCCCAGCCACACTTTGGCTGGGGAAGATAAAAAAAAATTTTGCAATAATTCCACCTTTATCCCCTTATCCTCCTCCCAAGAGGGAGTTTTCCCGTGGCTATGCCGGTTTGAATCCCTAACCTTATTTTCCTAAGGTGGAGTGTCTCCATTTCCCGCGTATGGCTATAGATTAGCTGCTGGCACTAGTGATAATCTTTGCACGAGATTTACACGACATGCGGGAAGTTAATATTTACGGCATGCAGTGTGCGGAAATATTACAATTTCTTACCCTTTGGGATGATGCATGGTTCATATGTCTTGGTTCCTTTCGATGCTTATGAGCTAACTCTTTGACTTGGGTCCCTTTTCTTGTGAGCTGACACCTACTTGTGTCAAGTCTTGGTAGTGGCATGCACACTTTGCTCCATTTACTGGGGGGTGTGCCTACTCACTAGTAAATATTTCATGACATGCTTGGGTGTTGGATTCATGCTTATCAACTGTCATATGCCTATGTTATGCCCGCATGATGTTGGTTATGGTCTTGGCATTATATGATTGACTTGGGATCCGCTTCTGGCGTAGTTAGCTCTCATTTACTGAAATCTAGCATTTATTACAACAAGCTGAAATCTGCAGATTTTGAGCACTTATTTGAGGGTAATGCTTACTATTTCATGTTATCTGAAAGACACAGCTCTCTTTAACATTGCCAAGTTGGATGGTACCAACTATGGGTATTGGAAGTCCCAAATATGGCAAGTTTTGGTACAGAAGTTGTAGATTAAACCCTTGTGTTTCAAAGGTGTCAAATTTGAGGATATGGATGATGATGTTTGGATGGAAGTTGATGAGCTATGCAAGTCTACCATTATTTTGTCAGTCTCAGAAGAGGTCCATCATAATGTTGTTGATGGGACCTAAAATGGGCCAGCACTAGCTATGGCACTAGCTGGACCTCATGCATATGACAAACAACCCCACCACACAGCCTCGCTGGCCAGGAGCCTCTAAAACTCACTTTGCACTAAATGCTTATGACGATTTTGTGTTTGTATCGAATATGTAGTCCAATGTTCACATTCCCTTCTCCTCAGAGGGAGATCCCATAACATATAGGCATAATGCCTTGTAATACACATATAGGGAAGCACCTCTCAGCTGACTGGCGTGGCTTCACTGCGATTCTCCTACACCTCGGGGATTGGCCCCAAGATGCGTTGCTCCAACATATAAAACATAACACACAAACTTCACTCTTTCATAATTCAGCGTTCCAGGAGATTTTGATTTGCCTCACGAAACTTTCCCCAACGGAAGCACCCATCTAACCCATGACTTAGGTTTCCTATCCTCTCAGTGTTGGTCAAAGTTTATCAATCAATTGCAATGCGTTCCAGGAGATACCATGTGACATGCTTGATGCAAGGTGTATGAAGATTGTGCACAACCATTTTATGATTTAAAAAAAACCAACCATGTGAGGTGCGGAAAATAGCCCTTTCATGAATTTAACTAGGCTCTAATATTTCGGCTCGAAATATTAAGTCAATCTTAAACCTTGCACACTCCGCACAATAAGGAACCCCAAAGTGATCCCCCACATCAAAAAATGTTGGCAGTTAAACGCTTAGCCGACGCACGCGATAATAATCCCCATCGGCGTTGTGCAAATAAGGTCGAGGTTAAAACCCACAAGCCGCATGAGAACACCCCTTACAAAAAGGAAAATGGATAAATGATTAAAGTAGTGCAAATTTTTTTATTATTTACCCCCTCCCCTCAGCCGATGCATGGCAGGGGAGAGGAGTGTGAGAGGGAGTGTGAGAGGAGTAGTGTTATGTGGAGAGCATGGTGGAGAGAGGGGGCATGCAAGACATCCACGTGTGTGGATCTCCCCCCCCACCCCCCCCCCCCCCTTACACACTATAAGACCTCCCTCCTGGAGCTTGGGAAGGACGCATGAGGAGAGCGAAAGGAGGACGATTACTGCTGCTGCCCAAGCCATTGCCATTCTGGCACGCAGTCTACCTACAGTCATGCTACTGCCGCCACTCCATCGCCATCATCATCGCCTTCATAATCAGCGTCTTCGTCGTCAATCTCCTCTCCTCCAATCATTATCCCCCTCCACGTCATTCTACTGAGAAGTAGAAGCTTCTAACAAGACTTTCATAAGCCTTGTACACACGTGCTTTCCCGGGAATTAAAATCCAAGCCTCTAAGGCCCCTGATCATGTGCAGGAGAGGAAGATCGCGGACTGTGAGTCTTCAGGACGCCCGAGTAACCCAAGGGAAGCTGCTGTAACAAAAAAAAATATACGTTGCATAAATGGCCCCAAAACAAAAGATGCAAGGTGTACGCGTGGAAGTCTCCAACCCAAGTCTACACGTGAACATTCCTATGAGTTCTCATGCCCAGGTTCTATGAGCTTTATTCCGCATAAAAGAAATGCATTAGGCACATTTAACTTCATGGAAAGAATGCATTTACGCTTGTCTCTAATTTGCGTAGTAAAGTTAAAATACATTTGGGAAATTATCTCCTTGGATGATTTACAAGAGTTAGGGTATGTTGTGAATTTGGGTTTGCTTGCACTTCCAAGTTGCAAATCCTAAGCGCATATTGCGTGGGTTTAAAAAGATGAAATTGTTTAAATGCATCTTTGATTGGCCACGGAAAAGAAAAAATTGCATGTCACATATTCGTCATGCATGAACTTCATTTATCGAAGTTGTATCTAGAAAAGGTTGCATGTCACATATTCGTCATGCATGAACTTCATTTATCAAAGTTGTATCTAGAAAAGGTTGCATGTCATATTAAATCCTGAAATTCAATTGCATTAAACGAAAGGTTGTAGGCAAAGTTCTTGATGTAAATCTATGTAGGTTTTATGCAAGTTATCCCCCAAATTGTCAATCATCATGATTTTTGCAAGAAAAAGAAATTGTCTTTGCAAACCTTATTGTTGCATAGAAGTAAAAGCCTATGATTCGCATACTTGCTTGGAATACTGTACCTTGAATTTATTTATTTGCATCTCTTAGGAAAGGTATTTTTGCATCTCTTCTAAGCAAAGATCATTCTTGTCGCAAGACAATTAGATCGTTTTAGGTAGATCACTTGTAATGTTATAACCCTCAAGGCGTTCGTAAAAGCATAATTGGTCCGTACAATGAACACTTCAAAGTGCTAGGTAGGGTGTTCGTACGTTAACAATTCTACCTAATATGGCACTTGGGACGCCAAGTTGAGACTTTCAAACCCAAACGTCCTACCCACATTCACGAAATGTTAGGGATTAGTTAGTTGCCTATACAATAATGATCTAGGGTTTTTACCATAGGGAAAATTGGCCTAATACTAGACTTCCGATTGAGTTTAGAAACCCTAGGGCCAAGCGTTGTTGACCTAGTATGGTTAAGGTTGGGTTGGGTCAAGAGGACTCCCAAACCCTACATCTTGACCAAACATATTTCTTGACCAAGAAACTTCGTTTGATGGGAAGAAATGATCCCATGAGTTAGGTGCGACACCTCTACAAGAAGTTGCAGCATCGCATGGTTTTGATTTAAATCACAAAGTAGAGTTTCCACTCCTTAGAACAAGGTTGGCAGGTTCTAGCACAAGTCTAACTTACAAGAGGATGAGTAGTCATCCTACTACATCACCCTTCTTGGGCTGATTTGCCAAGTTAGGGGAAGTTATGTATTGCCTAGCAAGCAAAGGATCAATGAAGATGGGGTGACGAAGTTGCCCAGGATTTACTGTCTCAACTTAAGGAACCTAAGATGTTTGCTAAATTGGGTTGACAGGGTATAAACCCTAACCCAAGGATAAAAGGGTAAACAAACAACAAACCCTTGGGGATCTTACCAAGTCGCAATCGATCCCAGATCGAATGCTGGATGCATTCGGAGAGATGGATTCACACCTTAGTAGTTGCCCAAACAAACGACCACTGGATTGATTGTGTTTGTACAATTTAGGAGCAATGTTTGTATTGCTTTGCTCAAGAATTGAAGATGGAAAAATAATTAATGCTTCAGGTTGAAGGCCTGGAGGGAGAGGCAGCATCAGTTACCTCCTACTGTCTCCCTGACCCTAACCAAGGGGGTTGTTAGCCATGCCCGAAACGTGGACCAAACCTGCTGCAAGAGGTCTCTCCGTTGGCCGCTACTTGGAGCAGGAGGACGCTTGAGGGTGGTTCACATCCTAGGGCATGATTCATGTGGCAAAAGGGAACATATAAAGCTATTGTATTTTTGTTATGTCTCTTCTTTTTGCTCTCTCCTTTCTCTCTCTCTCTATGTTTCCTTTTCTCTCTCTTGTTTCTCCCTCTCCCTTTTTTTCCCTCTCATCTTCCTCTCATTATCATGTTTGGAAAATTAAGTATTCATAAGTAATACTATATATATATGTAAATAGAAACTACATATATAAAGGTACATAAATATATATTCAAATTATAAATATGTATACATATAAACATAAAAAATATGTAATTAATTTACATATAACTAAATATATACATAAAATGTGTGTGCGTGTGTGACACATCAATAAAAAATAACTTAAATTATATTTAATAGATAAATAATAGTAATTCATTTATAAATAAATTTATTATTATTATTATTATTATAAATTAAGGTATGAATTGGTGATAAATAACTCATTGATAATCATTAACAAGTACACATATAGATAATGTATGTATACACATTCTAATAATAAATACTTCATAAAGTAACTAGAATATCAACATAATAATGTTTTTAATGTAGTTAATAGTTCATATTTATTATACATATTACTAGTAAATAATTTTTTATACTTACTACTTCTCATATTAATCATTGAATTAGTTTTATTAAAATATATTATATAAATAATAAACAATGCAATATATCATATATGATCCATAATATATAATATATCATAGATTGTATCCATAATAACATTTGTATGCAGATACCACTTGATGATAATAATTAAACATATTTATATTAATATTAGTTTGTATATTTTATAATTATCATAATAATTAATAATTAATATTTAAATTATATATGATTTTTAATATATACATTAATTATCCAACAATAATAATAATGTAAGTATTACGTATATTAATAATAATATATATTATACATTCATATGTATTATAATTAATACTTTTTATATAGATGATTTATTATACATAATGAAGCTAAATAAATACCGAAAGGGGTACCAATTTTGGGGCCAATCAGGTGTGCATTGTCCAAGATCAGTAGGTAAATTTGTATTTTCAGATTTGCATTTATTGTTTGTTGCTGTAATTAAGTTGTAATCATGGATTACCACCCATACACGCAAGGAATGTTGGTTTCATGGTTCCATTGCCAGCATACCATCAAATCCTTTGAATTGGTGGGTGTGTGGTACTTGATTGCAACTTGGGACTATTGCATTATTGCTGAAATTTTATCAGTAGTGAATTACATCAAGCATGTCTTCACATGGTGATACGAGATCAAGTGGAGAGAGTGTGTGTCCCAACAGTGTCTCAATAGGACATGTGTGGGGGGATCCATGGGGGGCAATGTCAAGTGGCTATAGGTTCCATAAGAAAAATCATACAAATGACCATTTACAAAAAGAATTCAACTATATGCATATGTGATAGTATTTGAGTTATCTTCATGAAGCGATAAGCAATATTCGCACATGGCATGAAGTCTTTATAAGGTGTTCTAGGAATAAACTTGGTCTCTAAAATAGCTTGAGTATCCAATATTAAGTTCCAATGACTTAATGAGAACTTTGGGTGGATCTAAATACATTCAAGTTCTAGTTATCTTATGTGATATGAGTCATCCAAGCCTAAACATATTAAAAAGTGACACATTTATTGACCCCCACCTACATTGGATCAAGAGAAAATCAAGTGCCCAAGGTGCCTCATCAAGAACCAAGTGGCATTGTAATTGAGCACTATTCAAGCAATGAGAATGGGAGATAGAGTGTCAGAGGGCATTGGCATAGAAAGCTCATAGAAAGACAAGTACCACCTTTCTTGCCATGCTAAAACCTCAATCAAGTCTCCCTATTTCTCAACTAATTACTAAAACAAAGCCATGTTCTATGGATTAAACTAAATAACTGGATAGAGGGACCAATAGAACCAAAAATTGGAGTCATATAAAGAGACAATGATGATATACATATAATAAGCCTAAACCTAAAGCCTATATCAAGAACCTTACAAGTCAATGCCTTTTGACAAGAAATGGAGATGCATATAGTTCTTCTAATTGTTGCATTAGGAAACACAACCAAAAAATGAATCATTGACACAAGGGCATGAGTTAGTGTCCTTATAGCCACATAGTTTTGTAGGCTGGGACAAGCTACCTATAGAAATGGTGCACTTTAACATTACATTGTCTTATGAAACAAAAGTCAAGACTTCTAAGTTATTGAATAACTAGCCAATCAAGATCTCATGTATCCAACTCTCAATAAACTTCATTGTCATTAAGGGATTGTTGATTATGATATCTTGCTCATTTAGCCACGGATGGCATGAAACGAAGAGAATTAGGATTGAGATGCATAGATGGAAGACCTCATGCTTGACCTAGATGCCATATCTAATCTATTGGAAGGTTATACTAAAACCATGCCAAGCTATGGCTCAAGCTTTTACTCTAGGTTCAACAAGAGAGGGTAACAAGAAGGGTTCCTTTTTAGTGGATATGGGCTATGTTCACATTAGCTAGAATGAGCCAACTAGTAGATGATCCAAATGGTCATACAACATTTTTTAAATTATATTATTCAAGTTTGCCAACATTTTTGCGGCCAATTTGGCCAAGTCAACCAAATTTGGGCATTTCTTGCTATCATGGAAATATTGCTTAGTTTTTTGGTCATTCTTCTTTACAAGTTTCACCACACTTCAACATACAAGGACACTTCTCCATCTTCTAGTGCTACCTTTCATCATCAACCTAACCCAATGCCTTCACTCATGCCACGAGTTGAGTGTAGGGATTGATTAATCTTCTATGTATTTAGCTTTTCCTTTGAAAACTATCATGCATAGTCCTAATGCAATTCAAAATGGAGCATACCTTACTATAAGTGGAGTTACAAAGGTTTCTAATGGATTTTCCATGTTGATAGAAGAACATTATGTGTTTCTCTATCTAATAATGCTACCAGCTCATATTCCATGGCTAAAAATTGTGACTTATTCATCAAAGATATATGGTTGTCTCCATACTTGATTCTTTAGATGAGATATAAAAGACCCCAAAAGCCAAGATCACCTTTCCAAATGAGAAACCAACTACTCCATAATCAAACCTCTTTTTTAATGAAGAACATTATACTAGAGAATTAAAGAATCTCCCAAGTTCCACTCTCAAATTAGAAATAAATATTTGACCATGTGGCTAAATCTTAATCCCTTTTTTGAAGATGGAACTTGGTACTATCATCTATATAGTATCTAGAAAACGTTTTACCTTCAAGGAAGAGGGTAACAATTTAACCATGTGACCAAATATTGACCATCTTATAAATTTCCAAAGTATATGAAAATTTCCAAACTCCCTAATATAGTGTTGAAGGGCTATGTAATGCTAAGGCCCTTAATCATAAGTAACCTACCATGGGAGCAAACTTAATCTCAAGGCCTAATTTATAACTTAAGTGAGCTTCTTATGGGAAAACTTTCAATGCAACTTAATTCTAAGTGTAAACTTTCTACTTAATGGAAGTTTCATATCACACCTTGTTCCTTTTGCCTTATCATTGTACTACATTGCATGTATACTTAAACCACTATATGCTTCCATGTCGAATCCCTCATTGTTGGTATAATGGTCATTGTGCCAACAAGAGCTAGTGGTACTAGAATTACAATTTGTTTTAATCAAATAATTTACTCCATTTCTCATTCTAGTGATGGCAAGGTCCTTCGAAGCCACAATCGTATCAAAGAATCCAAGCACATCCCAAACCTAGTCCATATGATTGACATGATAATGCGATGTAGAGGTTTCATAGCTTCAACTCAAGAGTTATGCAATGCCCAAATGTTCAAATTTAATAGGAGGATGTTGTAGATGCCTATCAAAATTTGTCAAAATAAGAGAAAAAGAAAAGAGATAAGGAAAAAGATAAGTACAATGGCACACTCACTGCACCTAGGGTTTCATCCCCTAGCCCATGTCTTCATACCACAATATCAAGGCACATCAAGGGCAAGTCAACTTAAGCACTCTTGATAAACTTGTCACCTTATGCATAATACCACACTAATCCTCTACCAACTGGGTCCTCAAGTGTGGGACAATGCTCCAAGTCTACTTGGAACTCAGCCCAACTCCTTGATGCACAGCATATGTACCCCACACTACACATGACATATAGAAACACCCCTTAGGGAGAGCATGGCTACATGAAAGGTACACTACGTGCATCTTAAACGATCAAGATCGATGGCTTGTACCTTTTTCTCCCTACAACCTCTTCCAACTCATGGTGACAATCATCCTCCTCTTTATCACAACCAAAAAAACACCATCAACACTACTTTCCCTTACAACATCAAAGATTCCTTTTCCTCCAAGATATCTTCATCAATTGACCAAGCCATCCTCCCCATCTAGATTGTGTTACTATGACACAAGTTCCATGGGACTAGCACTCAACTAGGGGGGTAAAGTGTTAAAAATATAAAGTTAGGAAGAAAGAAAAGAGCTTAGAAGGGCCATAATTTTTTTAAGAGATTTGGGCTACCTATCATGTAAATTGTATCGAGAAATAAGTAGCACTTGAGTTAACTATATGTAGATCAATATCTCTAGGTACATGCAAGGAGAAGTGATTGGTCATTTGGCCAAAAAGAGGGCTAGAATGTCTAAGAGGGACAAGGAAACCCTAATCATTAAATTGATATATAAAGGATGACAAAGAATGGAAGAAGTTATTCTTGTGTATGCTAACTTTTGGTTGTTGCATTCTTGCTCTTGGCTTGTGGGAGAGAGAGTAAGGAGTGAGGTTGGGAGTGAGGAAAAGTGAGTGAGAGTGTGTGGGATGAGGGACTAAGAGTGAAGCCTCCATCTCTTCTCATGTACTCTCACATACCTTATTCATTCTCTCATCTTGCATGATGAAGGATGTAGACAATTTGAGAGCCTAAGGAGTGCGCATCCATGCTCTCTCACATAGATTATGTGAGAGGCAGTCCTCAATGTAGTGGTTGAACCTCTTGAATCAATAAGAGGGTATGAAAAGTCTCAACATTTAGTGTGTGGTGCCAAATATGGAGGATTATGCAATCACACTCCTATGATAGTCGCTTTGAATGGAGCAGTAAGGCAAGGGACATGCAACAGTCTAGAAGAATTGCCTTGCATCGCATAGGCATAGTGAGGAAAAGTGGAACTATCTTGCAACTATAAAGCAATGTACTTGACAATCATTTGATGAGAATGGCTTGTACTTTGTACTTTCAATCATATCCCTATCTACTCAAGATTGTGTTTATGAGTCCAAGTTAATCTACCTTGGAACCTAATTCACTTGAGTAATACTCTAAGTCATCATGCTACTTGTCCTTATTTTCCAATCACCATAGCTAAACCTTACTAGTCTAAGTCATCATATTGCTTGTCCATATTTTCCAATCACCATAGCTAAACCTTACTCAAGGATCCATTTTTATCAACAAGTTATCAACATGTTATTAGAGCCATGGTGAGCATGGTTCAGCTCACCTCACTCCTCTTGCTTCCCATAACCTCTACTTAGCTCAACTATAAAATATGGCTTCATCTCTCACTCCATTTTTACTCTACCTCTCTTGACTACCATAGCCAACTAGGACTCTACTCTATTGGAGCTCTTGGATCTCTTCAACTAGGCTGCCATATACAACAAGCTTTCCTTTCCGAAAAATATCCATGACTCGGAGAGCTTAAGTCTGGCACCTCAATCCCTGACATTGAGGACCTCCCACCGCATCATTGAAGAAATCATTGCTCGCTTCCTAGATTATGCTTGCATCTAGTCGTATAGCTCAAATCATTGAAGAAATCATTGCTCTCTCTTCACCAAAAATTAACCCCAATGGTGCACTCGCCAAGTTGTTGGAAGGAGAAAACCAAGCCTGTATCAAAACATGAATTGTGTGGTAGCCATAGAAGTTTAATAGTAGGAGCTTGCATATCAACCCAGTAAATGCTCTATTTGAAGCGGAGTAAATCATCAATAAGCCATTTTTCTTCAAGCTTATAAATCCCTTCATTTTCTTACTTCCCTTGACTCAACCAAGTCACTGCCACTCTTATTCATTGCACCACTTAGTATCTAGCAAGATTTACACTTCAAATCCGAACGGAGGAGAGAAATCAATAACAACAACAAGCAACAAAAATATTAAGGTTCAATCATAAAGAAGCAAGCTTCCACACATTGCAGACACAAGGCTAAAGCCAATCCACCTAAAGAAAGGTCTATGGTCATTAATCAGTTTATAGAAAAAGAAACCTACGGATGCTACTCATGTAGCACTATGGAAATAGAGTGATGACAAAGCCTGACCAATTATTAAGCTTGAGCTTGATGACAAATATATCCACCATGTAGACACATGTGGTATATCTCATGGCACTTGGAAATAGTTGGACACACTATTTGGTGCCAAATCTAGATCTTCAAAATATGGATTATTGATTGAGTTTTTTAGGTTGAATATGAGGGCTAATACATCATTTTCAATGCATTTTAACTATGTGGAAAGTGTGCTAACTCAACTTGTAGGAACTAACTCAAAAATGGAATAAGACATATACATTGGATTCTTGCTCAAGCGTCTTCCTCTTGAATTTGGTAATGTCTCCACGACACTAATTAATATGCCAAATCCAAAGCTGGTAGACATAAAAACACCAATCCTTGAAGAAGAGAATAAACTCAAAGGTAAAGAAGAAGAAAGCACTTCAAAAAACGAAGAAAGCTTATCACAGAAGACCTACCTTCCAACTATCAAAGATAAAGAAGACCATGAAGAAGAATAAGAAGAACAAGAAGAAGAAGAAGGAAAATAAGAAGAAGAAGACACTCAAGAGAAAAAGGACAAGCCTCATCAATCCTTCTATTCCCACTATTTAGACACAGATGGGAGACGGGGAGAAGAATGTGGCTGCAAGCAAAGATGAAGTAGCAGTGCATCAGGGTGTTTCCTTAGCCCTTACTTATTCCTTCCTCTTCATCCCTTCTTGCATTCCATCTTGCACCCTCATCTCCTTCTCCATGGCATCTTCCTTTCCTCTCCAAATCTCGCCCTCAATCCACCCTTTCTATCTCCCCCCCAACAAGTATGGAAAATCCCTAAAAAAATAGCTTCAGTTTAAGAATTTAGAGCAATTATATCCTTTAATGCTAAAAACATTATTTCCATTATTTGTCCCTCCACCATTTTCCTGTTTATTGCACCTCCTTCCCTCTAAATTCCCCCTAATCTCATCCTCCTCTACCAAGCCCATTCCCCTCCCTTCATCTCATCTCATGTGGCAATGGACACCACACATGACAGATAAGATTTTCTTTTGAAAAAAAGAAATTAAAAGAACATTTCTTTAATATACTAAACATTGAAAAAAATTTGATATTAAAGAAAAAATTTGAAGATGAGAAGTATGGAGATCATGCCTTAACTAAAGCAACATATCCTTAAAAACCATTTTAGAAAAAAAAAACTTAAACACATAGCTTAATGTTTCATAAACTTGGACATTACATCGCTAAAATAAAAAAATCCTTTATCAAGGTACAACAATAGAAAGGGATACATAATGGTGTATCTATAATCAAACCCAATTTCTTCACATGTCCTTTGAGCTACATGATGAAGGGAGTCATCCTTATTTCCCCTATTGGAATGGAGAAGTTATTCTCATGATCCCTTGTTGAACAATGGACTCTATCCTTTGGAGACTATTCAAAATTTTTAGTGTGATAGTGATGGAGGCAGGAGTTCCCTTACTCTGGTGGTCATGGATTTGGAGTCCCATACCCTACCATGGCCAGGCCTTGTGATCGAAGTAATTTCACTAACAAATTTGGAAGTGTTTTGTGTTAGACAGTGGTTGTTCTTTGACTAGGTTTGCGAGAACGCTTCACATTTTAGTATGCCACCAAAAGAAGCACAAAAATAGTGCACAAAAATGTTCGTGCATATATCACATTTCTAATTTTTATAGAGTGAATAATATTCAGTTTGTTCTAAAATCACTTAAAAGAGACCCTTACACATGAGGAGGCCATAACCACATCCACATCCATCATTAATAAATGGTACACACAAAACTGTATGTGCATGCATATGTAAAATGTTAGAAAGAATTGAAATGTGAAGGCTAAAGCCTTACAAATACAAATGTATCAAAAAAACCAAAGAAATAATAAAAATGTGAACTGTTTTGTGTCTTTTGGGGAAAAGGTGGGGTGGAGTGCACGTCTGATTATGTGCCTCTTTCTCTCCTTTCTTCCAAGATACACACGTTCTCCTTTTCAATTGTGTCAATCTTTCTCTCTTCTCTTTCCTCTATCTTTTGTGCAGAAGTTTCTCTTTTCCCTTTCCTCTTTTCTCTTGTACAACTAAAGTTATGGAGGATGAAGAAAAAGATGAAGATGATAATTCTATTCATTGTTCAGTGCAAGATTTGTGATTCTTTCTTGTTTTGAGATTAATGGCTTAGCCATGTGCATAGATTTTTCATGCTTCTACTCTAGTTTTGTGGTTGTTTCTATTCGTGGGAGGGTTGCTGTCACCTACCCATCATCTTTTATGTACTATCTAACAAGCAAAGTGTTGGCAAGGAATCACTATTGGGTTGCATTTTCAGAAAACAAGCCTACTAGCAAGGGCACCACAGCTACCCAAAAGCCTGTAGTTCCATCGGTAGTTAGTCTTAGTGTCAACACTAAAGAGGTGGGTACTTCACCGCAAGTCCCACTAGTATCGAGAAACCACCCACCGATAAAAAAATCAAGTGGGTCCCCAAGCGTAGGCCACAAACTCACATAAGCCAATCATTAGGAAGACATAGATTTCATGCCTCACACTCTAGACCTAAACAGAGGCATTGGCGCTCTTATGGTACACAAGTGACTATGGAGGAGTTCAACAAGAGGAGGCCAAACCTTTTCTACAAGGAGATAATTCATTTGCTAATACCAAGTCAACTTTTGTGAGGGACCTTAGCAATCAAATTCTCTAAGTATGCAATGCGAATTCTATGTGCAGTGATAATAAGCCTCTTGGTAGAAAGATTCTCAGCCAAGCAAGTCCTAGTGGGGCCTATAATACTTTCATGAGAGGGGGCTATGAAGGTAGAATTGATAGAGAAGTGTGAATGAGTGTTCTATGAGTGGTTCTCATTTTGCTCCTAGAAAGGCTCTTAAGAGACCTTTTCCATCTATAAGTGAATCATGATTTTAGATGGATGTTGTTCCTCAAATACATGAAACACTAGTTTGTGAATAGGGGGGGGTTGGGGCCTATGAGGAGTTGAAGGGCAATGCCATGATTCTTGAGGAAAGGATCATGTGATACACACACATATATGCCTCTCTCTCACTCTTTGTTTTCTTCCATCTTCTTCATCTTCATCTGCCAGTTCCTTCCATGGTGGCCGGCTTGTTGTAGAAGGACACCATCCATCCCATCTTATTTCACCTCTCCAACTCCTCCACTAACTTCACATGCTGCATTTTTATGCATAGGCTCCACCCATGGGATGGACAACTACTCTGATTGCAAGTAGGGTTAGGGATTTCATCATCATCTTCTTCTCTTCTTCATCATTTTCTCCATGACCTCTCCCATTTGGCGGCTATGCCATATCCTTTTGTGTGTGTTGCTATTGAGTTTATTCCACATGACCGAAGGAACCACTTGTAGGTGTTGAAGACAAGGAGGGAACAATGGGGAGGAACAAAACCATGGAAGAACAACCCTATTGTGCAAGTTGAACTCTCTTTTCTTCTTCTGCTTCTTCTTTTGGAGATATGGGCTAGGCTCAATAGATAGCCACAACCTACTCATCTTCTTCTCTTTCATATTATTCTTCTTGTGTTCAAAGGAGATGGCCACACATGCAGGGACTTTGTTACCTCTTTGTCATGTTTCCATGCTTTAATGTTGGACATGTTCATTATGCCATGTAGGGATCAGGGCTGCTTCTTCTTATTCTTCACCAGCACATTGTTCCATGAGTAGATGCATAGACTGCTTATCTGCATATGCCCCCTTCATCTCCACCACATTGGCCTGGCCTTGTGAGTGCAGACATGGGTGACACCAAACTATTGAGGCCCGAATTATTTGCCTAGGTTGTAATGGTTATGCACATCGTCCATGGGGTGGTTGAGGATAGACCAGATGGGGGATAGCTTTTCTTTCAGTGGTGTAGGAGGATGGAAGCCTTGGCCATGGCTTCCTAGTTTTCCATGTTGGTTCTAGCTACTAGGTTGTTTGTGCGAGTTAGCATGCAAGTCACCACAGCCATTGGCAAATTATATCTTGGATTGGGAGGGTGGGGTGGTCTCCTCAACAAAGTATGGTTGTTGAGCATTGATGTAATCAGTTATGTTAGCGTTTCCTCCCACACAATTATCAATTACAAGGGATGATCATCTAAATGGAGAGAAGTGATGATCCACTCAACGTCTCTGCATCAACTACTATAATGTTTGCCCAGCCAATTGATAAGCCTATACAAGGGAGCATGTTCAGTAGCATAGGGGCTATCTAATAAATTACAATCATCATTGACAAGGAAGGGGTTATTGGCGTGTTGTTATTTTCTTTGCTTGTTTACCTATCTTTTCATTCTTGAACTATGGGTGAGTAAGGGTAATTAGTTAGATGAAAGACAATATGGAAGTTAGGGAAACAAAAGGCAAAAGGTGTGAGCAACTTCTTCTTCTTCTCCTTCTTCAAAATAGAGTTCCTCAAAGCTCTGAAAATAGGTAGAAGATCCTTAATCTCTTTGATAAAACTAACAAATTGAGAAATCCATTTAAGTAGGTGCTTGACCTTCTTCTTGATAATCTTCTTTAATTTTTCTTTTTGCAATATACCCTTCTTTCATCTAACATAAGGTCTCTCTCAAACTTTATTTGTTGAGATTAGCTTCTTTCCGGCTATGCACCAAAATGACAACAACCCTCTCACGAACAGAAACAAATCACAAAATCAGAGTAGAAGCATGCAAAATCTATGCACATGGTTGAGCCATTAATCTCAAAACAAGAAATAATCACAAATCTTGCACTTAACAATGAACAGAATTATCATCTTCATCCTCCATAACTTCAGTTTTACAAGAGAAAAGAGGAAAGGGAAAAGAGAAACTTCTGCAGAAAAGAGAAAGGAGAGAGAAGAGAGGAAGATTGGCACCATCCAAAAGAAGAATGTGTGTATCTTGGAAGAAAGAAGAGAAAAATGCACATAATCAGCCGTGCACTCCACCACACCTTTTTCCCAAAAGACACACAACCCTTCATATTTTATTATTTGTTTGATTTTTTTGATAGATTTGTATTCGTAAGGCTTTACTCTTCACATTTCAATTCTTTCTAAACTTTTACAAATGCATGCACATACACTTTTGTGTGTACCATTTATTAATGATGGATGTGGATGTGGTTATGGCCCCCTCATGTGTGAGTTTCTCTTTTTAGTAATTCTAGAACAAAGTGAATATTATTCACTTTACAAAAATTAGAAATGTGATATATGCATGAATATTTTTGTGCAGTATTTTTGTGCTTATTTTGGTGTCATCAGTAGGCTCTCAAACTCAATAGAAACCATTAGTTTGCACATCCCCAAGAGTAGCTACGATTGCCCCCCAGATCTATTGAGTTTTGCATTAGTTGATTACACCTCCAGTTGACCCAATAGCGGTCCAATGATCATACATTCAGATGTTATAGTCCCTCTTCAACTAGCACATTGTTGGATCTTTTGGGGTCAAAAGTATACCATGCAGGTAAGAGACAGTAGGGTGAAGGGAGATTTAGGGAGAGGAGTAGACAGAAGAGAAGGGGCTTAAAGAAATAGAAGATGTAGAAGAATACTCATAGAGGTAAAGCTTGTCAATTTATTTCTGCATTATGAGAAGATAAATCTCTTGTAGACAAAAATGTGCATAAAACAATACCTTCCTCTTTGCTGCTCAAATTGCTAATCTCATGCTTCCATTGGCTCCTAAAGGGGGGTAAAATATCAAGTGACTTGATCATAACTCTGCCAGATCACTCCTTCATCTTCCAGTTCGGAGTGCTATTCACTACCTTAAAACTGCGATTGCATGTTGCACAATTTTTCCGATCCTTCTTTTTACATAAAACCCTCTCAAAATGTCTTAAAGCTATCTACTTTCTTTTACATGTCATCCTACTCTAGAAGTTATCTACAGTTCTTGGATTTTTAATAGAGATAATATCTAAAATATCAAAAATTGTCTAAACTTGTCCAAAAATCTAATATTTTTGAAGCATCCACACTACAAACTTTGACATTAATGCTAATATAGCATTGGACTCTAGATTAATAAGAAAGTCAAATTCTAGAGTTTTTCCCAATGTGTGCATGTAATGGCATGATATCCACCCCACATCCTCGGCATGTGCCAAAGTCTTACAGATTTGCAATGTTAGAAGAAGTATCCTTTGCCATGTCAATGTCTTCATGTTCTAGCTCTTCTTCTTCCATATTCTCATGTTCATGCTCAGTATCCAATTCCTGTAACTCATATGCTAAAGACTCCCTATATTTAGAGAGCTTGATAAGTTTTCTAGCCACCACTGGAATCCTTAGAGTTGTCCCATCCATCTCATTTAATGCACAGGTAGCATTATCAAAAACATATCGTACCTCATATGGACCAAACAACCACTTTGCCATCTTCTGACACTGGCACTATGCTAATTTTCCAAGCTATTGTCATAAACCAACACCTAGTGCCCTTCCTATATAGCTCATGGTCAAAGTCTATGCTGCTTGTCAAACCTCTTCTTGTTCTTGATCCTTGTAGTCTTCAGCTTTTTCATGGCTGTCTCAATACCTTTAGACATTTTTTCTAATTGTCTAATATATAGGACCAACACCTCTTCTCTATTCAAACCCTCTTCCCATGGTAGAACAATCCAAGTAACAATAGTCTCCTCAATAGGCATGAATAGTTGTTGTCCATACATTAATTCAGCAGGCATATACCCTATAAGTACACTATGAGTGATCCTATAAGGTCACAAAGCACAGGGTAACATTCTTGGACACTCTTTCATCCTACCCTTCCATGACTTTGCTAATGCCTTAATGATAGGTTGATGACCTCTTTCACTTTTGCCATTTACTTCAGGATTATAGGCTAAATTTAAAGTCATCTTGATACCCAATCGTCAAAATAAGTCATGAGCCTCATCTACATCCAATTCTCCTCTATCTGCACAACCACTTTACCAACACAACCATACCTACAAAAAACTTCTTCCAATAAGAACTTGCAAACTCCTTGAGTAGTCTTTGTACTAAGAGCTCAACCTTCCACTTGATTTGTCATGTTTTCTCATGCAAGCACAATATATCTCATATTCCATAAACCTGTAGGCATGGTAACCAAGTCAACTACCCATTTGTAATGCATAGACAATGGATAGGTCAGTTGCAACCCATCTCTATGCTTTACCATGGAATACATCTGACACACTGTGCATGATTCCACATAATGCTCCATATCTTTATACATGGTTTTCCACCAATACTTCTCTTTGATCTTAGCAAATGTGCCCCAAACTCCTCTATGTCTAGCCCATAAGCTTTCATGAAACTCTTACATCACCTATGCTTGAGAAGCCCTATCTCCCAATTCACGTAATGGAGCTCCTCCCTTTTTCTTTGCATGCTTCCATAAATATCTCTCTTTCAAGAAGAACCCATAAGCTTTTCTTTTAATTCTTTTGAATTCAGCTTCAGACCATTCAGTCTTCTTTGTCATGAGGCTGAGATATTTGCCTATTTTCAGCCAATCATCCTCATACAATTAGACTTCCAAAAATTATGTTCTCATAGAATCATAACAATGATGATGCTTTCTCTCTACTGCCCATCTCTTCTTCATGGTTGTAAGTCCTTTTTTTCCTGCTGAAATCCATGTTACAATAGTTGTACCTGTAGTAACAATAGTTGCATACTCATTCCATGTTGTCATAAAGTCATTTGCAACATCTATCACATCGTCCTCTTCATCTTCCATCAACTCCTCTTCATCTTCAAACCTTGCTCATGAAAGTATGTCAGCCACGAGGTTTTCTCCACCTGCAATATGCTAAAAATTATGGTTACGTGACTTTATATAAGCAAGCCACGATAATATGTCAATATCAAGAGTTGAGCAATTTACTATCATGCCCAATAGAGGTAGACAATCAGACTCTACCACTACATGAGCTCCCATAAAATACTCCCTATCACACTTAAGGGCTATCACTACACCCCAAAACTCTCTTTTGACTTGAGAATACTATCGTTGTCGCTCATTGAGGACCTTTGGTCCAAACTAGATCCAAACTAAGTAGCATGCCTATTCCCATCAGCATCATTCTAACCCATTGCCCAACCAATGCCAGTTGGTCTTGTAACCATAGTGAGAATAGTAAGCTATCCATTCTCATAATTTGCTCTCTTTGGTGTTGGGGCTGAAATCAATAAGCTCTTTGATTTCTGAACTACCCTCCTATATGCAGTTTACCCCACCAAAACTTTTTTCCTTTTCTTAAGAGATATAAACTTTTAGCCACATGAGAAAAATGCACAATCCATATCAAGTAAAAGACACACGCACCCAAAAATCTTCTCACATTGGATACATTTGAACATGTCTTCCGCATCCTACTTATGGCATCAATATTTACTAGTGAGCGCTTTCTTCCATATTATTTACACATGTTTCCAACAACTAATACCTCCTCCACTCCAAAAACTGACTTTTATCATGATAGAGTCAAATGCAATTCTTCAATACGGTTCAAAATCCTGTCACAATCAGCAATATGATCACGCAAAAATATTTTACATCCATGCTCATTCAACTCTTCATTCTTCTCATAGCTATCATATCCTTGATCTGCACATCATCAAGAAACGGTAAGGTCAACTGAGCAATATACTCCCTCAAAACTTTATGCATAGCATTCATCATATGCACCACTAAATTGGTTGCTCTCTGTGGAAGCATACACATCCTAACCAATCCAAGTGGTATCTTCATGGTAGAGATATCCCAACTTTCTAATGAAAGCTAGAACTTATCATATGCTGAATATAAATCTTCCATAGAGTAAATTGCCTTGCTTGCAAATGCTTCTCCAAATTCATCCACTATCAAGCCAGATCCAACATTCCTTATGATGACCTTATTAACTTGTTGTAAATCCTCTATAAACCTCAAAGAACCATTATTCTTTGAATTAGTAAACCACCGATTTAAATATGGAGCTGAAGAGGGCTCCAAAATCTACATCTTGATCTTCTCGTTCAAAAGCTCCAGCAGCTTAGGTAAATATGCCCAAGGTACTCCAATGGGCTTTAAATTTCATGGCACATGAGGTACTATAAAGATCACCATTTTTTAGCTTTTCAAAATTTTAGCTGTAAATTTATGTCCTACTCAATGTGGATCCCATAACTAGGCTATTGAGTAACTTTTTTAGCCAACCAATCACTTTCAGGTGGTAAAGGCAAAGCCATAGGCTTAATCTTCTTTGTAACTATTTTGTACTTTGTGTCCATTATTGCTTCAACCCTACTTTGTAGCCCATAACATTCATCCTCAGCAAACTCTTGAATGACTTCACACATCTCTAAAGTGTCAACATAAATAACCTCTTTTTCTACCCTATTTTCAACATTAATTACTGTAGAAGTTTTAGCCACCATATCAACATCAACTAGCCTTGAAAATACCCCTAAAATACCTTCATTTGCAGCCATCAAACCATATGTCTTTGTCAAGAATCGCCTGGTGGGGGGACTTGCTCAAGATGCTACGCCGAATACACACAGAATGCACAAGGAGAAGCTCACTCAAGAGACAAGAAGAGAGATGGAGGCCAAAACGTTTTCTTACTGGTTTCTTCTTCTTCTTCCACACACTTTTCAATGTACACCAAGTATAGATAAGATACAACATAAAAGAAAGTGGCCTACTAAGTCAAACAATGCATAACCAACTACACTAGTTGACTGGCGCTATAACTATGCCAACTGTAAATAGGTGTAACAACTTGAATATAATAAGTAATGAGTAAGTGGCCATGTGAGAGTCATAATGACCATCGACGAGCTAAGTGTAGACGTGTGGACCCATCTAACCAAGGGGTCCATCATCAATGTCCACATGTGTTAAGCTTGTAATCTCAACACTCCCCCTCAAGCTCAACTGCATCTCTGCAACTCCAAGTAAGCTTCGAAACTTTTGAAGCTTCTCTGTACCCAATGCCTTCGTGAAGATGTCAGCTATCTGATCATGTGTGCTAACATACACCAAGTCAATCTCACCTGCTAGTACCTTCTCTCTTACAAAGTAGTAGTGTACCTCAATATATTTTGTCCTGGCATGGAACACAGGGTTCCTAGCCAACTGTATACTGCTCATGTTGTCACAATAAATGACAAATGGACCTTCCACTTGCACATCCAAATCAACCATTAACTTTTGTAGCCATACAACCTCACATGCTGCAATAACAGCACCTCTATACTCAGCCTCTGTACTCGACAAAGCAACTATAGATTGCTTTTTGCTGCTCCAAGCAACTGCTGCACTACCAAGAGAGAACATGTATCCGTTGGTAGATCTTCTATCAGATATACTACTAGCCCAATCTGCATCTGTGTATCCAAACACCTGTGCATCTGTACCTGCCTAATAGAAAAGTCCATAATGTAATGTGGACATCACATATCTCAATATGCGTCTGACTACATCCAAATGTGGCTTTCTAGGTACTTCCATAAACTGACTCACAAGACCAACATCATAGCTCAAGTCTGGCCTTGTAATGGTCATGTAGATCAAACTCCCCACTATCCTCCTGAACATAGTAGGGTCTTCTATCTTATCCCCAACATTAGCACTCAACTTTACATTCTGCTCCAATGGAACTAAAAGTGGTTTGCATGCTTTCATGCCATACTTGGACAACATATCCAAGCCATACTGTCTTTGGGACAGCCATATACCATCATCACATTTGATCACCTCAATGCCAAGGAAGTACCTTAGCTCACCTAAATCCTTTATCTCAAACTTCTTCTTCAAAAAATCCTTGACTTCAGCAATCCCACTATCACTATCACCTGTAATAATCATCTACATAGATGACTATGATGACCAAACCTACATCTCCCTTTCTCACATAAAGTGAGTGATCAGCATCAGAAACATAAAAGCCAATATTGACAAGATACTCTCTGATCTTGTCAGACCATGCTCTAGATGCTTGCTTGAGCCCATAGAGCACCTTCTTCAACTTGCATACATACGTGGGATGCTCTAAATCTTCATAACCTGCTGGCTGATCCATATACACTTCTTCCTGCAAATCACCATGTAAGAAGGCATTCTTCACATCCATTTGCTGCAACCTCCAACCTTTGGCTGCTGCCAAAGCAATCACACATCTGACAGTTGCCATCTTAGCAAACTGGACTGAAGGTTTCATCATAATCTATGCCATATGTCTGGGCATAGCCTTTTGCAACCAGCCTAGATTTTTACCTACTAATAGAACCATCTACATTGTGCTTAATCTTATAAACCCACTTACATCCGGTAGCTTTCTTGCCCTTCGGCAATGATACTAGCTCCCAAGTCTTATTGGCCTCTAATGCAGCCATCTCCTCATCCATTGCTACATCCCAATGAGCATGACCAACAGCCTCCTCAAAACATGTGGGCTCAACATCCTCAACTAGTTTCACCATATAATCATAATGGTGAGCTGCATAACCTTCAAAACCAAATCTTTTAATAGGGTATCTCACCCTGCTAGACTTGTGTTTAACGCGTGCTCTCTGCACACCTAGAGTCCTCACTGAAGGAATGCCAAGCTCATCATCCAAGCTCTCTGAGCCACTGGAGTCTCCATCAAGAACTGCATCAATGCCTTTTGACACTTTATTCTTTCCTTTGTCTTTACCTATAGTGCTACTAGATGCACCTGAAGATGTAGAGGTACTCCTTAGTCTCCCAGACCAAGGACTACTTGATGATGTCTCTGGTCCACTAAGAGTCCGTGATTCTTACTTTTCAGCCTGCACATGCGTGTCATGATCATCATCATCATCATCCAATGCATCACCACTAGATGCATATCAACTGCTCATTTCATCAAAGATGACATCGCTGCTCACTCTGAACTTACATGTGACAGGGTTATAACAGCGATACCCTTTTTGCTCTAAAGAGTATCCAATAAAGACACACTTTTCAGCCTTTGGATCCAGTTTCTTCCGCAACTCAAGCCAAACACTTTCAAGTGTGATACATCAGGCTTCTTGCCAGTAAAGCATTCTTCAGGAGTCATAAAGGCATGTGCAACTCCTGCAATATGCCTATTTTTCCTTTCTGCAACCCCATTTTGCTGTGGGGTATACCTGCATGTGAACTGTCTCTTTATCCCATGAGACCTCGGAAAATCACTGAACTCATTCGAGAGGTACTCTCCCCTTCTATCTGACCTCAAGCACTTTGCTTTCAAGCCTATTTCTCTTTCAACTACAGCCTTGAAAGTTCTAAAGTGCTCAAACGCTTCACTCTTTTCCTTCATAAAATATACCCACAGCTTTCTAGAATAATCATCAATGAATGTGACAAAGTGTGAAGTGCCTCCAAGAGATACATTTTGTACAAGTCCCCAAATGTCTATATGCACAACATCAAGGATATTTCTGCTTACATCTCTATCATGTGAAAAGGGTTGTCTTGCTTGCTTACCAAACTGACATGCTTTGTATACCTTATGAAATTCTGCAACTCTAAATGTAGGCAAACCCTTTGGACTGCATTAATTTCAACCTTTGTACAGTTGCATGTCCAATGTGTTTGTGCCAAATTTCAATGTCTGCAACAACACCTTTTCCTTTAGCATACATAGCAGCATTCATAGTAGGAATTCCAGCATCCAGAGTAAACATACGTCCAACTCTACTTCCCTTCGCTACCAACCTGCACTTGTCATTGAAGTCTTCTACAAAGCAGCCCTTTGTATTAAATTTGACTTGCAGCCCTTGCTCTACCATTTGACTGACTGACACCAAGTTCTTTGTAATAGATGGCACATGTAATACATCTGAAAGACTCTTTGTCTTAGCATCATGCAAGGACAAGGGAACTTTTCCAATGTGTAAAATTGGGTGGCATGAATCATCACCCGTCTGCACATAACTTGCATTTTGCAAATCCTACATCTCTCCAAACCATTCTGAATTGCTGGTCATATGATTGGATGCACCTGAATCAACATACCAAACATCATCATGTGTTTCCTTTCCTGTAATAGCATTCAGCATATGCTGCATAACAAACAGACGTTCATTTTTGTCTTCATTCTGTCGTGAAGACAATGCATAGTTTCCTTGCTGCAACTTACCACTGCGGATATCATCTTTTTTAGCATAACATTGGGCTGCGATATGACCTGTTTTGCCACAGTAGTGACACACAATACCAAAGTTGTTAGAACCTCTTTTCTGCCATCCACCTCTTCCTCTAAAGCTCCCCCTGCCTCTAAAGTTACCACGACCTCCTGAAATCTGCATATCGCCAAATTGTTGATTCAATCTCTTTTGCTGGTTATTACTACCACGTCCTGTACCACGGCCTCTTGAAGAGAACCTGCCATGTCCCCTTCTTGAACTGGAGTAGAAAGCTTGGACCTGCTCACCACTTCTTTCAGATGTCTCACTCTGCATGTTGATCTCTTGAGTGATCATAAGGGAGACCAACTCATCGAAATCTGGAAATGGCTTTCTAACATATATGGAAGTTACAAAAGACTTCCAAGCCTTTTCATTGTTAAGTCCACCCAAGGTAGATGACACCAAATCATCATCATCGGGCATTGCATCAATTGCTACCAAGGCATCTGCAATGCTTCTTACCTTCAGTGCATACTCATTGATAGACATCTTCCCTTTCTTCAATGTATTCAACTCTTTCTTAAGTTGAATCTTTCGTGCCTTTGTATTTACAGAAAACATACTTTCAAGTATGGTCCAAGCTGCATATGAATTCTCTGCATTTCTAATGTGTCCTAGTATATTATTGTCAACTACTGCAGACAACCAATACACGACCTTTTTATCTTTTGCATTACATTCCTTCCGTGCCTTTATCTCTTCTGCAGTTGGAGGATCACTCACCTCCGACTCCTTTTCCTCACCTGAAACAAACTCGTAGAGGCCTTTTCCAATAAGGAAGTTCGTGACATGGAACTTCCATGAAGGGTAGTTGTTCTTGTCGAGCTTCTCAATGATGGGGCTTCCACTATTCTCTGCCATTATCACAAAAATAATACCAAACAGCAAGCAAATCTTCTGCAACCCTTGACGTGTAGTGCACATCAATACACCAGACAGTCTTTTTCACTATCTGCTCAACAATACATGCAATCCAGTTTGTAGATAAACCTTGTGTTTACTCGCTGGTAAACACCTTTGAACTTATAGATCTGAAATCTGTAACCTGCGCACCCACTTTAGGTCAATGCAGTCGAAGTCACAGTGTACCCTGAAACTGCTATCCGCAACCTTGTGGCTCTAAAACAGGGCCTGAAACGGTCTTAGATGCCCAAAATAACTGCAAAAAAGCCCTAAAGGGCCAATCTATAGAATACCCAACACTCTTCACGCACACCAAATCTCACTGCAATCTGAGATTTTTGCTCGACCCTACTTTCGGTGCCTCCACAGGCACTATCCAAGAGAGAGAGTGGAAGAATGGGAGAGTTTCTTACCCGTGGCTTGCTTGCTCAAACCTTGCTTCTTCTCCTTCACTTCAGCCTTCGAAATAAACCTCTCTCAGTGGCGTGGCTCTGATACCATGTCAAGAATCGTGTGGTGGGGGACTTGCTCAAGATACTGCGCCGAACACACACAGAATGCACAAGGAGAAGCTCACTCAAGAGACAAGAAGAGAGATGGAGTCCAAAACGTTTACTTGCTGATTTCTTCTTCTTCTTCCATACAATTTTCAATGTACACCAAGTATAGATAAGATACAACATAAAAGAAAGTGGCCTACTAAGTTAAACAATGCATAACCGACTACACTTGTCGACTGGCGCTATAACTATGCCAGCTGTAAATAGGTGTAACAACCTGGATATAATAAGTAATGAGTGAGTGGCCATGTGAGAGTCATAATGACCACCGACGTGCTAAGTGTAGACGTGTGGACCCATCTAACCAGGCGGTCCATCATCAATGTCCACATGTGTTGAGCTTGTCATCTCAACAGTCTTGAGCTCTTTTTCAGCCCATCCTACATATTTCTTTTCAGCTCTACACATGGCTAAAATATTTTTCAAATTGCCAATATCCATTTCTGTAATCCAGACACAAACTCAATTTCCCCCCTTCTTGGAGGCATAATTATCTTCCTAGAGGCCGTGCCATAGCCTCCACTTTACATCAGTGCTATCTAAAAACCCTTCAACTCTCATGCATTAGGTGGCATGGAATTATCCCATAGCCTATCCCAATTGCAGGGATGATTCACACAAACAGTGAGAAACTATACTCCCTTTGTATTATCTTTACTCCGAACCCGAGCATATGAAGAACCATCATCTAAGGCTTTTGTTTTCAGCCTTGGTTCCAAAATATAGGGCTGCCCCAAAATCACCCGATAACTACATTATCCCTGCACAAAAAAATGATATTCATTCCTAACATCTGAGTCATGGGTACATTCAGACAAGCCACATAAAGTTCCCCTGATGAATTGTTTGCTACACGCATGTGTCATCCCAGATCTACATTAATCAGACATCCTCTGTTCTCATACAAACTACGTGCCATAACATTGATTTCGGAACCATGATCCAAGAGAGCTATGCAAGATGTCTCTCTTTCTCCCACTTTAATAATTGTCTCTGTTGTAGCATGAGCCCAATGCGTTTGTGAATAACTGCTTAGAATAAAATGAGCATCTTCTTCTTCATGTGCTTGTTGATGGGCATCCCCATTTTACATAGCCTTCTCTCTATGCTTAGTCCTACCCATAAGACCAAAAACAACCACAAGCTTGTTGCCTACACTTCTATTTAATCCATTTTCAATATCAGCATGTTTCAAAACAGCATTACATGCATCATTGTATTCCCTCTAAAGATGTTTCTTTATGTCTTGGTCAACCTGCATCAATGCTTGCAAAACTTCACTATCAAACTATCTTTTTTGTTTCAACATATCAATGATTGTATCATGAAACTCACACTTTGTGATTCCAAGGACTTTGTGAAGTGTGAATTCTACTCTATTGCCAAGTATGCCATCTTCCAAGACCTTTTTAAGGTTTGTGGCAGTCCGAAGATCTGATTGTAACCTGTAATTAGGCTGCTTGCCCCTTTTCTTCCCTTCTTATTTCTTCACTTGAGATGCACCCTCCATAGCATGCTCACATATGGCTTTTTTAGCCTCTTTTTGCTACTCCATGTTACTTTGTATTATGCATTTAGATGGGCTTGAGGAAGGATCAACGATGTCCTCATCTCTTCTTCTCTTTTCTTCTGCAAGAGCTTCTTGACTATGAACCTCAGCCAAATAAGCAAAAGTTGAAACTAAATCCACTAGTGCACTCCATCCTGTTCTCCCTCATATACTTTGACTTACATCAACCAATTCAGTCTTTATTGTTTTTTCCTTTTCCATGAAATCTAATGCTTGCATCCAAATGCGAGATTTTGCTTTAGCCATGCCTCCTTTTTTAGCTTCATCAGTCCTTTCAATTCTCAACCCATATGTGGTTGCATCTATGGCAATAAATGATGTCCTTGAAGTCATATCTTCCAACCTCTTATGCATGCCACCATTTCCCAAATTTGGCTCTATTGGAAGGCTAGTTTTTGTTGCATGTATTTTGCCATCTTTCCAAAAGACTAACCTTTTTTCTTTCACTTCACAGTAGGTTGTATAGTCTTGCTTTTCATGTTGTAAACTGTCACTCCAAATGCATCTTCTCTTATATCCTTCTCTATACGGTCTTTGGGCTATTGCTCAACCCTTCTCTTCTTACTTGACATCCAACTTTTCAATCTTTGCATATATTTCTATCAAATTCAGCATAAAATCATGCATACCTTTGATCTACAGCATCACCTTTAAGAGCCCAACCAACAAGCCGGTTGTTTTGCCATAGCTATAGGTGCCTTGGTTACAATTTCAAACCCCCTTTTGAGCACTGGCAGGTGTGGTGCATGTACCCCATCTTAATTTCATATGCTCTCTCTTAACCAACATATGCATTGCCTCAGTTACATTAGCCCAATCTGATTTCAACCCTATTTCAGAAGAGGCATCTTCTGAACGATCAGTCAGCTTTTCCTATAAGACAAGATTTGCAGCCTTCACAAACGAATCAATTTTTTACTCTCCAATGATTGTTGCTCATCGGCATCAAACTCTACATACTGACTTTCAAATTCACGGAGAAAAGTTGTAGCAGCCCAACACTTTATTGGGATTTTCAATGCAATCTATAAATGTCTTTTTAGTTCTCAATCTTGCATCTTCCAAGAATGACTCTTCTCTCAAAGCTTTCTTAAAAGCTACCCAATCAGCATCTCTTCTATGTAACTCATCAATCCAATCATGCAATGCATGCATGGTCAAAAGGAAGAAATAACAACTCCATGCATACTGAGGTACATCATGAAACATCATCTTTTCTTCATATAATTGGATGAAGCTTGAAACATTTTAACCCTTAAGATTGAAACATTTTAACCCTTAAACTCCAATGCATTCACTGCGCTAAGGAATGAATTCTTTCTGCTTCTTGCCGAGTTTGCATATGTTGTTATAACAACAACAATTGTTGTTGTTGTTGTTGCTGCAATGAAGCAATCATCTATTATAAAGGATCACCACCACTTGAACTTGCAGAATCCCCCATCTCTACACACCTACTACTACCGACTTTCACATCAGGTTCACCACTGTTGGAGATTTTGGGATTGAAATTCTACAATGGGGGTAAGAGACAAGAGGGTGAGGTGAGATTCACGAAGAGGAGTAGATGGAAGAGAAGGGAATTAAAGATATAGAAGATGTAGAAGAATACTCATAGAGGTGAAGCCTGTCAATTTATTTCTGGACTATGAGAAGATAAATCTCTTCTAGAAAAAAAAGTGCATAAAGCAATACTTTCCTCTATGATCCTCAAATTGTCAATCTAATGCTTCCATTGGCTCCAAACGGGGGGTAAAATACCTAGACAACTGGCCAGAATTCTGCAAGATCACTACCTAAAAACTACAATCGTGCATCGCACAATTTTGCCAATCCTTGTTTTTACATAAGATCCTCTCAAAATGATTGAAAGCTACCTATTTTCTTTTACATACCATCCCATTCTAGAAGTTGTCTATAGTTCTTGGATTTTTACAAGAGATAATATCTAAATTTTCCAAAATTGGATAAACTTGTCCAAAAATCTAATATTTTTGAACCATCCACACTACGGACACCGACATTAATTACTAATATGGCGTTGGCTCTCTAGATCAATAAGAAATCGAAACTCTATTGTTTTTCACATTATGCGTACATAGGGGCACGACAATGTCAAAGGTGTATGCCTTTTGAGTGGCCACTATTATCCATAGGTAGGGCGATGCTACTGCTTTCTCATCCTCATCCTCTATTTTAGTGATAGTTGCAAACCTCACATTCATTGGTGGTTCTATCATTGGAGTTTCATGGAGTGGATGTGATGAAGGGTATTACTTTTTGATGTGGCTTCCATTGAAAAAGCCTATGCCCTCCCCCTCCAAGGTTTTGAGTTCTACATTGCCTATTATATTGATGTTGTGAACCTTGAAAGGTCGAAATCCTTGTAATTTCATCTTCTTCTTGTGTCCCTTTATATAGCAAGACAAGGTCTCCTTGCTCAAAGTCTCGTTGTTTGATGTGCTTATGAAGCCAACTCTTGTGTCGCATCTTCTCATAGATTAATGCATGGCTTGCAATGAGACAAGTCTTAGACATGTGTTCTAGCTCTACCAAATGAGTTGTCCATGCTTCTTTCAACTCCCATCACTCTAGAATTGTTATTCTCATGCTTGGAACAAAGAATTCCACTAGTAGAATTCCTTCATTTCCATATATCAATTTGAATGGGGTGTGCCCTATGGTGGTTTTATAGGCCCGTAAAGCTGCTATGAGCTTATTGTTCTAGTCACTATATGAAGTGGAGACTACCTTTATTAGGATATTCACTAAGATGTTGTTCATGGATTAAGATTGACTTAGCTTGAGGATAATATGGTGAGGATTTTCTATGGATTATCAAGAAGGTAGATAATAAGTGAGCAATCATTTCATTAATGATGTACCTTGGTCACTAACCAACTCTATGGGACAACCAAACCATGAGATTAATTTCTCCCAAAGAAACTTGACTGTGGTCCTAGCATCATTTTTGTGATTTGATCGAGCTTTCAACCACTTGGTGAGATAGTGTGTGGCAACATACTTGGCTTGTGACTACTATGCTGCAAGGCTGATTGGATCAATGAACTCAATTTCCCATTTCTCAAATGGTTGGTATGCAATCACTAGGGTCAAATCCATTTTCTCCTTATGAATAGGGACTTTGGTTTGTTGGCACTCATCATAGTGCTTCACAAACTTAGATGCATCGCAGAATAGCATAGGCCACCATAGAGCTGAGACTGGAGCACCTTGCATGTTGTTGTGTCCCTACTAAAATATCTTTCAAAAATCCCACCATGTACTTTTATGAGCACATGATGCATTTCATATTTGCAAAGAAATCTTCTCAAAATTCCATATTTTCCACCTCATATAATTGATCGACAATCAACTAATAGCATTGGATCTTCAAGACTAGTCTCTTTAATCTAGCTTTTTCTATGGGTCATTCAAACAATCCATTCTCTAGGATGTGGACTATAGCATACGCCTAATAGGGTGTGAGGTATGTCCTAAAAAAATCTCATTCTTTGTTGGGTATTCTAAAAATATCTACATCTAGTAAGTCATCAATGATGCCATGTCTAGCTGCTTCACGTGTAGATATGTGGATCATATGATCTACCATATAGTATTGTTTACCTTTGTGTACTACCATAGAGAAGTCAAATTCCAAAAGCAAAAGTAATCATTGAGCAATGCATCCTATTGCACTGGGTTTGTTCACAAGATAAAGCAATGCTTGATGATCCACAAAGAAAGTGAAGGGTGTCACTAGAAGATAATGTCTAAATTTCTTCATAGCAAACACAGTGGCTAACCCTTCTCTCTCTGTTGTGGAATAGTTCTTTTTCATATGAGTGAGTTATTGCTAGCAAATCTCACTAGATAACTAAGGTTATGCTCACCAATTTAGCATAACATTGCCCCCATGGCAAACTTTGATGCATCAATGTGCACATGAAAGGTAATGGACCAATCTAGGGTTCTTAAGATAAGAATTAAAGTTAGAGCCGCTTTAAGCCTTTGATAGGCTTTCTCACATTCTTTGATCCACTTGAATACTATCAATAGCTTGTATAAAGGTCTAGGAATCAATGCATAGTTCATTACAAATCACTAGTAGTAGCCTATGCAGCCTAAGAAAAGCATTGAACTCCCTTGAAGTTGTTGGGAGGAAGAAGATCTACATTTACCCTAACTTTTGAGGAGTCTATGGCTATCGCATTTCTCAACACAATGTTCCTTAAAATACAACAATGAATCACCCAAAGTTGGGACTTTAAAGGGGTCAACAAGATACCATACTTCTTGCACCATTCAAAGACTATTCGTAGCTTTTCTAAGTGCTCTTCTTAGTTGGTGTGGATGCACAAGTCATCGACAAATACCTCCAACCAATTTTTGAGTATGTCCTTGAAGATGGCACATATGAGGTTCTAGAAGGTAGTAGAGGCATTGTTCAGTCGTCCAAATGACATGACTATGTAGACAATTATCCCCCATTCAATGGTGAATGTTGTCTTGTGCGTGCCATCTAGATGGACTTGGTTCTAGTCTTAGAAGTTATCCAAGAAATTGCAGGCTTCCTTTCCTACCACTCTCTCTAGTATATGCTTAGCATATGATAATGGGTAGTTGCCTCTCTTTGTAGCTGCATTGACCTTCTTATAGTTCACACACACTTGAGTGTTTCCATTATTTTTCATGACTATCACTATGGGTATACCCAGTCCACATGCTATATCTTGTAAATGAATCTAGCATTTAGTAGCTTATCAATCTCTTCCTTCATTGCATGTGCATGCTTAGGATTCATTATATATGGTCGTTTCTTTACTAGAACTACATCAGGGGTCATGGAAATATTATGGGTCACAATGCTCAGATAAACTATTCCTTTTAGCTTGTCTAAGGACCATGCAAACATGTTGGAGAATTCCCTTGAGAGATTTATGAGACTAGTCTCTTCCTCCTTAGTTAGGTTGTCCAATATGTACATGGTTGAGGCTTTTTCCCTTCCTTTGCCAAGTTGACTTCCTAAACTTTGGCTAGTACTTCAATTGGCTCACTCGCATGCCCTTTCCACTTGGCTCCTACTAACACCCTATTCGATCGACCTTCTTAAAATTTTTAAAGTGCTTGGGTACATCCTAGGGTTTCTTCTATTTGTGAGCTTCTAAAGACTTTGTTTGTTTCTCTTCTCTCTTCCTTTAGTCACTCCTGCCTCAAGTGGACTCGGAGGTCCCCCTTGGTGCATTTGGTCTTAGATGGTCAAGGCATTTTTTGGGTCACTATCAAAGCTCACCTTTGACTTAGAGTTGTACTCACAATTCTCACTCAAAAAGGCTGTCTCCCCTACTGGTTGTAGCTCTCAAGCTAACTACACTCCAAATAATGATGTGGTGCCAGACTGGACTAATCCTACTGACTCATAACCTACTACCCATAGGCACTCTAGCCAAGTTTAGTTGCAATCTACCTTATCAACTCCTTGGTTCACTCTAAAAATATTGACATCTCAGAGTTTAGAGTGTGTTTTGATTTTCTCTAATTGGTTGCCAACACATGCATCCCATTGAGCTCATCCTCAAGACAAGGAATGTACTTAGTTAGAGATTCATAATCACTTCTAGCCTTTGAGTCACCCTTTACACATAGTAGAGATGCCATCTAGGTCCATTGGTGAGGTTTTCCAAGTGTCCATCTCTACTCACACTACTTCTAATCTATTGCCCAAGAATATCAGGCCATTACCCCAATCCTCTATCACTTGGGAATTCCTCATCCAAGGTCTTCCTAGCAAGATATCATAATCCACTCCCTTCATGACTAGAGAATTGAAATCCCACTATCTTTAAAGGCCACTTCTTTGAGACTACATGGCTAAGTACAATAACTTTTTCTCCTATATCTACTATCCCGTTTTGAATTGTATCTCCTAGGGAAATGATAGGTAAGATTGCATGCATCTCAGTACTTTCCCAAAAGGCATTTACTTGTGGGGACTTAAATATTGGGTTTAGAATTAGGGTGATGAGATTCTCAAGCTGTTACAGAAGCAGACCAAAGAGGTCCTCAATGTCAAGAAGGTGATTAACACTTCAGGAGTGTCTTTCTTAATGATCACTGATCCTCTCTGGAAGCTAGTCTGTCAATTTCTCCAAGATAGGTTCATGCCTACCAAGACACCATTCCACCAAGGAGCTCTTCACAGCTTCCAGGATGGTGTTAAAAGGGGTTGCCATTGACTAGAGTACTTACCTTCTTACGAAGATAGACCAATATTTTGTCGAAGTGACTAGAGGAAATGTTACCAATGTAACTGATGGTTCATATTTATATGCTCTCTTGACATATTTAGGCCTTAAGAAGGGTGTGCTACCTCCTCCTCCATCTGATCAAGTTCCTTCCTCTCCACCTTCGGAAGATTCAGAACCCATTGACATAGAGGATCTTGATTCCCCTCCTCCATTGGTCATTCAGTGAAAGCGCTTGAAGCATGTGGCAGAGAAAGTTCCCCTAGTCATTCCTTCAGTAATAGTTCCTGCTACCTCTGGAAGTGACATCCCTGCCTACCTCACATGCAACAACTTATTCAGGGCACATCGAGAGGGTTCTTTGGAAATATGAGTTTCTTCTCTGAATAGTTTAGTGTCAAGGGATACCATTCCTTTCCTTTGTAATGACATCCAGGGTTCTATTGAACTCTCAGTGATGACAGCTTGTGTTCAACAATTATATGCTTCTTTCTATGAAGAATTGATGCAATCCAAAGACCAGATGCATAAGGCAACCACAGAATTAGCCTCTACTAAAAACACTCTTGTCAATCTGTTTAAGTAGATGGAGCAACAGACACAAATGATTGAAATCTAGAGAGAAGAAATATCTTATTTGAAAATTCAGTTAGCAGAGGCTCAATCAGAGGTCACTAGAGTTTCAGAAGAGAAAGAGAAAATATCCAAAGAAGCTCAAGAGTTTAAGACTCTTTTAGATACGAAAGTCTTAGCTTTGCAGACTGCTCACCATACATTGGAATCCCAAGCTTCCCAGATTAAGCAATTGTAGGACCAACTAGCGCAGTCACAGTCCATTCCTCCAAGCCCCACTGTCCCTATGATTCCTTCTATATCTCAGCAGGACTTGGCAGTTCTCTAGAGACAGGCCACATTATGTCCATTGTTTCAAGATAAAGTGGAAAGATTTCAGTCCAGGATGGATTTGTTATAGTCTACATTTGAGCAGTTTCAGGAGTATATTCCTCATGACCATTCCTTTTTTGTCCACTATCTGTTACAAAAGTTGGCCTTCTATATTAAGCTCTCAATGATGGATCTCCCTCTTCCAAAGGATGGTTGGAATGGGGCTTGGTCTTTTGATTTGCTGACAGAAGTTGTCTGTATGGTCTTTGAAGATTCTGTGACGATGGATACCATGCTGCTGTCTTATATGTATCTACGAGGTGATCTGTTAATTTCAGATGATGTAGATCTGGCTTGGTATGTGGGGGATTTGGTCTTACAAACTGCCCTATATGTCAACCATTTGGAGTTGAGGTAGATGACATGTTCCAATGCTATTCTTCTAAAGTGGCTACCTGTCGTGACACTTCATGACATTTGATGATTGATTCTGTAGTCTTGAACCAATGCCAGAATACAACTTCTACTTATGTGCAGAGCACTAACCATCCTAGCTTATCTTTTCAAGAACCATCCATTTGATTCATCCTTCTTTGATGTCTACCATCGACGATCTATTTTAGGTCCCTCTATTCCTAGCTTATTGTACTATCAACAGATGGCCCATCGCTATGATGCTTATTTTTCCCATTATCAATCCAAATCAGCAGCTATCTTACCTCTCCTTTTCTAACCTTCGGGTTTTCCTCAAATTCCAATCTTTACCTATTGTTCTTTCATTGAAGATCGAGTCTTTTCCCCTTCTCCGCCATGCCCTTCTCCATCCATCCATATACATTCTACTTTTCCTGCTTATCAATTGACACCTTTCCTAACTGATTCACTTAAATTTTCAGCCACTCCTTCTTTACCTTATTCCTCATTTTATGATTTTATCTACCCATCTCTTCATCCTCTTTTACTTATTTCACTTCCATCTCCTGCCACTTTTATTTCTCAAACCCCTTAGTTGGTTAGTGGGTATGAAGGATTTGATCAGAAAATTCCGAGAAGAAGATGATGGAGCTCAACTGATTCTCTCGCCAGACCACATATTGATTGGCCATTAATTCCAAGGGACTAGACAATTGCTAGTCAAGCATACCAAAATTACATCCATTTTTCTCAACAATATTCACAATCTCTAGATCCTTCAGTGAGATTGACAGCCCATTTTGCTTGATACTTAGCATATATGCATAGGCATTCCCATAACGATCAAAAGGCCATTTCAAATCTTTGTATAAATGTCAATGTAAACATTGATTCCCAACAGTTGGATGTCCTATATTTTCATGCCCTTTATCTACCTAGCAAATACCTTGTTTTGCTAGAATGGATGTGCTGCCTTCAATTCTTTCAGAATCCTCCAAAATCTTTTGTAGATGAGTCTTTATCCCTGGATCGCTTTTGAAATCATCAAGCTTTAAAGAGGGATCATCTTCATTGATACCCCTAGATGTATCTTCTATGCTTCTTAATGAGACATTTTTTGGAGGTGCCATTTAGATGGTTGTGTTTATGTGTGTGTTGTAATAATTTGTATGTGATGAGTTCCTACTGGTTGAATAATTTTTTCGAGAGCTCTCTTTTCAACTACTGATGATGGTGGATGGCAAGCCTACAATGTAAAGCTAAAGAACCTCTTATATCCTTTGTAAATTTGTTATGACTTTTTATTGGTTATCAGATGTGTTAATGAATAACAAAGTTTTCCTTTAGTAGTATTTTTTTCTAGAGATACAGGTGATAAGTTGAGGTTGTGGTGGAGTGATTATTGAAGATAATACATATGCTTAAATTGAGCTCTTTAGTGAACTTATATTCTTCTTTTCCTTAGGTCGTGAGGACGCTTCCTTTCTAAGTGTGGAGATATGTTGAGAGTGAAAAAAGACTGAATTTTTGATTGTTTTTTTTGTTTTTGAGGTATGTATGGTTGTTAATGGAAGTTTTGAGAGTGTTTTGGATGATATTGATTATTTTTTGGAAGTTTATGATGATTCTTAGTAGAAATATGAAGCTCTATTATGTTTTGATAGGTTCTGTTGAGGTTTTGATACCTTTTGTATAGCCTCTATTTTGTTCTGATTTTCTTCTGTATGAAGCATGGATTGAGGATTGATGAAGGTGGAAATCTTTTGAAAGCTTATTGAATAGTTTTTGATATTTTGGAATGGTTTTAGTATGAGTTATGAGGATTTGATGTTCTTTGATGACCTTCTGTAACCCTCTGTAAACCTTATGTAGAGCCTCTGTCTCTGCTCTGTTCCTGTTTTGTTCTGTTCTGTAAATCTTTTGTAAGTGTTATGTAGAATGTATGTGTGACTTTGGGAAAAATTTCTAAATTTTGGAAAGGATGAATCTAAGTTCAAAAGAGCTAAAAAAAATGGAAGAAGCAACTACTGAAGACTGAAGAGAAGACTGGAGTGACAGAGATAGTAGTGAGCTATGAAGAGACAGTGTAGTGGCTCTGGTGCCTCTTCACATCGGACATACCTCTTGGGAGGTGTATCCACGACCTAAGAAGGATTATTGAGTATTGTATTAAGGAGATGATGTATTATTGAGAGAGAGAGAGAGAGAGAGAGAGAGAGAGAGAAAGAGAGACAAAGAGAGAGAGAGAGAGAGCCAGAGATAGCCAATTTTTATTGATGGATTATGGTTTGATTCTACCAAATCCTTTATAATCCTTTATGTATAATCCTTTCTGTTTTTATTCCAAATCTCTGGCTTATAATCCTTTATGTATAATCCTTTATGTTTTTATGTATAGCCAATTTTTATCTGTATAATCCTTTATGTTCCTTGTTCTATTGATGGATTCTATGAAGATCTTGAAGATTATGGTTGATTCTACCAAATCTGTGGGAGATATCTACTATAATGCTGTGTGAAGATTTGTTGTTTTCATTGTTTTGGTTATCAAAAGAATGAAATAAAAGCTTGTTGATGTTACAAGATAGATTTTCTTGCAGTAGAATCCCCTTTTCCTTGGTGTTCCTCTTGGGGCTCCAATGTCCTAATGTAAAAGTGATGATTGGTGATGTACAGGAAGAGCAATACTTCTTTGTGCAAGATAATTCCTCATACGCAATGATTTTGGGACAGTCTTATATTACAAGTGTGCGTATGGAAACAAAGGTGCTTGATGATGGTTTTGCTTATGCAAGAGTCAGAAGCAAGGATGGGAGAAAAGCAGCCCAATTTCTTACTGTTTGTGTTAATTGTCCTAGAAATCGGGATACGCTTCGAGAGTCTCCTTTGGTTCCAAATACAAGGGAATTCAAAGACCTGGATTTTCATTAAGCACTGATGTAATATAGGGCTACAATAGTGCTGTTTAGAGGGGGTACTTGCCTCTTGATGAAAGGAAGCATGTATTTACTATTGGTAATTCTTAGTTTACAGCAAACAGTTCATGTTGGTTTAAGCCTATGGAAGCTATGTGTAGGGCTAAACGCATATCTATGAAATGGGCTACTAAGGAACTGAGAGAGACTGTTTTATGTGGATGTTGGCTAGACATGGAAATGAATTTGAATTTTAGCCTTGCATTTTAGCCAAGTGAAATAGGTTGTGTGGATCCAAATGTTGTCTCTCCTATGTTCATATTTACGGTGCCACATGTACCATGGAACTTGAGGCCTATTCCAGTGCCTAAAGCTTACTTGCCAAATCTCATGGATTTACTAAATGAAAAGATTCGCATGAAGATCTTGGATCCTTCTTTAGCCCCATACTCAAATTGTTGGTTTACTGTGCCAAAAAAGAATGGGGCTTTGAGATTTATTCAATACATGCAATCGGTCAATAAAGTAACCATAAGAAATGTGGGTGCAGGTCCTGTGGTTGATGAACTTGCAGAGGCTTTTGCAAGTAGAGTAATCTATTCTTTGGGTGATCTTTACTCGGGTTATGATTAGTTTTAGCTTGCAATTGAAAGCAGGGAAATCAAAACCATGAAGACTCCTTTGGGCTTACTATGGATGTGTATTCTCCCACAGGGTGCAACAAAATCAGTGGCACACATGACAAATGCTATGAATAGGGTACTCAAGGATTTTATACCATAATTGATTTTGCCCTTCTTGGATGATGTTCCAATCAAAGGGTGTATAGTGGATGAAAAGAATAAAGAGATGGATGCATCCCAAAAAGAGTTTAGACCTTAAAGATCTTATCACCCCCCCCCCCCCCCCCATGTTTTATCCCTTAAGCCTTTCCCTTAGGCTTTAAAACCCATTTCCCCCGTGTTTAAAAATTTCTTCTAGCCTCCCTTCTCTTGAGGAATCTTGAAACCCCTTCCCATGGCCTCTTGAAACCCTTTCCTACAAACTTGCCTAAGGGTTCTTAGACCCTTATAACCTTTAAGGTTACTTTTTCCTTGGAGTTTCCCCCTTAGGGTTTTCCCCCATAAAAGATTACTCCAAATAACCTTTCCTTTTCCCCCCATGTTTTGTTAAAAATCCCTCTTAGGCCATGCAAAAATACCCCTTGGAACTCTCCTGCACCTTGTTTCTTTTCCCACACGTAAAAGAAAGAGGAATGTTAAGGGTCGTTTGACACTTCCCTTTCCCATTCAAAAACCCTCGTAAGGGATTCCATACTTTATTTATTCCCTATTTGTGCGAGCCATTATAAGGCCATTAAGCCCCTCCCATGGCTTTAATGGGTCTTATCCGCAAAAGATTTTGAAACACCCCTTCTTTCGAAATCCCTATTTCAAGGAGGGAGCCTTCTAAAACTACTTTTGATGGACGGTGCAAGGGAGCGATGGTTTCCAAAGAGGAGTTGTAAAGCTACTTCCACGTCCAAAAGACTACAATTGTGATGCCTCCTAAGAAAGTCCAAGGCGATCAGGAGGGTCATCTCCCAACATCCACCTGAATATCTCACCCCAAGCCCAGGTTTTCCTTCCTAATTTTTATTTGATATTGTTGTAATTCAATCATGCAAGATTAATTGTTAGAAATAGGATATATTTTTGTCCTAGATGCTCACAATGGAGGAACTTAGCCATCAATACTTTTAAATGAAACATGCAAATTAAAGAAATCATAAACGCATTTCTAGGAAATAGCTTTATGCATTGAAATGAATTATAAACTAGATTATTGTCCATTAAAATAGTATACTTCATTTAAGCCTAGATGTATAAACTATGTATCGCACTATTAACCCATATCCTCTTCATAATGAATCATCATGGAAAGTGCAAGCATGAAATGATTCTTACGATGCATAAACTCTAGGAAAACATCATTTGTCAACTGCATAAATTATCAAGCAAAAGGTTGCTTGTTTAGCATGAATTTTGTTCTCAAAGTATAGGAAGATTAGTTGGAATTAACCTAACCTATGCCTGGCCTTAATCGATAAGTTAAGGTTAAAAAATTAATTTACGCATAGACAACGAGCCATGTGGAAATGATCACGTAATTATTTTCTAGGGTTAACCAAATTGGTATGAACCTAAAACACCTAAACCGCGGAGTACTCGTTTAGAAAGAGTTGAATTCACTAGGAAATTAACACGTGACCTAATCGTTAGGTATCACTAAAACTGAAATTCCTATACCTTAAATACTTGCCCACATTCACTAAATGTAGGGGACAGTGAAATGAAATTGGAAAGTGAGCTAGGGTTTGTCCCTAAGAATCTTACAAGATGAAACTTGGAAACCCTAGGTCTAACGACATTAGCCTATTAACTTGAAACAGATTGTTTCGTGACTCCATTGTCTCATAGTTCGATGCGACACTTGCCCAACAAGTGCGGAGTCATATCATCTTGTGATTGGATCACAAGGGAATGGCGAAATTCTCGCAACAAGGATGGTAAGTCCTTACGAAAGTTATCTTGCAAGAGGATGAATAATCATTCTAATTTAGTATCTTTCTTGAGTAAAGAAGATTGATTGGAAACTAAAGACCTGCCGATAAACTGAAATAACCAATGAACTTAAGGTTTGACCAAGTCGGGTTAATAGGGACCTTAACCCAGGATATAGGGAACCTTGCCAAGTTGCAAGTCATCCCGGATCGAGTGCTAGACGCATTCGAAAGGAAGGATTCATTTATTAGCAATTTGCCAAAAAAAACAATCAATGGAAATGTTTGTGCTTGCTACAGATTTTAGAGCACTGTTTGGATTTGTTTGATCAATGAATTAAAAGATAAAAGGATATCTCTACTTCAGGTTGAAGTCCTGAAGGGAGAGGCAGCTTCAGTTACCCCCAACTACCTGCCTGACCCTAACCAAGGGGGTTGTTAACCGCGCTGGGTATGTGGACCGAACCTGCCTCGAGAGGTCTTACCGTTGAGTGCTACTTGGAGCAGGAGGATGCTTGGGTGCCAGAGGGGGCTCTGGCCGTAAATCGCTTGCCTTCCGGGCCTTGCACAAGAGGCTAACGTGACTCGAGATTGGATCTCGAGGTCCACATACTTGTCTATGGGCAGAAACTTGGATTAGTGATCCCTGTAGATTGCTGGATAGCCTTCGGGCGGATTGTGGATAAGCCTACAGGCTAGACTGTTTGTATTTCAAAGATAAATATGATAGCATGTTAATAAGGAACTTGTCTGATATTGTTTTTCTATGTCAATTGATAAGATTACGTGAAGGAACCAGTGCCTAATGGGTTAATTAAAGAAGCTGGTTGTTACATGTCCAACTAATGTGTTAGGTAATTAGATAACTAAAACAACCCAAGGAAAGTGCAGGGGATGGGCCATAGGTCCGTTCTACGGATGGGTGGTCCCGGTTGGCCAAGAACTTTTCTCAAATCATGATGGACAACAGGAAGATTGTCAAAGAACATGAACAACAAAAGCGTTGACCTAGATTTATGACTGAACCCAATTTACGTAGTTTTAGGGGAACGGAATGGGACTATGCCTCATGGCAGAGAGGTTGAGCTTTGCATCCCTCTCATTTCCCATTCTCCTTGAACCAAGTGCAGCGTGAATTCGCTTCGGACCTGGCGTTTCTATGTAAAGTAGTTCGCTTGGGTCCGACACTAGTTTCCGTTAGGAAATGACCAATAGAAAAAGCCCTAATTCAGGTCGATTCTAAGTGGGAACATCCAAAATACTTCTGCTACGTGGTAGAGGTGGAAAGCCCTAGATCTCAAACCCCGTAACATTCCATGGGAGTGCCGGGTGGAGCTTTCTAGACATCCTCTCCGATGGACTGCTAAGACGTGTCCTGAAGATACAAGTGGACACGTTACAGTTGGTATCAGAGCCAACCAACAACGGAATTGTTTTTATGAAATCTTAATAAGACGAAGTAAAGCAAATGTTGATGTTCCAAGCATTTCCTTACCTTCAATGCTGTCTTGCAGAATTACAAAGCATGGAACAAGTTCTTGGTATTTCGAGTCATGTTTATGACTACAATGCATTCTCCGCATTATCGGCAAAGTGTTGGGATGATGAACATCCTGGAGCAAATCTATAATCCATCAGCCTTGTACATGGAACGAAGATGGATGGGTGCCTCAAGAATCTACTATATAGCCACCCATCAGTTTGCTTACTTACAAACCAACCTAAAAAGGATCAAGTGGTTGGAAGACCTGAAAGTCATAAAGCTGTTCATTTTTGTGGAAGCTCACGTAAACTCAACCTTACATATTCGAGGTCGGAGGGTTGAGATGAACTCATATGTATATGAGGAAGTAACCCGTGTAATCCCCACCGACAGGATTAAAGTGTTAGGGCGCCATGAAAAGAATGGGTTCCAAAGGAAAGGATACCCTCAACTTCCAATGATTTACCGATTCCTGAAGATCCATGACCTGAAACTATACTACAATACAGATCCTATAGATAAATGTAATACAACGTTGTTCTCCCCAAACTAAATGTAACAGTTGGCTTATCATCTCAAGAAATGTTGTATTCCAAAAGGGCTATGCCCATATAAATACCAATAAGACTTCCTTTTATCAATGTCTGGTTGTGCATGAGAATTGATAAAAAGTTAAGTAGCTACATTGCTTATGTGATAGCAGAATTGAAGATGTAATATAAATCAATAACGATTATCGTATAATAATGTTAAGAAACCTTTATCTAGGCACAATCCCAGGTATAGGTTCCTAGTTCGCCTCCTACATCAAGTACTGCTATAATCCAGGAGAAGAAGTTTCTTCTCAAGCAGATCAAGCCACTCGAGTTTGACAGGAGAGGCAGGTCCATTCAAGCTGATGCTGAAATTTGGATTGAATCCATGGAGGATTTTTTCAAAGCAGCCGGTACTGCACCTGCCAATCAGGCTATGCTCGCCAAGCTAAAGCTCACCAGTGAAGCCAGGCTTTGGTGGAAGCAATGGTGCAGGGATCAAGGGATCGTGGGGGGATCCGTTACCTGGGAGAAGATGAAGAAAGCCATGAAAGGAAGATACTTACCATCTGCATATCGCATGTAGAAAATGAATGAGTTCTACAAGCTAAAACAGCTGGGGCTCATGCTTGACGCATACTATTCTAAATTTGTCTCACTTCTTAAGTATGCACCGCAGATGGACATGACACATCCGGTGTCTAAATTTTGTGCGGGTTTAAATCCACCAGTAAATACCCATCTTGAATCTATGCATCCATCAAATCTTCAGGATGCACTCATTTGAGCGGTGCCTATAATTCAAGAGGTGCAGTCTAGACCAAGGGGTAACAAACTTGGTCTTATAATGACCGGAACAGAGGAGCATTCATACCTCAAATGAACAGAGTTCAAGATCATAATCAGGGACAAAGAAAGAAAGCAAGGACTAATAACGTCAACAACTTTGTTCCTACTCAAAGCAATGGCCGAAACCTCCATTGTTTCTACTGCAAAGAACCCGGTCACTTCAAGAGGCAACGTCGCAAGCTTGGTGGAGGACATTGCCAAGCACCTTTCCAAGGAACAGGCCATGGTCAAGGAGCCGCTACTCGAGGAAGAGGAAGAACCACCTGTGTTGCCAATACGAAAATGTGCAAAGAAGAAGAAGAGGAAGATCCGACCATGGAAGCAGAGTTTGAAAGGGCGACAGTCCATGCCGCTCTACACAAGAAAGGGTCGAATCACCAGTTCTCGGTGATTGACACATCGTCAGACTATCAAGGTAAAAGTTTCAAGACCTTGATTGATTGTGGCAGTACACATTCCTTTATCTCACCAGCTTGTGCAAAAAGATTAGGAATAGCCACAGTAGAAGCACCTACCTTGCTTGTGGAATTGGCAAATGGTCGTGAGGTTAATTATACCAGGCAAACTGCTAATGTGGAATTCTTTCTGGGAGGAAAGAAGACTTCGGTAAAATTTAGAGTCATGAATTTAGGTATCCACCAGTGTCTACTCGGAATGGATTGGTTTAAGCCTAATGACGCCCACATTCACTATGGAAAGGGTCAAGTTTCCTTTCGAAACTCTAAAAGGGAATTAGTCACAACTCAAGGTGAGGCTGGAGTGCCAAGAATCCAATTGGCCAAAGTATCTCAAATCGTAAAAGGAGTCAGAAAAGGATTACCTGTCTACTTGATCAAACTCAACAAGTTAGATCAGAAGCAAGAGTCTAATGAAGGACCTTCTTGGCTAAAGGAATACGCGAACGTATTCCCTGAAGAGTTGACAGAACTCCCACCTCAAAGAGAAGTGGATCATGAGATTAAGTTAGTACCAGGAGCTGCACCAATTGCAAAGAGACCTTATAGAATGTCCATACTAGAAGCAATTGAGTTGAAGGAACAACTCAAGCAACTACTAGATCAGGGCTACATCCGGCCTAGCAATTCACCATGGAGAGCTCCAATACTATTCCAAAAAAGGAAAGATGGGACACTTCAACTATGTATTGATTACCAAGGATTGAATCAATAAACGGTCAAGAACAAGTACCCTATTCCTAGAATAGATGAGCTTCTTGATCGTCTTCAGGGTGCAAAGATCTTCTCCAAGATTGATCTCAGGTCGGTTACTATCAAATAAGAATAAAGGAAGAATATATCCCAAAGACAGCCTTCAATACAAGATATGGGCACTTTGAGTTCCTAGTTATGTCATTCGGGCTTATGAATGCACCTGGCACCTTCAACAGGTTAATGTAGGATATCTTTAGGCCATATCTTGATGATTTCGTGCTTGTCTTCTTCGACGACACTTTATTCTATTCCAAACAGGAAGAAGATCATGAACCCCAACTTCGGATTGTCCTTGAGACAATGAGGTCACATAAGCTGTATGCTAAGATGAAGAAGTGTGCATTCTTCAAACGTCAGATTGAATATCTCGGATTCATAGTATCAGTAGAAGGAATCTCAGTGGACCCAGCCAAGGTCAGAGATGTGCTAGAATGGCCAATACTAACATCTATCAAAGAGATACGCAGCTTTCTTGGATTGATGGTATAGGGTCTTCATAAAAAACTATGCTTTGATTGCAGCACCTCTGATGGACTTACTAAAGAAGAAAATAGCCATTGCATGGTCAACTCCCGAACAAAATAGCTTCAACAGATTGAAGCAAAGTTTGGTATCAGCACCTATTCTAAAACTTCCCGACCTCAATAAGGAGTTTGAGGTAGTAATTGATGCTAGCACACTTGCCTTGGGATGTGTGCTCATGCAGGAAGGTCATCCAGTAGCATACTCTTCAAGGAAATTGAAGAGTCATGAAAAGAATTATGCTACGCATGGTCTAGAATTGCTAGCTATCATCCATGCTCTAAAGCTTTGGAGACACTACCTGTTGGGTAACAAGTTCACACTAGTAACTGACCATAAGAGTCTCAAATGGATCTTTACCCAGAATGAGCTCAACATGAGGCAACGTCGGTGGATTGAAATATTGGAGAAGTATGACTTTGAAATCAAGTACCGACCAGGAAAAGAGAATGTAGCTGCCGATGCACTTAGTCGCAAGGCATTCCTTAATTTCCTAATCTTGGAAAATCCATCAACAGCCAGATCTCTAGCTACAAAAGTATCTATGCCAAACATGCATGCCATGATCTAGCCTACCAAACAATGCTAAGGGAGATCTCTATCAAGGATCAGAACCAAAAGCTGCAGGCTAAGTATCATGAATTTTCTATCAATAATGGACTTGTCTATTATAGAATAAGGCTGTGTGTAACAACAAGTCAGTCACTTAGATATAAGATATTGTGGGAAGCTCATGATTCCCCTTTCTCAGGACATCCTGGCTATGCCAAGACTCTCAATGTAGTTAGGAAGAGCTACCATTGGGAAATACTCAAAGGTGACGTTCTCAAATATGTCACCGAGTGTTTGTCTTGTCAACGTATCAAAGCCAAACATGTCAAGATGCCAGGGAAACTGCAACCACTTGACATTCCCCAAATGAAATGGGAATTCATCAATATGGATTTTGTTTTAGGCCTACCCCAAGTCCAGGGAGAATACAACTCCATCATGGTTGTAGTTGACATGCTTACTAAGATTGCACACCTTATTCCAATAAAGACAAACTATAAAGCCTCAGACATTGCAAGATTGTTTATCAAGGAAATATTCATGCTACATAGTTTACCTAGAAGAATCATTAGTGATCATGATTCTCTCTTCACGTCACACTTCTCGAGAGCTATCTTTGAAGCTAATGGGACTCAACTCTGTTTTAGCACCGCTTACCATCCCCAAATGGATGGCCAAACAGAGCAAGTAAATCAAGTCATGGAGGATATGCTTAGGGCATACTACTGTCGTGAGCCAAAGAGGTGAATTCAATACTTGCCTTTGGTTGAATTTGCCTACAATGCTTCTTACCAACAAAGCATTCAGATGACCCCTTTCTAAGCATTGTATGGTCATGACTGTCGAAGTCCCCTAAACTTCTCAGATCCAACCTTAAGGGTTGAAGCTTCAAGGTAGATATTGGAAGAGATGGATGACCAAATAAAGTCAATAAAACAGGACATCCAAGTGGCCAAGGATGGACAGAAGGCATACGCGGATTTGAAGCGTCAAGATAGAATCTGCGAAGAAGGAGACATGGTCTTCATTTGTGTACGCCCTAAAAAGAGTTCCCTATCCTTAGGATATTACAAGAAGCTAAGTCCAAGGTATTGTGAACCGTACAAGGTCCTCAAATGCCTAGGACCTAATGCTTATAGATTGCAACTCCCTGAGAACCTAAAGGTTCACAATGTATTCCATATCAGCCTATTGAAGAAATATGTACCTAATCCTAACCATGTACTCGATGACCAACAAGTTGTAATGCCTAGTCAAAGAGTCCTTGAACTAAGGCCTGACAGGATCTTAGACATTAGGGAGAGACAATTAAGATCCAGAACCTTGAGAGAATATCTTGTCTAGTGGAAAGATTACCCCGAAGAGGATGCCACTTGGATAGATCAAGGCACTCTCAACCATCAATATCCCTAGTTTATCTCGAGATGAGGACATCTCCATTCCTCTAAGGGGGAGAGAATGTAATATACCAAACACTGCAAATTGCATGAACCCCCTTTTAAGTAATGGGGATAATGATATAGCATTTTTGAGAATTTCCTAAGGATAATGCAATTTTGTTTTTCCTTACTCCCCTCCCAAGCCGACTGTCGTGCTGGAGAGGGAGGGAAATAGAATGCATGGAAAAAGCTCCTCGGTGGAGCTCCCTGGTCACAAACCGCTGTCGCGCAGACACGTAGGGGAGGAAGGAGTCCCTCCCCCTTACCTATATAAACGGGGGGGGGGGGATCACCGTGTGGGGAGGAGAGAAAAGGAGAAGAGACGGCCTGCTGCTACCATGAGAGGATGAAGAAAGAAAATCCGCCATGACACCATTGTGAGTGTGAGAGGGGAAGGCCTTTAGAGAGGGGAGGATGGCCGCGGAGCCGCTAAAGGAGGATACACCGCCACAACCAGGCCATCTGCCGCCTTCATTCACCGTCGACGTCACTGTTGAAGCTTCCCCCTCCCACGTGGCGGAAGCTTTAGAAGCTTCCTGGGGGGGAAGCTTCTAAAGGGCTAGATAAGCCCCCTTTCACCCCCTCGTGTCTTAAAACTCCCAAGGACCCCCTTCTTGTGCCTTTTGAAACCTTTCCCCCCGCAAAAAGAGTTCAGACCTTCAAGGTCTTATCACCCCCCCGTATTTTATCCCTTAATTCTTTCTCTTAGGCTTTAAAACCCTTTTCCCCCGTGTTTCGAAATTTCTTCTAGCCTCCCTTCTCTTGAGGCATCTTGAAACCTCTTCCCGTGGCCTCTTGAAACCCTTTCCTCCAAAATTGCCTAAGGGTCCTTAGACCCTTACTTATAACCTTTAGGGTTACTTTTTCCTTGGAGTTTCCCCCTTAGGGTTTTCCCCCATAAAAGGTTACTCCAAATAACCTTTCCTTTTCTCCCCATGTTTTATTAAAAATCCCCCTTAGGCCATGCAAAAATACCCCTTGGAACTCTCCCGCACCTTGTTTCTTTTCCCACATGTAAAAGAAAGAGGAATGCTAAGGGTCGTTTGACACCTCCCTTTCCCACTCAAAAACCCTCATAAGGGATTCCACACTTTATTTATTTCCCGTTTGTGTGAGCCATTATAAGGCCATTAAACCCCTCCCATGGCTTTAATGGTTCTTATCTGCAAAAGATTTTGAAACACCCCTTCTTTCGAAATCCCTATTTCAAGCAGGAAGCCTTCTAAAACTACTTTCGACGGATGGTGCAAGGGAGGGACGGTGGAATTCCAAAGAGGAGTTGTAAAGCTACTTCCGCGTTCGAAAGACTACAATTGTGATGCCTCCTAAGAAAGTCCAAGGCACAGCGCAGGAGGGTCGTCTCCCAGCATCCACGTGGATCTGTCACCCCAAGCCCAGGTTTTCCTTCCTAATTTTTATTTGATATTGTTGTAATTCAATCATGCAAGGTTAATTGTTAGAAATAGGATATATTTTTATCCTAGATGCTCACAATGGAGGAACTTAGCCATCAATACTTTTAAATGAAACATGCAAATTAAAGAAAGCATAAACACATTTCCAGCAAATAGCTTTATGCATTGAAATGAATTATAAACTAGATTATTGTCCATTAAAATAGTATACTTTGTTTAAGCCTAGATGTATAAACTATGTATCGCACTATTAATCCATATCCTCTTCGCAATGAATCATCATGGAAAGTGCAAGCATGAAATGATTCTTACGATGTATAAACTCTAGGAAAATATCGTTTGTCAACTGCATAAATTATCAAGTAAAAGGTTGCTTGCTTAGCATGAATTTTGTTTGCAAAGTATAGGAAGATTAGTTGGAATTAACCTAATCAATGCTTGGCCTTAATCGATAAGTTAAGGTTGAAAAATTAATTTACGCATGGACAACGAGTCATGTGGAAATGATCACATAATTATTTTCTAGGGTTAACCAAATTGGTATGAACCTAAAACACCTAAACCGCGGAGTACTTGTTTAGAAAGAGTTGAATTCACTAGGAAATTAACACGTGACCTAATCGTTACGTATCTCTAAAACTGAAACTCCTATACCGTAAATACTTGCCCACATTCACTAAATGCAGGGGACAGTGAAATGAAATTGGAAAGTGAGCTAGGGTTTGTCCGTAAGAATCTTACAAGATGAAACTTGGAAACCCTAGGTCTAACGACGTCAGCCTAGTAACCTGAAACAGATTCTTTCGTGACTCCATTGTCTCATAGTTCGATGCGACACTTGCGCAACAAGTGTGGAGTCATACGATCTTGTGATTGGATCACAAGGGAATGGCCATATTCTTGCAACGAGGATGGCAAGTCCTTATGCAAGTTATCTTGCAAGAGGATGAATAATCATCCTAATTTAGTATCTTTCTTGGGTAAAGAAGATTGATTGGAAACTAGAACAGTCGATAAACTGAAATAACCAATGAACTTAAGGTTTGACCAAGTCAGGTTAATAGGGTATACCTTAACCCAGGATATAGGGAACCTTGCCAAGTTGCAAGTCATCCCGGATCGAGTGCTGGATGCATTCGAAAGGAAGGATTCATTCCTTAGCAGTTTGCCAACAAAAACGATCAATGGAAATGTTTGTGCTTGCTACAGATTTTAGAGAACTGTTTGGCTTTGTTTGATCAGTGAATTAAAAGATAAAAGGATATCTATACTTCAGGTTGAAGTCCTGAAGGAAGAGGCAGCTTCAGTTACCCTCGACTACCTGCCTGACCCTAACCAAGGGGGTTGTTAACCGCACCGGGTATGTGGACCGAACCCGCCGCAAGAGGTCCTTCCGTTGAGCGCTACTTGGAGCAAGAGGACACTTGGGTACCAGAGGGGGCTTTGGCCATAAATCCCTCAACTTTCAAGCCCTGCACAAGAGGCTAACTAGACTCGAGATGGGATCTCGAGGCCCGCATACTAGTCTATGGGTGAAAACTTGGATTAGTGATCCCTGTGGATTGCTGGATAGCCTTTGGGTGGAATGTGGATAAGCCTACAAGCTAGAATGTTTGTATTTCAAAGAGAAATATGATAACATGTTAATAAGGAACTTGTCTGATATTGTTTTTCTATGTCAATTGATAAGATTACGTGAAGGAACCAGTGCCTAATGGGTTAATTAAAGAAGCTGGTTGTTACATGTCCAACTAATGTGTTAGGTAATTAAATAACTAAAACAACCCAAGGAAAGTGCAGAGGATGGGCCATAGGTCCATTCTACGGATGGGTGGTCCCGGTTGGCCAGGAACTTTTCTCAAATCATGATGGACAACAGGAAGATCATCAAAGAACACGAACAAAAGCGTTGACCTAGAGTTATGACTGAACCCAATTTACGCAGTTTTAGGGGAACGGAATGGGACTATGCCTTGTGGCAGAGAGGTTGAGCTTTGCATCCCTCTCATTTCCCATTGTCCTTGAACCAAGTACAGCGTGAATTTGCTTTGGACCTGGCGTTTCTGCGTAAAGTAGTTCACTTGGGTCCGACGCTAGTTGCTGTTAGGAAATGACCAATATGGAAAACCCTAATTCAGGTCGATCCTAAGTGGGAATGGCCAGAATACTGTCGCTACGTGGCATGCATGGAAAGCCCTAGATCGCAAACCCCATAAGATTCCATGGGAGTGCGGGGTGGAGCTTTCTAGACATCCTCTCCTGTCAAGAATCACGTGGTGGGGGGACTTGCTCAAGATGCTGCGCCGACACACACAGAATGCACAAGGAGAAGCTCACTCAAGAGACAAGAAGAGAGATGGAGGCTAAAACGTTTTCTTGTTGGTTTCTTCTTCTTCTTCCACACTCTTTACAATGTACACAAAGTATAGATAAGATACAACATAAAGGAAAGTGGCCTACTAAGTGAAACAATGCATAACCGACTACATTAGTCAACTGGCGCTATAACTATGCCAGTTGTAAATAGGTGTAATAACTTGAATATAATAAGTAATGAGTCAGTGGCCATGTGAGAGTCATAATGACCACCGACATGCTAAGTGTAGACGTGTGGACCCATCTAACCAGGCAGTCCATCATCAATGTCCGCATGTGTTGAGCTTGTCATCTCAACATCTCCGATGGACTGCTAAGACGTGTCCTGAAGATACAAGTGGACACGTTACAATTGTGAGAGAATTTTGATACATCTAAAAGAGGTGCATTTAACTCGTTTTGGACAAAAGTATATGTTTGGAGTTGAAGAGGTTTTCATTGTTGGGCATATGTGTGGGCCTTATGGGTGAGGGCCATCACCACCAAAAATAGATGGGAGTGATAGAATACAAGATGTATGCACGAATGTATCAAAGGTGCATAGATTCTTAGAACACAATATTAGTGAGTTTGGGAATCTCCCAATTCCCATTTTCTAAATACGTGTGGCACCCGTATAACATGCCAATAAGTTTCTCAAAACCATATGATGTGACCTATCATTGGAAAGCACTTGAAAAATGGAATCTATTGAGCTATATAACGCTCAATTTTGGAGTTATAGTGTTCAAGTTATGACAAATCCAAATATTTGACCACGTGTCTCAAACTTATAGGAAATTTCCATATTCCCCAATATGGTGTTTTGGGTACATGTGTGTTCTATTTGATATGGATTCCTCACTTTGCACATGTAGCCGATGCTCTTTATCAGCTTCTAAGGAAAGGTCAGAAATTTCATTGGGAAAGGAAGCATTAGAAAGCAATGAAGAAATTGAAGCAACTCTTAAAATCTGCTCCTACATTAAGAAAGACTGACTATTCACATGGAAAGCCTATCAGTATTACTATTGATACAAGCCCAATCAAGATTGGATGGGAAATTGGGCAAGATGATGAGGAAGGGTGAAGATATGCAATTCGCTTTGGTGCTAAAGTATTGATTGAATGACATAGAAGGTATCCATAGGTTAAAAGAGAATTATGGGGAATTGTGACAGCCCTTAAACGCGACAAGGAGTATTTTATGGGTGCTCATGTAGTCATTGAGACTGATTGTTTGCCGGTATTGGGTATGATTACTAGTTATGCTACTCCAGACATTGCTATGCTCCAGTGGATTGCATACATAAAATCTTTAAACCTTGAATTTTAGCATATTGCAGGAAGAGATAACCCAATGGCAAACATGTTATCTCGAGCACGTAATGAGAGTGAAGATGGGATGACGGATGAGGAGGAAGAAGATGACTTTCTTATGGCTGAAAATGATGTTGCAAGAGTGAATTTACCAATTGCTACAACATTAACAGAAGCTTGGACAACAAAGAGGAGACACTTTAGATGTTTTGTATCTTATGTAAAAGTGTTTTTGGAAGACAAATATACAGAGAGTGGCTGAGGATTGGCCAATACCTCAATACATTAACAAAGAGAGATGAATGGTCAGATGAGGAGTTTAAGAAAATCAAGAGGAAAGCGTATGGGTTTTTCTTAAAATATGGATACTTATGGAAAAATGCTAAAAAGAAACAGTGTATACCATTGCGAGTTTTGGGTGATAAAGCTTCACAAGTAAAAGTAATGCAAGAATTTCATGAAAGCTTGTGGGCTGGTCATAGAGGTGTTTGGGATACTTTTACAAAGATCAAAGAAACATATTGGTGGCCGGGTATATGAGATAGGTTATTTGGACACAATGTGAAAAAGTATGGAATGCATCATCATACAACTTCTTTCTTGATCTAGAGAATCAATTTGATCTAAGCCGTTAGTACTAGTGTGAGTTGCATGGATTATCCAAAAAAACTAGATTTTTGGATATTTTTAGCCTATTTTTTATATTATTTATTGTAAAATTTTGAAAAAGTTAAAAAAAGCTTCTAGATTAGGATGGCATGCAAAAAGCTAGTTGCTTTTTCAGTCAATTATGGGATTTTCACAAGAGGGACAGATTGACGAAATCGCGTGGGTCGCGATCATTGTAAACAGGCTAAAAATTGCATATTGAAGTGAAAAAAGAAGGAGTGATCTGGGAGATCCGTGAGCAAGTGTCCTGCAGTTTTACCCCCTCTTTCCGAGCCAATGGAGCCATCAGATTTGGGTTTCGAGTAGTAGAGAAGGAGATATAGTTTTTATGCATGTTTTATTCTACGAAGAAGCTCCAAGAGATCTAATGCCTAGAGACTACTTCTGAGTAGTGCGAAGATTCCAGGTTCTTTCAATACATATTGATTCAATTCATTGTGCTTTGTCTTTGTAGTGTTTACCACTTGGGTATTCTCTATCTTCTCTTCAATCTCCTATCTCTACTTTCTTCTACTTTTGATCCCCACTGGATTCGACCTTTCGACAAAAACCCCTTCGACAATGCATAAAAAGTCTAGTAAGAAACGCATGGGTGAGCCCTTGCCTCAAACATGATGATGTTGAAAATGGATTAAATAGGAGTGTAGGCAACAAGCTTGTGGTTGTTTTTGGTCTTATGGGTAAGCATAGAGATAAGGCTATGTAAAATGGGGATGCCCATCAACAAGCACATGAAGAAGAAGATGCTCATTTTATTCTTAGCAGTTATTCACGAACTCATTGGGCTCATGCTACAACAGAGACAATTGTTAAAGTGGGAGAAAGAGAGACACCTTGCATAGCTCTCTTGGATCATGGTTCCGAAATCAATGTTATGCCACGTAGCTTGTATGAGAACAGAGGATGGCCGATTAATGTAGATCTGGGATGACACATGCGGGTAGCAAACAATTCATTAGGGGAACTTTATGTGGCTTGTTTGAATGTACCCATGACTCAGATGTTAGGGATGAATATCATTTTTTTGTGCAGGGATAATACAGTTATCGGATGATTTTGGGGCAGCCCTATATTTTGGAACCAAGGCCGGAAACAGAAGCCTTAGATGATGGTTCTTCATATACTCGGGTTCGAAGTAAAGATAATACAAAGGGAGTATAGGTTCTCACTGTTTGTGTGAATCATCCCTGCAATTGGGATAGGCTATGGGATAATTCCATGCCACCTAATGCATGATAGTTTAAGGGTTTTTAGATAGCACTGCTATAAAGTGGAGGCTATGGTAGGGCCTCTAGGAAGACAATTATACCTCCAAGAAAGGGGGAAATTGAGTTTGTGTCTAGATTGCAGAAATGGACATCATGCAATCTTGGCAATTTGAAAAATATTTCAGCCATATGCAGAGCTGAAAAGAAATATGTAGGATGGGCTGAAAAAGAGCTCAAGATATATGGTTTGATGGCTGCAAATGAAAGTATTTTAGGGGTATTTTCAAGGCTAGTTGATGTTGATATGGTGGCTAAAACTTCTACAGTAATTAATGTTGAAAATAGGGTAGAAAAAGAGGTTATTTATGTTGACACTTTAGAGATGTGTGAAGTCATTCAAGAGTTTCCTGAGGATGAATGTTATGGGCTACAAAGTAGGGTTGAAGCAATAATGGACACAAAGTTCAAAATAGTTACAAAGAAGATTAAGCCTATGGCTTTGCCTTTACCACGTGAAAGTGATTGGTTGGCTAAAAAAGTGACTCAATAGCCTAGTTATGGGATCCACATTGAGTAGGACATAAATTTACAGCTAAAACTTTGAATAAGCTAAAAAATGGTGATCTTTATAGTACCTCATGTGCCATGGAATTTAAAGCCTATTTGAGTACCTTGGGCATATTTACGTAAGCTGTTGGAGCTTTTGAATCAGAAGATCAAGATGTAGATTTTGGAGCCCTCTTCAGCTCCATTTTTGAATCGGTGGTTTAATACTCCAAAGAAGAATGGTTCTTTGAGGTTTATACAGGATTTACAACAAGTTAATAAGGTCATCATAAGGAATGTTGGATCTGGCTTGATAGTGGATGAATTTGGAGAAGCATTTGCAAGCAAGGCAATTTACTCTATGGAAGATTTATATTCAGCATATGATAAGTTCTAACTTTCATTAGAAAGTTGGGATATCACTACCATGAAGATACCACTTGGATTGGTTAGGATGTGTATGCTTCCACAGGGAGCAACCAATTTAGTGGTGCATATGATGAATGCTATGCATAAAGTTTAGAGGGAGTATATTGCTCAGTTGACCTTACCCTTTCTTGATGATGTGTAGATCAAAGGATATGATAGCTATGAGAAGAATGAAGAGTTGAATGAGCATGGATGTAAAAGATTTGTACCTGATCATATTGTTGATTGTGACAGGATTTTGAACCGTATTGAAGAAGTGCATTTGACTCTATCACGATAAAAGTTAGTTTTTTGGAGTGGAGGAGGTATTAATTGTTGGGAACATGTGTAGATCATATGGAAGAAAGCGCTCACTAGTGAAGATTGATGCCATAAGTAGGATGCGGAAGACATGTTCAAATGTATCCAATGTGAGAAGATTTTTGGGTGCGTGTGTCTTTTACTTGATATGGATTGTCCATTTTGCTCATGTGGCTAAAAGTTTATATGAGCTCTTAAGAAAAGGGAAAAAGTTTTGGTGGGGTAAAATGCATATAGGAGGGTAGTTCAAAAGTTAAAGAGATTATTGATTTCAGCCCCAACACTAAAGAGATCAAATTATGAGAGTGGACATCTTACTATTCTCACTATGGATACAAGACCAACTAGCATTGGTTGGTCAATGGGCTAGAATGATGTTGATGGGAATAGGCATGCTATTTAGTTTGGAGCTAGTTTGGAGCAAAGGTCCTCAATGAGCGACAACAATAGTATTCTCAAGTCAAAAGAGAGCTTTGGGGTGTAGTGATAGCCCTTAAGTGTGATAGGGAGTATTTTATGGGAGCTCATGTAGTGGTAGAGTCTGATTGTCTACCTCTATTGGGCACAATAGTAAATTGCTCAACTCTTGATATTGCCATGTTACCGTGGCTTGCTTATATAAAGTCACGTAACCCTAATTTTTAGCATATTGCAGGTGGAGAAAACCTCGTGGATGACATAATTTCATGAGCAAGGTTTGAAGATGAAGAGGAGTTGATGGAAGATGAAGAGGACGATGTGATAGATGTTGAAAATGACTTTATGACAACATGGAATGAGTATGCAGCTATTGTTACTACAAGTACAACTATTGTAACATGGATTTTAGCAGTAAGAAAATAACTTACAACCATGAAGAAGAGATGGGAAGTAGAGATAAAGCATCATCATTGTTATGCTTGTGTGAGAACATAATTTTTGGAAGTCTAATTGTACGAGGATGATTGGCTAAAAATATGCAAATATCTCACCCTCATGACAAAGAAGGCTGAATGGTCTGAAGTTGAATTCAAAAGAATTAAAAGAAAAGCTTATGTGTTCTTCTTGAAAGAGAGATATTTATGGAAGCATGCAAAGAAAAAGGGAGGAGCTCCATTACGTGAATTGGGAGATAGGGCTTCTCAACCATAGGTGATGCAAGAGTTTCATGAAAGCTTATGGGCTGGACATAGAGGATTTTGGGGCACATTTGCCAAGATCAAAGAGAAGTATTGGTGGAAAACCATGTATAAAGATGTGGAGCATTATGTGGAATCATGCACTATGTGTCAGATGTATTCCATGGTAAAGCATAGAGATGGGCTGCAACTGACCTATCCATTGTCTATGCATTACAAATGGGTAGTTGACTTGGTTACCATGCCTATAGGTTTATGGAATATGAGATATATTGTGCTTGCATGAGAAAACTTGACAAATCAAGTGGAAGGTTGAGCTCCAAAGACTACTCAAGGAGTTTGCAAGTTCTTATTGAAAGAAGTTTTCTGCAGGTATGGTTGTGTTGGTAAAGTGGTCGTGTAGATAGAGGAGAATTGGATGTAGATGAGGCTTGTGACTTGTTTTGACAATTGGGTATCAAGATGACTTTAACTTTAGCCTATAATCGTGAAGCAAATGGCAAAAGTGAAAGAGGTCATCAGCCTATCATTAAGGCATTAGCAAAGTCATGGAAGGGTAGGATGAAAGAGTGTCCAAGAATGTAACCCTTTGCTTTGTGACCTGATAGGACTACTCATAGTGTAGTTACAGGATATATGCCTGCTGAATTAATGTATGGACAACAACTATTCATGCCTGTTGAGGAGACTATTGCTACTTGGATTGTTCTACCATGGGAAGAGGGTTTGAATAGAGAAGAGGTGTTGGTCCTATGTATTAGACAATTAGAAAGAAGGTCTAAAGATATTGAGACAGCCATGAAAAAGCTGAAGACTACAAGGATCAAGAACAAGAAGAGGTTTGACAAGCAACATAGACTTTGACCATGAGCTATACAGGAAGGGGACTAGGTTTTGATTTATGACAATAGCTTGGAAAATCAGCAGAGTGCCAGTGTCGGAAGATGGCAAAGTGGTTGTTTGGTCCGTATGAGGTAAGGTATGTTTTTGATAATGCTACCTATGCATTAAATGAGATGGATGGGACAACTCTAAGGATTCCAGTGGTTGGAAAACTTATCAAGCTCTCTAAACATAGAGAGTCTTCAGCATATGAGTTAAAGGAGTTGGATACTGAGCATGAACATGAGAATATGGAAGAAGAAGAGCTAGAACATGAAGACATTGACATGGCAAAGGATACTTCTTCTAACATTGCATATCTGTAAGACTTTGGCACATGCCGAGGATGTGGCGTGGATATCATGCCATTACATGTACACATTGGGAAAAACTACGAAGTGCTTAAAAATAGCTAAAAACTACGAATATCAAGGGAAAAATATTCAACGTCGAAGGCGGCGGCTCCAGCTAGGGCAATTTTAAGGGTCAAGTGCTTTGAGGACACCCGTGTGGATTTTTAGTAATTTTTCCATGTGCCTGTGCAATTCAGGGAAGCTGTCGGCCAGTCTAGGATGCCGAGGCGGACGCCCAGGATTTTTCAGAATGCGATTTGGACATCGGACGCGGAAAGGCTAGGAAAAGGGCCACAATTGAAGAGGTGGCCAAAGAGGAGGGTCAAAGGGGGTGCCTTTTGGGACCCCCCTCTTAATTTTTCATGAGGTAGGGGGGCATGTTGTCGCACTGATTAGCGCGAAGCAAACTAATGCCGCTCCCCCAAAATTGAGGCATGGTGGCTATGAAGAAGCCATGGATCAGATGCCTACATGAAATCCCACACTTCTTGCCGCTCCTATTGCCATCTCTCACGTAGACAATGGTGGCCTGGTTGGAGAGAGAGAAAATCAGTCTTTCTTTCTCCTCCCTCTCTCTCCTCTAAGGGGTGGTGCACGCGGGAAGAAGAAAGAAGAAGAAGAAATAGCAGATGCTCGTCCGGCAAAGATCGGATTGCTCTGTGGATGAAGAGGGGCTGGAGACGGCAATGCGGGGTCATGTTGAGCACTAAATGCATGCTGGAAATCAGTCCCGTAATCAAGACCAAGAAACCGAGACATGAAAATAAGCGGTAATGCTATTTTTATGAAGAAAATTGATCTTTTTATGCTATTTGCTTTATGAAATCTTATTCATATGGGATGAAAATTCTTTATGACATTGTTTGCCATGAGTTTGATTAGTTTATGCTCTCAGAAAATATAAGGCTACATGGCCATAAATAGTGTTAAAATACATGAAAATATGCGTTTTAAGGGTAAAATTGGGTTTTTTTTTTGCTATATAAATGAGAAGAATGATGTGTCACACCAACTAAATCTGAGTTTTTGCTATCAATGAACCTAAGGGCCACATCCCATGATCAACCTTCATTTTCAATCATTATTTATTAAAGAAAAATGCCTAAAAATGGAAAAAGTGATTTTAAAATTAGGAAAAAATGGAAAATGGACTGAGGAAAATTAGGGAAAATTATATCTATGTTTGTGCAATGTATAATGATGGCAAAGCACGAGGTTGGCCTCGGTTTGTCCCCGTTTCTATGTTTTGTGCGTATTTATCATTCTTTTAAAAGGGAAAAATGCATAGAAACCCTATCTAACTAATCAATGATGCAAAATGCGAAGAGTTGGATGAAAAGGGGCTGAAACATTGAAAGATAAAGAAAAGATTTGATTTATGCATTACACTTGGCAAATAGGAAACGGTTTAAATAAAGAGGATGGTAGCATGAGCATATGGCTTGGTGCCTCCTTTCAACATAGCACGCATTAGTGAAAGTCATGGAAATAATGCTTTATGAACGATGCACGATGCTGATTTTTCTTTTATTTGAGCACATAGCCATACACGATTTGCATTAAGCATAATAATTATAAGGTATTAGAAAAACCTCCTAGATGCATAGCACATGTCTTCCTTAGATTGAGACCAACGATGAGCGTGACAGGATGTCCCAAGCTGTAGGTCAGTCGTTGGGTCCTAAAGGGAAATTGTAGTGAGGAATGGTACATCCTGGAACATAAAATATTGGTACCTTGAGAGGAGTCCGTGCTCGTATGTGTTATAAGTCTAGCAGCGCATCAAAGGGCCAATCCCTACAATGTAGGCGAGCTGCAGTGGGGCTCCAACTATTAGTCTGTGGAGTGCCTCCTATATGTGTGTGACGAGGCGTTATGCCTAAGTACTTTGGGATCTCCCTCTGAGGAGTTCAAGGGAAATGTTGGACTATAAACTATAAACGCATGAATTAAGCTTTAGGACAGTTTGTCCTTTAGCATTAGATTGACGCTCCTGGTCTGCGAGGCCGTGAGGGTGTTTGTGTGTCATGAGCATGAGGTCTGGCCAGTGCTATAGCCAGTGCCAGCCCATTTTAGGTCCCATCAGTGGTGCGTCTACCGGGAGTCACTTATAAATGGTGGTTTTTGGATCTAGGGTTTCTAGGGACCAAAAGGAAGTTGGTTTATGTCCTCTGACAAGTACCGTCAAGTCGAAATCGAAAAAGCAGAACGTGCTGAGAGGGCTAGGCAGCAGTTAGAGATCGTAAGCCATTATTCTCCTCAAAGGAGTAGCCCAGTACGTATAAGAAGCAATGGTCCTAGTCACCCAACTGCTCCACATATTATGTTAGGTGCAGGAGGAAGCATAAGTTCTTCCTCTCCTCCACCAAGTCTACCCACTTCAAGTGGGGGTGTGAATCCGTCAGTTCAAGCTCCTACTGCTAATCTGATTGTCACCATGGCACAGCCTATTGCAATTCCTGCAGGGACGCTAGATTTACCAGCCTTAGGAGCTTCCTTGCCCATTTTTAATGGGTTAGTGGAAGAGGATGCAGAATTTCACATTTGTGAATTTCAAAGATTGATGTTCAATTATCGCATCCAAGACGAGGGACATCTCATGATGTTCTTCAATATGACGTTAAAAGGAAGGGCTGCGGTTTGGTATCACAGCATAGAGTCTGGAACCATAACCACCATTGATCAATTCTATGCATCCTTCTGAGCGGAATATGCCCGTGAAAGAGGTGGCCAATATTGGTTGCAGGTCTTGAATGTAACACGCCAAGATCCTCACAAGAATGTGAAAGCATATGCCAAGAAGTTGAAGGAAGTATTTCGTAAGTTGCAGACTTACATTCCCATTTCGTTGGCTACCCAATTGCAATACTTTTTGCATGGATTGGATTTCAATATCCAAGTACAATTGAGCAGTGTGGCCTTGGCAGATATAGACACCGCTATTATGCGGGAAGAGGGAGTAGAAGCACGATTACAAACGGCCTACTCCTCTCGAATGAATGTTAATGGGGGTTTAGTACCTAGCGGCAATCCATCATTGATGAATGGAAGTCAAGGGATGCCTATGACTAACCCTAATGGGAGAGGGAGTGTGGTTTCGAATGTACCTTTACTACTGGCTCCTCCTAGTGTGACTATGCCTATGGTAAGTCAGTTGGTGATGGGACCTAAAACGGGCCGACACTAGCTCATGCACTACAGGACCTCTATCATGCGCTCAACAACCCCATGGCCTCACGGCCAGGAGCATTGATGACACATACATCATACATTGCCTTCCTAAACATCTTGCGTTTGTATCATGTCTTGTAGTCCAACTCTAACCCAATTAACACTCGTCAGAGGGAGTCCCAACACATTGCCAAATGGCACAAAGTACATGTTGGAAACTGCGAGGAAGACAAGAGATGAAAGGAAGATATGAGAGAAGAGAGATATGAGACACCAGAAGTGGAACCCCAGAAGTGTGTCAATTGAGCACACATGCTAGGAATATATAGAGGGGACCTGGGGCACTATATATAGACAGACTATATATAGCTAACACCCCCACTCAAATAAAGGTCCCTTACTATAGATGAAAAAACCCTTGGGGGCTCAAGCAAAACACTCATAGCTCTATATAGGCCTACCGTTATATTAATATTCAAAATATAAAATTACAAAGTTGAACTTACATAAAATATAAGCTATGAAACTTATGAAACAATGACATGACAAAGAATCCATAACATAAGACATGACATTGCTATTGTTGGTTCTTTTCATAATGTCGATGCTATTGATATTGAAGCTAATTAACAATAACCTGGATATAATAACATTATCACCTGACAAGGAGTATCATTTCGAATTTGGGTTTTTTATACGTAGAAAGACAAAACCATAATTATAATCGCTATGGTGATGCACTGATGTAAAGCTTTGGATAAAGCTTTTGAGAATAAATTCGCATTGTATCCAGGAATAGCGTGCATGCTTTTCCATGAAACGCTAGTTGGAGAGGAAAGACTCGTGTCCTCTCCACCTCCCACGTCAAGTTTCTCTAGCACCCTCTCTGTCTCTCTCTCTCTCGCGTAATGCCCGGCTTATCTATAGCTTGTGCCTACCATTGGGCACCTTCTCTCACGGGTCTCGCTCCTGTTGTTTGCTCTTCAATACGTTCCTATCTCCTCCTCCTCCTCCCCTATTGGGCCTGTCGTTCCCCTCCCCTCTAGCATGCAGCACACCGTGCCTGCCTCGGCTGCCTGGCCGAGCCCCTCCCTCTACCAGTGGAAAAAGGAGAAGGACAGGGCATGGGGAGCACAAAAAGAAAGAAGGGTAGGGAAGGAACCTCCCTGCACACGATACCAGCCAGAAGATGGAACAGAGGAGAACTCTCCACCGACTGAAATAGGCGCACAAAGAAATTTACTAAAAATCGGAAAGTGTCGCACGGGCGTCCTTAGAGCACTTTGATGCTTAAAATCGTCCTAGATTGAGCCGCCGGCTTCGACGTTGAATATTTTTCCCTTGATATTCATACTTTTTAGCTATGTTTAAGCACTTGTCGGCATCAAAATTCCGCTCTCAGTTGGCTCCACCAAATGTTGGAGGCCAAGTTTCAAATTTGAATGTTCTTCCTGTGGGTCAACAGCCAATGCTAAATCATATTGTTAGGCCAATGGAATGACGAGTTGACGATCGAGGCTACGAGTTAAGTGCATCTAATGCCCTTGGCAAAGTCAAGGATATGATGAAGCACTATACCGACATGATTTCCGAACAATATCCACAAATAGATGTCGACGTTAATTTCTTGAAGAAGTAACAAATTTTGATAGGGAGTCGACGCCCTGAAGAGGGTGGATTCTCTAGATTCAGCTGTAAATGGTGTGGTGGACAGCACTTCCCCAGAAACTGTCCAAATGTGAAATGTGACATTTGTGGGAAGTCACGCCATTTAGCCGCTACCTGTTGGAGTAAGATTAGTTCTCTCCAATAAGGGAGTAAACAGTCGGGCCCAGTGAATCATACAGCGCAAGGAAATAACTTGCAACAGAATGACGCACCAATACAAATATTGCAGAGGGAAAAACAACTATAGAAGAGTTGACATAAGGCAACAGAGTCAGCCTTATTGAGGCTGTACGAGTCAATGATGCTGAAACCTCTAACTTAATAGCCATGACAAGAGGCCAAAAGGCTAAAGAGGTTGACAAAGACAATACAAAACTGGTTGAGGCAAACCCTAAACAAGGGGATAAGGGGACGCAAGTCCAGAATCCTAGTATGGAAGGGGGACCGCTAAGGCCGGTTGACAGAAAAGGCAACCCTAAGAAGGACGAGGAAGCGCCAAGAAAGAAGGCAAGAGCCAAGAAAGAAGCACCCAAACTGGTCCAAACACCAAAAGAGAGGATTGTTTGGCGAGAAAAGAGAGCTTTTACTACTTATCATGACTTTGATTTAGCAAGTTCTCTTTGCGAAGTTAAACCAGATGTGAACCTCTTGCAATTGATCAAATTATCTCCAGGAGTATGCAAGGAATTTAAGAAGATCCTGCGTATTGGGTATATTGTGGAACCTTTGGGCATAGCATGAGTAGGGGAAGATTGGTTTGACCATGCTGAAAAGAATTGCCCTAGGGTTCCAGCATATGTGGATGGAATATTAGTGGAACATGCCATTGTAGACACTAGATCCTCCGTCAATATCATGAGTTCAGAATTCATGGAGAGGTTGGGTCTAGGCATCTAAAAGGACAGCTCCACCCTCCTGAGAATGGCTGATGATAGTCTAAGACAACCAGAAGGTTGCGTTACTAAAGTCCATGTTACAGTTGCAAGTGTAGAATGTTTCTTGGACTTTAGGGTGATAAGATTTGCAGGACGTCCTAGCTATCGAGTCTTGCTAGGGAGGCCTTGGATCTTACGAACAGACTGTCAAGTTGATATACCCGTCGGTCGAGTGGTTCTAGGTAGAGGTGCTAATCGAGTAATAGTCGATGCTTATCCTGAGTCTCCTCAAAGTGAGAGAGCTCCTTTATCTTCTACTGAATTAGAAATAGCAGATGATCCATCTGGTAGTGATACATCATCCAGTGATGAATCTAAAGAGGGGTCCACTACTACAGAGGATATCTATCAGATAACTCTAAATGAGCCGATAGAGCCGCAAGATAGGATAAGAGACGCGGATGTGATTGAGTTGGACCTTGGCACGCCGAAAGATTTGGGCCAATTAAATTAGGTTCCATGCTCAGTTCAGCAGAAAGGGAGGACTATGTGTCCTTGATCCAAGAATTCCGTGATATCTTTGCTTGGAGTTATGATGAGCTGAGAGGCATTCCTCCCAGCCTAGCTGTTCACACTATTCCTGTAAAAGAATGCACTCGTCCTGTGCATCAGAAAGTAAGGCGTATGCCTTTTGAGTTGAGGGACGGGCTGTTTGAGGAGTTACAGAAGTTAAGGAAAGGTGGGTTGATCTTCCCTATTCAGCACACAGAATGGTGTTCACCAAGTGTAATCAGAAAGTAGAAAAACAACCAGATCTGACTATGTGTAGAATTTAGAGAACTAAATAAGTAGACGGTTAAAGATTACTACCCGTTGCCGTTTATTGACCAAATTTAGGATCAATTAGCGGGTAGGGAAATATATTCATTTATGGATTGCTTTGCAGGATATAACCAAATGGCAATTGCAGAAGAGGACAAGTTGAAAACAACTTTTATTACGGTCTTTGGTACTTTTACGTACCATGTGATGACCTTTGGTTTATGCAATGCACCTAGATCATGGCAACAAACAGCAGACAAGACCTTTGGTGACATCTCCCCAGATGAGTTGAAAGTATTTATTGATGACCTGGGGGCAGCCACTGTAAGGGAAAGGATGTTGATTATTTTAAGAAAGTGCTTTGAGTGTTGCAAACAATTTTTTTGTGCTCTTAACCCACAGAAGTGTGTCTTTAAAGTGCCTTATGGGCTATTGCTGGGCCATGTGGTCAGTTCAGTAGGGATAGCAAAATGACCCTGAAAAGATCAAGGTTATAGTTGCTATGAGTCCACCACGCACTCCGAAGGAGGTTCATAGCTTTCTCTCATCGATAGGGTGCTATCGGAGGTTTATAAATGCCTTGGCAGAAAGGGTGTTGCCATTAACGAATTTATTATCCTTTAGCTATTCATTTGAGTGGAGCAACCCTTGTAAGGTAGCTTTCGAGGATGTGAAACAAGAGCTAGTAAAAACACCCATTTTAAAAGCACTTAAAAGAGGCGAGATGTTCTATATATTTTCAGCAGCCACCATGCATAGTATCAGCTGTTGTTTAGCCCAAATTTGGGAGGAAAACCAGTATCATCCGATAGCTTTTCCTAGTCGAAAATTGGGCTTTTCAGAGATCAATTATACCTACATGGAGAAGTTGTGTCTTGCGATGCTCTTTGGGACTAAGAAATTCAGGCACTACATTCTCTATGAAAAGGTAGTGTTTTATACAAAGGTGGAAGGGCTTAGATTTCTTATGAACAAGCTACAGCCACTTGATCATTTGGCAAAGTGGTTAATCACTTTGTAGGAGTTCGATTATGATATCAAGAGTAAGCCACCGAGGTTGCAGCGTATTGTCGAATGCCTTGTGGATTTCGGGGAGCCGAAAGAGATTTTGGTTGAAGGAAGTGATATTGAGGAAATGTTTAAAATTGATACAGCTTCTATCCCATCTTGGTATGCTACTATTACACACTATCTATCAACAGGAGAGACGGGAGCTAGTTTGTCAAAGTCTGAAAAGAGGAAAATCAAACAACATGCATTGAAGTTTTCCTTGATCGCAGGGACACTATATCGGCAAGGTGTTGATGATATCTATCGCCGATGTGTGATGCCTGACCAGGTTTCTTTTATCTTAGAAGAGTGCCATGACTCTGCATGTGGGGGGCACTTTGCGGGATGGTTGATAGCACAAAAAGCTTTACGAGCTAGATATTGGTGGCCGTCCATCTTCCAAGATTCCTTTGAGTATGTTAAGAGATGTGACATCTGTCAAAGACATGACAGTAGAGAGAATAGGAAACGCCCACTTACGCCTATCATGGCTATCCTTCCATTTGAGAAGTGGGGCATTGACTTTGTGGGTCCTATCACCCCGTCGTCTACTACTCAAAAGAGGTATATTATAGTAGCAACTGATTATTTTACCAAATGGTCAGAAGCGCGGGTGACGAGGCAGGACAATGCAAAAGAGACTGCCAGTTTCCTGTTAGAGTAGATTATCTGCCATTTTGGTCCACAGAAGGAACTAGTGTCGGACCGTGGAACGCATTTTTTGAACAAAGTGATCAAAAGCTTGACTGAGGCTTGGCAAATCAAGCATAATAAAATGACTCCTTATAATACGCAAGCGAACGGACAAGTTGAAAGTACTAATAAGCAGCTTGTGGGTATCTTGTCTAAGATAGTCTTTGAGAAGAAACGAGACTAGGAGAGGAAGTTGTATGTGGCAGTATGGGCGTACAATACCACATTTAAGCGAGCTACCGACCATACTCCATTTAAATTGGTTTATGGTGAAGAGTGTGTGTTACCCCTTGAAATCGAGTTGCCAACCATACGGTTTGCAATTAACCATTCTTTGGGAGATGAAGATTCCCTTTTTGAACATTTCACGACTATAGCCCACCTGCATGAGCTGAAGTTGCAGAGCTTATTACATCAGGAGGTGGCTAAACGTCCGATGAAGCAGTTGCACGACCTTAGAGCGAAGAAATATACCTTTAAAAAAGGGCAATTAGTCCTATATTACGATGCGCGTAGGGAGCTGTTTCCAGGGAAGCTGGAACCTAAAAGGGATGGTCCCTACAAGATTGTGAGGCTCGGGAAAAATAGGTCTATGGCTCTATTAGCTGATCTATAGGGAGTAGAGTTTAAAAATAAGGTTAATCTTAAAAAGATTAAACCTTATTATTTCTAATTATGCTAATACAAAGAAAATGCATTGCAGGTCCATGCTAGGGATGATTTGAGACCTGCAAAAGAGCTTAAAGCCGGTTGATGGGGCGGTTAATCCCTTATTTGGAGCACCCATATCTAGAGCACAGATACCATCAGGGGAAACTTATCTGGTGGAGCAAACGATACAAAGTGATTGAGCAAGAAGACAGAACCTTTGTCTAGGAGTTCAGTCTTCTTCCATCACTGCTTACGACTGTTGAGGAGTATCCCTGTTGAGTTCAATGATGAAGGTGGGATGGAGCTGTCAGTTCATCCTCTCAACATGCTAAACTTTGATTACCATAATTACGAATAGAGGAGTTCGCGATGGCAGACTGTGTAAACCCATTGTGGACGTATACATTATATTTTGACGGAGCCTCCAGGGGCCCTAATAAAAAAGGGAGTGTTGGAGTAGTAATCCGAGATCCCCGACAAAGAGTTACGATGAAGTTAGCTGCTTATCTCGGCGTAGGATTCACTAACAATATGGCAGAGTATAAAGCCTTGATTATGGGTTTGCATATTGCCAAGCAAGGTGGTATTCGTCGGTTGTTAGTAAAACGGGATTCCCAGTTGATCCTGAATCAGCTAGATGGGACATACACAGTGCGGAATCCCATTCTCTGTATGTATCATCGAACTACGATGACCCTACTAGAGGAGTTTGAGAGAGTGTCTTTTCAGCTAATTCTAGGTTACTGGAATTAGTTTGCGGATTCATTGGCAAATCTTGTTTATGAAGAAGACCTCTTCTTTAATTGTGGTCCTAGTTTGGATATTGTTATCAATGATGAAACCAGACCCGATCACTTGTGGGGTATGTTATCAGAGCATACAATATATGGCAGACGATGGTTGATATGGGTGATGAAAAGAGTAGCCTAGACTAATATACCGTTATTATCTTGGATCCATAGGCTGATTAGACAACATGTTATGCGTACTCCTCTTGCTATATATGCAGGAGGGATGGGTCATAATCTTATGCATTTAGTTTAGGGCTACGAGCCTATTTTCCTCCTTGGGAAGAAGCTTATTATTGTATATCTGTACTATTCCAGGGAAGTATGTGTAGGTGCTACTATGTTTTATTTCATTAGGCCAAGAGGGCCAGTTGTCTGTTTAGTGCAGGTACGGTTAATGGTTTCTTGTTTTAGTTTTGTACTAGACAGGTTCGGAAGAAGAGCTTGGAAGGAGCCTTTTGTTGCGTGAAAGCTTCTCATGGCCCTATCTAGGTGATATCTCTCCTTTATGAGTACTATGGTTTTTATGTTATATGTGTTTGTGTACTTGTTAAGGGGATTATCTTTTCTTGTTAGGGACCGGCGTCCAAGGCATGAAGTCCCGAGGTTTAGGTTAAGTATGTTTGAGGGAGGTCTGAGTAGTCATTGCCTCCTGTAAAGACATTGTTAAGCATCAAAAGATCTGTTTTAGAAGGGAGTCCTAGTGACCCTGTTCTGCTAGCCTGCTAGGTAATCATTCTAGGAGTTCTTGTTAGTTGTGAGGCAGTTAGAGAAGCCTGCCGAAGAAGAAAATAAAAATGATAAGAGGAAAGAAACCCTGAATAACTTAAAGAAAATCAATATATACAAAGGTGTGTAAAAAGGGGTTCTAGCCCCCTATAAAAATAGAAAAGAAAATAAAGAAAAATTTATAAGCAGTTGATCATCGCCTTGCGAAGACCTGGTAGGTTCTTGGGGACGAGTTAGACCCGGGGCCGATGCCTTGTTTTCCTAGGGGTGGCATCTTGCTAGAAAAGAAGTAAATAAGGAAGGTTGGAGCGAAAATAAAAGTGAGCGTTAGAAAAGGATTAAGTGTTGCCTTGCGAGGGCTTGGTAGGTTCTTGGGTACCGAGACAGGTCCTGAGGCCGATGCCCTGTTCTCCTTGGGTCACTACGCTCAGCTCCCTTCTTTTTACACGCCCGAGTATGGAAATATAAAAACCCTAAAAGAAGAAATGGGTTGAAAGAAAATACTTATTGATCAGGCTATAGGAGTCCTCGTCTAGTAGGAGCTCCTGGTTGTGTTATCTTTAGTTAGGTAGGTAGTTTAGACCACCACTTAGGGCAACCTCTTTGATAGTTTTTTTTTAGTTTGGCCATGTTGGAGCAGTTGGTTAGTGACTAGCTTCGGATCTTTTATCAGATTATGCTAGGCCTACTCCTTGTGGATGTCATACCTTGGTTTTGTCAGGGGGTAGGGTGAATTGTGCTGAGTGTTTAGTATGTATCTATTTTGTATCAGCTTGATGCTTCCTTTGATTGGTTTTGTGCAGATCTATTGTGGGATTCAACAAGCTGAGTCACCCTATCCCATGGTCGCCAATGAGAGCGGAGTTTTGATGCTGAGAAATGCTTAAAAATAGCTAAAAATTACGAATATCTAGGGAAAAATATTCAACGTCGAAGGCGCTGGCTCCAACTAGGGCAATTTTAAGCGTCAAGTGCTTTGAAGACGCCCCTACGACACTTGCGAATTTTTAGTAATTTTTCCATGTGCTTGTGCAAGTCCAGGAAGCCGTCGGCCAGTCCAGGATGCCGAGGCAGACGCCCAGGATTTTTCAAAATGCGATTTGGACATCGGACGCGGGAAAGGTCGAGAAAAGGGCCAAAATCGAAGAGGTGGCCAAAGAGGAGGGCCAAAGGGGGTGCCTTTTGGGACCCCCCCTCTTAATGTTTCGTGAGGTAGGGGGGCATGTCGTTGCGCTGATCAGCGTGACGCAAACTCACCCCCCCCCCCCCCCCCCCCAAATTGAGGCATGGTGGCTATGAAGAAGCCATGGATCAGATGCCTACATGAAATCCCACACTTCTTGCCGCTCATAAATCTGTCTCTCGCGCAGAAAATGGTGGCCTGGTTGGAGAGAGAGAAAATCAATCTTTCTCTCTCCTCCCTCTCTCTCCTCTAAGGGGTGGTGCACGTGGGAAGAAGAAAAAGGAAGAAGGAATGGCGGATGCTCGTTCGGCAAAGATCGGATTGCTCCGTGGATGAAGAGGGACTGGAAACGGCAATGCGGGGTCATGCTGAGCACTAAATGCATGCTAGAAATCAGTCCCATAATCAAGACCAAGAAACTGAGACCTGAAAATAAGTGGTAATGCTATTTTTATGAAGAAAAATGATCTTTTTATGCTATTTGCTTTATGAAATCTTGTTCATATGGGATGAAAGTTCTTTATGACATTGTTTGCCATGAGTTTGATTAGTTTATGCTCTCAAATCAGAAAATATAAGGCTACATGGTCGGAAATAGTGTTAACATACATGAAAATACGCGTTTTAAGGATAAATTTGGGTTTTTTTTTTCCATATAAATGAGGAGAATGCTATGTCACACTAACTAAATCTGAGTTTTTGCTGTCAATGAACCTAAGGGCCACAGCCCATAATCAACCTTCATTTTCAATCATTATTTATTAAAGACAAATAGAGAAAAATGCCTAAAAATGGAAAAAAGGGCTTAAAATTAGGAAAAAATGAAAAATGGACTGAGAAAAATTAGGGAAAATTAAATCTATGTTTGTGCAATGTATAACGATGGCAAAGCATGAGGCTAGTTGATGTTGATATGGTGGCTAAAACTTCTACAGTAATTAATGTTGAAAATAGGTTAGAAAAAGAGGTTATTTATGTTGACACTTTAGAGATTTGTGAAGTCATTCAAGAGTTTGCTGAGGATGAATGTTATGGGCTACAAAGTAGGGTTGAAGCAATAATGGACACAAAGTTCAAAATAGTTACAAAGAAGATTAAGCCTATGGCTTTGCCTTTACCACGTGAAAGTGATTGGTTGGCTAAAAAATTGACTCAATAGCCTAGTTATGGGATCCACATTGAGTAGGACATAAATTTACAGCTAAAACTTTTAATAAGCTAAAAAATGGTGATCTTTATAGTACCTCATGTGCCATGGAATTTAAAGCCTATTTGAGTACCTTGGGCATATTTACCTAAGCTGTTGGAGCTTTTGAATCAGAAGATCAAGATGTAGATTTTGGAGCCCTCTTCAGCTCCATTTTTGAATCGGTGGTTTACTACTCCAAAGAAGAATGGTTCTTTGAGGTTTATATAGGATTTACAACAAGTTAATAAGGTCATCATAAGGAATGTTGGATCTGGCTTGATAGTGGATGAATTTGGAGAAGCATTTGCAAGCAAGGCAATTTACTCTATGGAAGATTTATATTCAGCATATGATAAGTTCTAACTTTCATTAGAAAGTTGGGATATCACTACCATGAAGATACCACTTGGATTGGTTAGGATGTGTATGCTTCCACAGGGAGCAGTCAATTTAGTGGTGCATATGATGAATGCTATGCATAAAGTTTAGAGGGAGTATATTGCTCAGTTGACCTTACCCTTTCTTGATGATGTGCAAATCAAAGGATATAATAGCTATGAGAAGAATGAAGAGTTGAATGAGCATGGATGTAAAAGATTTGTGCCTGATCAGATTGTTGATTGTGACAGGATTTTGAACCGTATTGAAGAAGTGCATTTGACTCTATCACGATAAAAGTTAGTTTTTGGAGTGGAGGAGGTATTAGTTGTTGGGAACATGTGTAGATCATATGGAAGAAAGCGCTCACTAGTAAAGATTGATGCCATAAGTAGGATGCGGAAGACATGTTCAAATGTATCCAATGTGAGAAGATTTTTGGGTGCGTGTGTCTTTTACTTGATATGGATTGTCCATTTTGCTCATGTGGCTAAAAGTTTATATGAGCTCTTAAGAAAAGGGAAAAAGTTTTGGTGGGGTAAAATGCATATAGGAGGGTAGTTCAGAAGTTAAAGAGATTATTGATTTCAGCCCCAACACTAAAGAGATCAAATTATGAGAGTGGACATCTTACTATTCTCACTATGGATACAAGACCAACTTGTTAGATATGATCAATGCCCCACCCTCATTAGGTGCTACCAATGATCCATGGTGCTCAAAGTTGTAAGGCCCCCATTATGAGGAGAAGCCAAATGTGAGCCCGGACATTGGTTGAGTCCTGACTTGTATATCAGATGAGGTCTATGTGACCGGATGGCAAAAAGGTGACTGTTGTGGGTCTAATCTTTGGGTTAGACGGAGTGGTTAAGCTGGTAGCAACTCGAGGCACATTGCATTGAGTTGCGTGGTAAGGGAGTTAAAAGGGGCCCCTATTGTGGGGTCCGGGGGCCGCGGAAGCGGCCCCTGGCTGGGGGGTCCCAGGGGGGCCAGCGGCCCCCCTGGCGGGGGTCCGGGGGCAGCGCCCCCGGCCCGATGGTAAAGGGAATATTCCCTGGAATATTCCCTGGCCGACTAGTGGAGGCTCATATGGTAGGTCGGTCAGCAGGCCGACCTAACGACCTTCGCGGGCTATAAAAGCTAAACCCCTTCGCAGCCATCTGACACTCATCTTTCACCCAGTCAGAGTTGTTGTTCCAGCTAGCCTTAAGCTCTTCACCTATCTTCTGTCTAGATCGCCATCTAAGCTTCACTCAGTGGAAGCGCACGGGTGGATAGAGCCATCTTTGTATCAGTTGTTTGGAGTTAAAGAATTTACTGATTCTCCTCTTATCTGTTGTGTACTCTCTATCTCTTTCTCAGGTTCTGTTCGCTGCGCCGTGTAATATTTTACATGGTATCAGAGCCCAGGGGGCTCTAGAGATCGGAGAGAGTGCAAGAGGCAAAGGCTTCAACAGCAAAGAGAAACGATGTCGACTCCGGGAAGCAGTTCTGGTGCATCAGGAAGCGGTGCAGGAGGTGGTGCTGCTGTACCGGCTATTCAAACACTAAGGATTCGTCCACCAACCTTCAGCGAAGGCAAGTTAGATGGTACAAACTACACCTTGTGGAAGTTCAAAATTACAACTATCCTTGATTCTTATGAGCTTCTGGAGACTGTGCTGGGGACTGACGCAGAACCACAGCCTACCCCCGACCCATCAAATCCTAGTGTGATGATTCCTCCGAATGCAGATCTTCTACGAGCTTGGAAACGAAGGAATGCAGATGCATTGTGTGCCTTAGTTACAAGCTGTTCTGACAGTGTTTTGACTCTGATTCAGCATACAACCAAAGCGTTAGAGGCTTGGAATGTACTAAGGAGTCAGTATGAAACACGAAACCAAACAAGGATTCAAAACTTGGAGAATCAACTAGCAGCGGAGAAGTTTGCTGAAGGAGAGACGGTTGAAGCATTCATCACTCGGATTAAGAATCTGCGCGACCAGATGGCTGGCGCTGGGATACAAAAGACTAGCGAAGAGCTAGCTCGGAGGTGTCTTCGAATTTGTCCACAAAAGTTTGATGGACTAGTAACTGCCCTTAATACTCAGGTGAGACCTCAAGCTTTGACTTTTGAGGAGTTTTGTGCATTATTAATGGAGGAGGAGTTGAGGCTGAAAGCCCGAGAAGGAAGCAACAATGGAGATGCTGCATTCTCTGCCAATGCAAAAGGCAAAGGTGTTTCCTCCACCAAAAATGATGGTGACAAAAAGAAGAAGGGCGGCAAGAAGAAGTTTCAAGGAGAGTGCTTCTACTGTAAGAAGAAAGGACATGCAATTGCAGATTGTCGTGTCAAGAAGGCAGATGAAAAGAATGGTACCCTTAAAAGTAAAGGGAAAGAGACAGCCAATACGGCTGAAGTAGAGTTGGAATTATTCATGGCGACCATTGAGGAAGTGTGCTCCTCGGCGCAAGAAGAATCTACCGCTGACTCTTGGGTGTTGGATAGTGGGGCCTCCCGTCACATGACCAACAAGAAAGGTCTATACAGTTCTATGCAGCCTCTACAAGAATCCATCACTGTGACGGTTGGAAATGATGCTAAATGCCCTGCTGCGGGCACAGGTACTATTTCTTTTGTTGCTGCAAATGGTGAAGTCAAAAAGCTTTCAAATGTGTTGTATGTTCCCGAAATCAGAAGAAATCTCTTATCAGTTGCTGCCATAACTGATCTTGGTCATGAAGTGAGGTTCAAGAAGACAGGTGCAGAAATTATTGATAGTGCTGGCACAATTGTTGGCAAAGGAGAAAGGAGGAACAACCTGTATGAGCTAAGTGCTCTTACAGCCACCGCTGGAGTGGGCACAAGTAAGCTTTGGCATGAAAGGTTTGGACACATCGGATTTGCAGTATTGAAGGAGATGCAAAAGCAAGGTATGGTTGCTCACCTACCTACAATAACTGAATTGAAGGAACCATGTGAAGCTTGTATGATGGGCAAGCAACAGAGAAAGGCATTTCCACAAGAAAGCAAGAATAGAGCACATGCTCCTCTAGAGTTGGTGCATGCTGACTTGTGTGGTAAGATGCCTACACAGGCCTTGGGGGGATCTTCTTATTTTATGTTGATTGTCGACGACTACAGTAGGAAGATGTGGGTGTACTTCCTTCGTGATAAGGCTCAAGCTTTTGGTAAGTTTAAAGAATGGCTAATACTTGTTGAGAATGAAACAGGGAAAAGTGTGAAGAAATTTAGAACAGATGGTGGTGGTGAGTTCAACTCAAAGGAGTTTGAAGGCTTTTGCAAGAGCAAAGGGATCAAGCGTCAATTGACGACGCCTCACACACCTCAGCAGAATGGTGTTGTGGAACGCAGGAATCGTACCGTTGTGGAGATGGCAAGATGCATGCTAAAGGGCAAGGGATTGCCTAACCATTTTTGGGCTGAAGCTGTTAATACTGCAGTCTACATTCTAAATCGGAGCTACACAAAGGCTCTCAAGGGAAAAACACCTCATGAGGCTTACACTGGTAAGAAACCATCTGTTTCACATTTCAGAATTTTTGGATGTGAATGTTATGCACATGTTCCAGATGAGAAGAGAAACAAGTTACAACCAAAAAGCAGAAAATGTATCTTCTTGGGTTATAGTGATGAGCAGAAGGCTTACAAGTTATATGACCAAGAGGCAAAGAAGATCATCGCGAGCCGTGATGTGGTGTTCAAGGAGGAGCCGCATATAGTGGAGGAGGAGAAGGCAAGGTCTTCCACTTTATCATCAAGCGAAGAAGTAGTCCACTATGAACCTGTCCCGAGAGCTATCCCTATCCTTAAGGAGGAGGAAGCATCATCTTCAGATGATGAGGAAAAAGTTCACCAACCTGACATCACCCCACCGGAAAAGCCATTGCCGCGCTGGGTGAAGCAGCTCTATGACCACAATAATCCTATGCCTGCATCTGTTGAGGAGAAGGCAGACGGACCAAGGAGGTCTCAGAGAATAGAGGAGCAAAGGAGGGCTTCTGCTCACATAGTCAACATGGCCTTGATGGTTGAGATTATGAGAGAAGTAAAGGAGCCAACTGACTTAGAAGAAGCACTTGCAGATCCATCATGGAAGGCTGCTATGCAGGCGGAGTATGACAGCATAATGAAGAATGACACTTGGGTGCTAGTGGATCGGCCAGCAAAGCGGAAGATTATTGGCACCAAGTGGATCTGGAAGGTAAAGTACAAGGCTGATGGTACCTTAGAAAAGTACAAAGCTAGACTGGTTGCCCAAGGATTTTCACAAGTTGAAGGGTTTGATTTTCAAGAGTCATTTGCCCCAACTGCCAGAATGACCACTATTCGCACGGTACTTGCAGTGGCTGCCCACAAGAAGTGGCCAGTGTACCAAATGGATGTTAAGTCAGCGTTCTTAAATGGTGACCTCAAGGAGGAGGTGTACGTGGCTCAGCCACCAGGGTTTGAGGCCCCCCATTCTGAGAACAAAGTGTGTAAACTGAAGAAGGCATTGTATGGGCTGAAACAAGCCCCCAGAGCATGGTACCAACGGATAGATAGGTTCTTTTTAAACCTAAACTTCAAAAGATGTGCCTCAGATGCTAACTTGTATGTTTACAGGGATGGTAAAAAGTCTGCAGTGATTGTCCTATATGTGGACGACCTTCTTATTACAGGTGACTATGAAGATATGATCAACCAAACTCGAAAGGCTTTGAGTTTTGAGTTTGAAATGACAGACTTGGGCTTGCTGCACTATTGTTTGGGGATTGAAGTCTGGCAAGAGCCAGGAAAGATCTTCATCTCTCAGAAGAAGTATGCATGGGAGATCTTGAAGGCATTTGGCATGACCGAGTGCAAGGAGATAGCTACACCTATGGAGGTGAATGTAAAGTTATCCGTTGAGGATACATCAGCACTAGCAGACATTGGGAGGTATAGGAGGTTGGTCGGCAGTCTAATATACTTGTGTAACACCAGACCAGATATCAGTTTTGCTGTTGGTGTTTTGAGCAGGTTCTCAAACAAACCTCATGAGAGTCATTGGAAGGCTGGGATGCGGGTGCTCAGATACTTGAAGAAAACTCTTGACTATGGTATCACATACAGTTTCGGAACTTCTCTTGTGGGGAACTGTGACTCAGATTGGGCAGGAGACATTGATTCCAGGAAGTCAGTTTCTGGTTATTGTTTCTCTTTGGGTTCAGGAATTTTCTCTTGGATTAGTAAGAAGCAACCAACAGTGGCATTGTCTTCTACCGAAGCAGAGTACAAGGCAGCTTGTTTTGCTGCATGTGAGGCCGTATGGTTGAGAAGGATTCTATGGCATATGGGAGTGCAGGATGAAGAACCAACTGTGCTGAGATGTGACAATCAGAGTTGCATCGCCATTGCCAAAAATCCAGTGTTTCATGCACGCACCAAACATATAGAGATCCAGTATCACTATGTGCGTGATTTGATGGAGGATGGGATAGTGGAATCGGTCTACTGTCCAACAGAGGAGAATGGAGCAGATATCTTCACCAAAGCACTTACGAAGGATCTACTTCAAGTTCATCTTCAGAGACTCGGCATTGGGCCGCGGAGATAGTTCACCTATGGGTGGACATTGAGGGGGGGTGTTAGATATGATCAATGCCCCACCCTCATTAGGTGCTACCAATGATCCATGGTGCTCAAAGTTGTAAGGCCCCCATTATGAGGAGAAGCCAAATGTGAGCCCGGACATTGGTTGAGTCCTGACTTGTATATCAGATGAGGTCTATGTGACCGGATGGCAAAAAGGTGACTGTTGTGGGTCTAATCTTTGGGTTAGACGGAGTGGTTAAGCTGGTAGCAACTCGAGGCACATTGCATTGAGTTGCGTGGTAAGGGAGTTAAAAGGGGCCCCTATTGTGGGGTCCGGGGGCCGCGGAAGCGGCCCCTGGCTGGGGGGTCCCAGGGGGGCCAGCGGCCCCCCTGGCGGGGGTCCGGGGGCAGCGCCCCCGGCCCGATGGTAAAGGGAATATTCCCTGGAATATTCCCTGGCCGACTAGTGGAGGCTCATATGGTAGGTCGGTCAGCAGGCCGACCTAACGACCTTCGCGGGCTATAAAAGCTAAACCCCTTCGCAGCCATCTGACACTCATCTTTCACCCAGTCAGAGTTGTTGTTCCAGCTAGCCTTAAGCTCTTCACCTATCTTCTGTCTAGATCGCCATCTAAGCTTCACTCAGTGGAAGCGCACGGGTGGACAGAGCCATCTTTGTATCAGTTGTTTGGAGTTAAAGAATTTACTGATTCTCCTCTTATCTGTTGTGTACTCTCTATCTCTTTCTCAGGTTCTGTTCGCTGCGCCGTGTAATATTTTACACAACTAGCATTCGTTGGTCAATGGGCTAGAATGATGTTGATGGGAATAGGCATGCTATTTAGTTTGAAGCTAGTTTGGAGCAAAGGTCCTCAGTGAGCGACAACAATAGTATTCTCAAGTCAAAAGAGAGCTTTGGGGTGTAGTGATAGCCCTTAAGTGTGATAGGGAGTATTTTATGGGAGCTCATGTAGTGGTAGAGTCTGATTGTCTACCTCTATTGGGCACGATAGTAAATTGCTCAACTCTTGATATTGCCATGTTACCGTGGCTTGCTCATATAAAGTCACGTAACCCTAATTTTTAGCATATTGCAGGTGGAGAAAACCTCGTGGATGACATAATTTCATGAGCAAGGTTTGAAGATGAAGAGAGTTGATGGAAGATGAAGAGGACGATGTGATAGATGTTGAAAATGACTTTATGACAACATGGAATGAGTATGCAGCTATTGTTACTACAAGTACAACTATTGTAACATGGATTTTAGCAGTAAGAAAATAACTTACAACCATGAAGAAGAGATGGGAAGTAGAGATAAAGCATCATCATTGTTATGCTTGTGTGAGAACATAATTTTTGGAAGTCTAATTGTATGAGGATGATTGGCTGAAAATACGCAAATATCTCAGCCTCATGACAAAGAAGACTGAATGGTCTGAAGCTGAATTCAAAAGAATTAAAAGAAAAGCTTATGTGTTCTTCTTGAAAGAGAGATATTTATGGAAGCATGCAAAGAAAAAGGGAGGAGCTCCATTACGTGAATTGGGAGATAGGGCTTCTCAACCATAGGTGATGCAAGAGTTTCATGAAAGCTTATGGGCTGGACATAGAGGATTTTGGGGCACATTTGCCTGGATCAAAGAGAAGTATTGGTGGAAAACCATGTATAAAGATGTGGATCATTATGTGGAATCATGCACTATGTGTCAGATGTATTCCATGGTAAAGCATAGAGATGGGCTGCAACTGACCTATCCATTGTCTATGCATTACAAATGGGTAGTTGACTTGGTTACCATGCCTACAGGTTTATGGAATATGAGATATATTGTGCTTGCATGAGAAAACTTGACAAATCAAGTGGAAGGTTGACCTCTTAGTACAAAGACTACTCAAGGAGTTTGCAAGTTCTTATTGAAAGAAGTTTTTTGCAGGTATGGTTGTGTTGGTAAAGTGGTTGTGCAGATAGAGGAGAATTGGATGTAGATGAGGCTCGTGACTTCTTTTGACAATTGGGTATCAAGCTGACTTTAACTTTTGCCTACAATCCTGAAGCAAATGGCAAAAGTGAAAGAGGTCATTAGCCTATCATTAAGGCATTAGCAAAGTCATGGAAGGGTAGGATGAAAGAGTGTCCAAGAATGTTACCCTTTGCTTTGTGACCTGATACGACCACTCATAGTGTAGTTACAGGATATATGCCTGCTGAATTAATGTATGGACAACAACTATTCATGCCTGTTGAGGAGACTATTGCTACTTGGATTGTTCTACCATGGTAAGAGGGTTTGCATAGAGAAGAGGTGTTGGTCCTATGTATTAGACAATTAGAAAGAAGGTCTAAAGATATTGAGACAGCCATGAAAAAGCTGAAGACTACAAGGATCAAGAACAAGAAGAGGTTTGACAAGCAACATAGACTTTGACCATGAGCTATACAGGAAGGGGACTAGGTTTTGATTTATGACAATAGCTTGGAAAATCAGCATAGTGCCAGTGTCGGAAGATGGCAAAGTGGTTGTTTGGTCCATATGAGGTAAGGTATGTTTTTGATAATTCTACCTATGCATTAAATGAGATGGATGGGACAACTCTAAGGATTCCAGTGGTTGGAAAACTTACCAAGATCTCTAAACATAGAGAGTCTTCAGCATATGAGTTAAAGGAGTTGGATACTGAGCATGAACATGAGAATATGGAAGAAGAAGAGCTAGAACATGAAGACATTGACATGGCAAAGGATACTTCTTCTAACATTGCAAATCTGTAAGACTTTGGCACATGCCGAGGATGTGGGGTGGATATCATGCCATTACATGCACACATTGGAAAAAACTCTAGAATTTTACTTTCTTATTAATCTAGAGTCCAATGCTATTGAGAGCCAAGTTTTGATGCTGAGAAGTGCTTAAAAATAGCTAAAAATTACGAATATCAAGGAAAAAATATTCAACGTCGAAGGCGGCGGCTCCATCTAGGGAAATTTTAAGCGTCAAGTGCTTTGAAGACGCTCGTGTGACACTTGTGGATTTTTAGTAATTTTTCCATATGCCTGTGCGATTCAAGGAAGCTGTTGGCCAGTCCAGGATGCCGAGGCGGATGCCCAGGATTTTTCAGAATGCGATTTGGACATCGGACGCGGGAAAGGCTAGGAAAAGGGCCAGAATTGAAGAGGTGGCCAAAGAGGAGGGCCAAAGGGGGTTCCTTTTGGGACCCCCCCTCTTAATTTTTCATGAGGTAGGGGGGGATGTTGTCGCACTGATTAGCGCGACGCAAAATGATGCCGCTCCCCCAAAATTGAGGCATGGTGGCTATGAAGAAGCCATGGATCAAATGCCTACATGAAATCCCACACTTCTTGCCGCTCGTATTGCCATCTCTCACGTAGACAATGGTGGCCTAGTTGGAGAGAGAGAAAATTAGTCTTTCTCTCTCCTCCCTCTCTCTCCTCTAAGGGGTGGTGCACGCGGGAAGAAGAAAGAAGAAGAAGGAATGGCGGATGCTCGTCCGGCAAAGATCGGATTGCTCCGTGGATGAAGAGGGGCTGGAGACGGCAATGCAGGGTCATGCTGAGCACTAAATGCATGCTGAAAATTAGTCCCGTAATCAAGACCAAGAAATCGAGACCTCAAAATAAGCGGTAATGCTATTTTTATGAAGAAAATTGATCTTTTTATGCTATTTGCTTTATGAAATCTTATTCATATGGGATGAAAATTCTTTATGACATTGTTTGCCATGAGTTTGATTAGTTTATGCTCTCAAAAAATATAAGGCTACATGGCCGGAAATAGTGTTAAAATACATGAAAATATGCATTTTAAGGGTAAAATTGGGTTTTTTTTTTGCTATATAAATGAGAAGAATGATGTGTCACACCAACTAAATCTGAGTTTTTGCTATCAATGAACCTAAGGACCACATCCCACGATCAACCTTCATTTTCAATCATTATTTATTAAAGAAAAATAGAGAAAATGCCTAAAAATGAACAAAGTGAGTTTAAAATTAGGAAAAAATGGAAAATGGACTGAGAAAAATTAGGGAAAATTATATCTATGTTTGTGCAATGTATAATGATGGAAAAGCACGAGGTTGGCCTCGGTTTGTCCCCGTTTCTATGTTTTGTGCGTATTTATCATTCTTTTAAAAGGGAAAAATGCATAGAAACCCTATCTAACTAATCAATGATGCAAAATGCTAAGAGTTGGATAAAAAGGGGCTGAAACATTGAAATATAAAGAAAAGATTTGATTTATGCATTACACTTGGCAAATAGGAAACGGTTTAAATAAAGAGGATGGTAGCATGAGCATATGGCTTGGTGCCTCCTTTCAACGTAGCACGTGTTAGTGAAAGTCATGGAAATAATGCTTTATGCACGATGCACGATGCTGATTTTTCTTTTGTTTGAGCACATAGCCATACACGATTTGCATTAAGCATAATAATTATAAGGTATCAGAAAAACCTCCTATATGCATGGCACATGTCTTCCTTAGATTGAGACCAACGATGAGCGTGAGAGGATGTCCCAAGCTGTAGGTTAGTCGTTGGGTCCTAAAGGGAAATTGTAGTGAGGAATGGTACATCCTGGAACATAAAATATTGGTACCTTGAGAGGAGTCTGTGCTCGTATGTGTTATAAGTCTAGCAGCGCATCAAAGGGCCAATCCCTGCAATGTAGGCGAGCTGCAGTGGGGCTCCCACTATTAGTCGGTGGAGTGCCTCCTATATGTGTGTGACGAGGCGTTATGCCTAAGTACTTTGGGATCTCCCTCTAAGGAGTTCAAGGGAAATGTTGGACTATAAACTATAAATGCATGAATTAATCTTTAGGGCAGTTTCTCCTTTAGCATTAGATTGACGCTCCTGGTCTGCGAGGCCGTGAGGGTGTTTGTGTGTCATGAGCATGAGGTCTAGCCAGTGCTATAGCCAGTGCCAGCCCATTTCAGGTCCCATCAGTGGTGCGTCTACCGAGAGTCACTTATAAATGGTGGTTTTTGGATCTAGGGTTTCTAGGGACCAAAAGGAAGTTGGTTTATGTCCTCTGACAAGTACTGTCAAGCCGAAATCCAGAAAGCAGAACGTGCTGAGAGGGCTAGGCGGCAGTTAGAGATCGTAAGCCATTATTCTCCTCAAAGGAGTAGCCCAGTACCTATAAGAAGCAATGCTCCTAGTCACCCAACTGTTCAACATATTCCGTTAGGTGCAAGAGAAAGCATAAGTTCTTCCTCTCCTCCACCAAGTCTACCCACTTCAAGTGGGGGTGTGAATCCGTCAGTTCAAGCTCCTACTGCTAATCTGATTGTCACCATGGCACAGCCTATTGCAATTCCTGCAGGAACGCCGGATTTACTAGCCTTAGGAGCTTCCTTGCCCATTTTTAATGGGTTAGTGGAAGAGGATGCAGGATTTCACATTTGTGAATTTCAAAGATTGATGTTCAATTATCGCATCCAAGACGAGGGACATCTCATGATGTTCTTCAATATGACGTTAAAAGGAAGGACTGCGGTTTGGTATCACAGCATAGAGTCTGGAACCATAACCACCATTGATCAATTCTATGCAGCCTTTCGAGCGGAATATGCCCTTGAAAGAGGTGGCCAATATTGGTTGCAAGTCTTGAATGTAACACGCCAAGATCCTCACAAGAATGTGAAAGCATATGCCAAGAAGTTGAAGGAAGTATTTCGTAAGTTGCAGACTTACATTCCCATTCCGTTGGCTACCCAATTGCAATACTTTTTGCATGGGTTGGATTTCAATATCCAAATACAATTGAGCAGTGTGGCCTTGGCAGATATAGACACCGCTATTATGTGGGAAGAGGGAGTAGAAGCACGATTACAAACGGTCTACTCCTCTCTAATGAATTTTAATGGGGGTTTAGTACCTAGCGGCAATCCATCATTGATGAATGGAAGTCAAGGGATGCCTATGACTAACCCTAATGGAAGAGGGAGTGTGGTTTCGAATGTACCTTTACTACTGGCTCCTCCTAGTGTGACTATGCCTATGGCAAGTCAGTTGGTGATGGGACCTAAAACGGTTCGGCACTAGCTCATGCACTAGCGGACCTCTATCATGCGCTCAACAACCCCATGGCCTCGCGGCCAGGAGCATTGATGACACATAAATCATACATTGCCTTCCTAAACATCTTGCATTTGTATCATGTCTTGTAGTCCAACTCTAACCCAATTAACACTCCTCAGAGGGAGTCCCAACACATTGCCAAATGGCACAAAGTACATGTTGGAAACAGCAAGGAAGACAAGAGACGAAAGCAAGAGAGGAGAGAAGAGAGATATGAGACACCAGAAGTGGAACCCCAGAAGTGTGTCAATTGAGCACACATGATAGGAATATATAGAGGGGACCTGGGGCACTATATATAGACAGACTATATATAGCTAACACCCCCACTCAAATAAAGGTCCCTTACTATAGATGAAAAAACCCTTGGGGGCTCAAGGAAAAAACCCATAGCTCTATATAGGCCTACCGTTATATTAATATTCAAAATATAAAATTACAAAGTTGAACTTACATAAAATATAAGCTATGAAACTTATGAAATAATGACATGACAAAGAATCCATAACATAAGACATGACATTGCTATTGTTGGTTCTTTTCATAATGTCGATGCTATTGATATTGAAGCTAATTAACAATAACCTGGATATAATAACATTATCACCTGGCAAGGAGCATCCTTTTGAATTTGGGTAGTTTATACGTAGAAAGACAAAACCATAATTATAATCGCTTTGGTGATGCACTGATGTAAAGCTTTGGATAAAGCTTTTGAGAATAAATTCGCATTGTATCCAGGAATAGCGTGCATGCTTTTCCACGAAACGCTGTTTGGAGAGGAAAGACTCGTGTCCTCTCCACCTCCCACGTCAAGTTTCTCTAGCACCCTCTCTGTCTCTCTCTCTCTCTCGTAATGCCCGGCTTATCTGCAGCTTGTGCCTACCATTGGGCACCTTCTCTCACGGGTCTCGCTCCTGTTGTTTGCTCTTCAATACGTTCCTATCTCCTCCTCCTCCTCCCCTATTGGGCTTGTCGTTCCCCTCCCCTCTAGCATGCAGCATGACGTGCCTGTCTTGGCTGCCTGGCCGAGCCCCTCCCTCTACCAATGGAAAAAGGAGAAGGACAGGGCATGGGGAGCACAAAAAGAAAGAAGGGTAGGGAAGGAACCTCCCTGCACACGATACCAGCCAGAAGATGGAACAGAGGAGAACTCTCCACGGACTGAAATAGGTGCACAAAGAAATTACTAAAAATCGGAAAGTGTCGCACGGGCGTCCTTAGAGCACTTTGACGCTTAAAATCGTCCTAGATTGAGCCGCTGCCTTCGACGTTGAATATTTTTCCCTTGATATTCATAATTTTTAGCTATGTTTAAGCACTTCTCGGCATCAAAATTTCGCTCTCAGTTGGCTCCACCAAATGTTGGAGGCCAAGTTTCAAATTTGAATGTTGTTCCTGTGGGTCAACAGCCAATGCTAAATCAGATTGTTAGGCCAATGGAATGATGAGTTGACGATCGAGGCTACGAGTCGAGTGCATCTAATGCCCTTGGCGAAGTCAAGGATATGATGAAGCACTATACTGACATGATTTCCGAACATTATCGACAAATAGCTGTCGACGTTAATTTCTTGAAGAAGCAACAAAATTTGATAGGTAGTCGACGCCCTGAAGAGGGTGGACCCTCTAGATTCAGCTGTAAATTGTGTGGTGGACAGCACTTCCCCAGAAACTGTCCAAATGTGAAATGTGACATTTGTGGGAAGTCAGGCCATTTAGTCGCTACCTGTTGGAGTAAGATTAGTTCTCTCCAACAAGGGAGTAAACAGTCGGGCCCAGTGAATCATAGAGCGCAAGGAAATAACTTGCAACAGAATGACGCACCAAGACAAATATTGTAGAGGGGAAAAACAACTATAGAAGAGTTGCCATAAGGCAACAGAGTCAGCCTTATTGAGGCTGTACGAGTCAATGATGCTGAAACCTCTAACTTAAGAGCCGTGACAAGAGGCCAAAAGGCTAAAGAGGTTGACTGTAAAATATTACACGGCGCAGCGAACAGAATCTGAGAAAGAGATAGAGAGTACACAACAGATAAGAGGAGAATCAGTAAAATTCTTTAACTCCAAACAACTGATACAAAGATGGCTCTGTCCACCCGTGCGCTTCCACTGTGTGAAGCTTAGATGGCGATCTAGACAGAAGATAGGTGAAGAGCTTAAGGCTAGCTGGAACAACAACTCTGACTGGGTGAAAGATGAGTGTAAGATGGCTGCGAAGGGGTTTAGCTTTTATAGCCCGCGAAGGTCGTTAGGTCGGCCTGCTGACCGACCTACCATATGAGCCTCCACTAGTCGGCCAGGGAATATTCCAGGGAATATTCCCTTTACCATCGGGCCGGGGGCGCTGCCCCCGGACCCCCGCCAGGGGGGCCGCTGGCCCCCCTGGGACCCCCCAGCCAGGGGCCGCTTCCGCGGCCCCCGGACCCCACAATAGGGGCCCCTTTTAACTCCCTTACCACGCAACTCAATGCAATGTGCCTCGAGTTGCTACCAGCTTAACCACTCCATCTAACCCAAAGATTAGACCCACAACAGTCACCTTTTTGCCATCCGGTCACATAGACCTCATCTGATATACAAGTCAGGACTCAACCAATGTCCGGGCTCACATTTGGCTTCTCCTCATAATGGGGGCCTTACAACTTTGAGCACCATGGATCATTGGTAGCACCTAATGAGGGTGGGGCATTGATCATATCTAACACCCCCCCTCAATGTCCACCCATAGGTGAACTATCTCCTCGGCCCAATGCCGAGTCTCTGAAGATGAACTTGAAGCAGATCCTTCGTAAGTGCTTTGGTGAAGATATCTGCTCCATTCTCCTCTGTTGGACAGTAGACCAATTCCACTATCCCATCCTCCATCAAATCACGCACATAGTGATACTGGATCTCTATATGCTTGGTGCGTGCATGAAACACTGGATTTTTGGCAATGGCGATGCAACTCTGATTGTCACATCTCAGCACAGTTGGTTCTTCATCCTGCACTCCCATATGCCATAGAATCCTTCTCAACCATACGGCCTCACATGCAGCAAAACAAGCTGCCTTGTACTCTGCTTCGGTAGAAGACAATGCCACTGTTGGTTGCTTCTTACTAATCCAAGAGAAAATTCCTGAACCCAAAGAGAAACAATAACCAGAAACTGACTTCCTGGAATCAATGTCTCCTGCCCAATCTGAGTCACAGTTCCCCACAAGAGAAGTTCTGAAACTGTATGTGATACCATAGTCAAGAGTTTTCTTCAAGTATCTGAGCACCCGCATCCCAGCCTTCCAATGACTCTCATGAGGTTTGTTTGAGAACCTGCTCAAAACACCAACAGCAAAACTGATATCTGGTCTGGTGTTACACAAGTAGATTAGACTGCCGACCAACCTCCTATACCTCCCAATGTCTGCTAGTGCTGATGTATCCTCAACGGATAACTTTACATTCACCTCCATAGGTGTAGCTATCTCCTTGCACTCGGTCATGCCAAATGCCTTCAAGATCTCCCATGCATACTTCTTCTGAGAGATGAAGATCTTTCCTGGCTCTTGCCAGACTTCAATCCCCAAACAATAGTGCAGCAAGCCCAAGTCTGTCATTTCAAACTCAAAACTCAAAGCCTTTCGAGTTTGGTTGATCATATCTTCATAGTCACCTGTAATAAGAAGGTCGTCCACATATAGGACAATCACTACAGACTTTTTACCATCCCTGTAAACATACAAGTTAGCATCTGAGGCACATCTTTTGAAGTTTAGGTTTAAAAAGAACCTATCTATCCGCTGGTACCATGCTCTGGGGGCTTGTTTCAGCCCATACAATGCCTTCTTCAGTTTACACACTTTGTTCTCAGAATGGGGGGCCTCAAACCCTGGTGGCTGAGCCACGTACACCTCCTCCTTGAGGTCACCATTTAAGAACGCTGACTTAACATCCATTTGGTACACTGGCCACTTCTTGTGGGCAGCCACTGCAAGTACCGTGCGAATAGTGGTCATTCTGGCAGTTGGGGCAAATGACTCTTGAAAATCAAACCCTTCAACTTGTGAAAATCCTTGGGCAACCAGTCTAGCTTTGTACTTTTCTAAGGTACCATCAGCCTTGTACTTTACCTTCCAGATCCACTTGGTGCCAATAATCTTCCGCTTTGCTGGCCGATCCACTAGCTCCCAAGTGTCATTCTTCATTATGCTGTCATACTCCGCCTGCATAGCAGCCTTCCATGATGGATCTGCAAGTGCTTCTTCTAAGTCAGTTGGCTCCTTTACTTCTCTCATAATCTCAACCATCAAGGCCATGTTGACTATGTGAGCAGAAGCCCTCCTTTGCTCCTCTATTCTCTGAGACCTCCTTGGTCCGTCTGCCTTCTCCTCAACAGATGCAGGCATAGGATTATTGTGGTCATAGAGCTGCTTCACCCAGCGCGGCAATGGCTTTTCCGGTGGGGTGATGTCAGGTTGGTGAACTTTTTCCTCATCATCTGAAGATGATGCTTCCTCCTCCTTAAGGATAGGGATAGCTCTCGGGACAGGTTCATAGTGGACTACTTCTTCGCTTGATGATAAAGTGGAAGACCTTGCCTTCTCCTCCTCCACTGTATGCGGCTCCTCCTTGAACACCACATCACGGCTCGCGATGATCTTCTTTGCCTCTTGGTCATATAACTTGTAAGCCTTCTGCTCATCACTATAACCCAAGAAGATACATTTTCTGCTTTTTGGTTGTAACTTGTTTCTCTTCTCATCTGGAACATGTGCATAACATTCACATCCAAAAATTCTGAAATGTGAAACAGATGGTTTCTTACCAGTGTAAGCCTCATGAGGTGTTTTTCCCTTGAGAGCCTTTGTGTAGCTCCGATTTAGAATGTAGACTGCAGTATTAACAGCTTCAGCCCAAAAATGGTTAGGCAATCCCTTGCCCTTTAGCATGCATCTTGCCATCTCCACAACGGTACGATTCCTGCGTTCCACAACACCATTCTGCTGAGGTGTGTGAGGCGTCGTCAATTGACGCTTGATCCCTTTGCTCTTGCAAAAGCCTTCAAACTCCTTTGAGTTGAACTCACCACCACCATCTGTTCTAAATTTCTTCACACTTTTCCCTGTTTCATTCTCAACAAGTATTAGCCATTCTTTAAACTTACCAAAAGCTTGAGCCTTATCACGAAGGAAGTACACCCACATCTTCCTACTGTAGTCGTCGACAATCAACATAAAATAAGAAGATCCCCCCAAGGCCTGTGTAGGCATCTTACCACACAAGTCAGCATGCACCAACTCTAGAGGAGCATGTGCTCTATTCTTGCTTTCTTGTGGAAATGCCTTTCTCTGTTGCTTGCCCATCATACAAGCTTCACATGGTTCCTTCAATTCAGTTATTGTAGGTAGGTGAGCAACCATACCTTGCTTTTGCATCTCCTTCAATACTGCAAATCCGATGTGTCCAAACCTTTCATGCCAAAGCTTACTTGTGCCCACTCCAGCGGTGGCTGTAAGAGCACTTAGCTCATACAGGTTGTTCCTTCTTTCTCCTTTGCCAACAATTGTGCCAGCACTATCAATAATTTCTGCACCTGTCTTCTTGAACCTCACTTCATGACCAAGATCAGTTATGGCAGCAACTGATAAGAGATTTCTCCTGATTTCGGGAACATACAACACATTTGAAAGCTTTTTGACTTCACCATTTGCAGCAACAAAAGAAATAGTACCTGTGCCCGCAGCAGGGCATTTAGCATCATTTCCAACCGTCACAGTGATGGATTCTTGTAGAGGCTGCATAGAACTGTATAGACCTTTCTTGTTGGTCATGTGACGGGAGGCCCCACTATCCAACACCCAAGAGTCAGTGGTAGATTCTTCTTGCGCCGAGGAGCACACTTCCTCAATGGTCGCCATGAATAATTCCAACTCTGCTTCAGCCGTATTGGCTGTCTCTTTCCCTTTACTTTTAAGGGTACCATTCTTTTCATCTGCCTTCTTGACACGACAATCTGCAATTGCATGTCCTTTCTTCTTACAGTAGAAGCACTCTCCTTGAAACTTCTTCTTGCCGCCCTTCTTCTTTTTGTCACCATCATTTTTGGTGGAGGAAACACCTTTGCCTTTTGCATTGGCAGAGAATGCAGCATCTCCATTGTTGCTTCCTTCTCGGGCTTTCAGCCTCAACTCCTCCTCCATTAATAATGCACAAAACTCCTCAAAAGTCAAAGCTTGAGGTCTCACCTGAGTATTAAGGGCAGTTACTAGTCCATCAAACTTTTGTGGACAAATCCGAAGACACCTCCGAGCTAGCTCTTCGCTAGTCTTTTGTATCCCAGCGCCAGCCATCTGGTCGCGCAGATTCTTAATCCGAGTGATGAATGCTTCAACCGTCTCTCCTTCAGCAAACTTCTCCGCTGCTAGTTGATTCTCCAAGTTTTGAATCCTTGTTTGGTTTCGTGTTTCATACTGACTCCTTAGTACATTCCAAGCCTCTGACGCTTTGGTTGTATGCTGAATCAGAGTCAAAACACTGTCAGAACAGCTTGTAACTAAGGCACACAATGCATCTGCATTCCTTCGTTTCCAAGCTCGTAGAAGATCTGCATTCGGAGGAATCATCACACTAGGATTTGATGGGTCGGGGGTAGGCTGTGGTTCTGCGTCAGTCCCCAGCACAGTCTCCAGAAGCTCATAAGAATCAAGGATAGTAGTAATTTTGAACTTCCACAAGGTGTAGTTTGTACCATCTAACTTGCCTTCGCTGAAGGTTGGTGGACGAATCCTCAGTGTTTGAATAGCCGGTACAGCAGCACCACCTCCTGCACCGCTTCCTGATGCGCCAGAACTGCTTCCCGGAGTCGACATCGTTTCTCTTTGCTGTTGAAGCCTTTGCCTCTTGCACGCTCTCCGATCTCTAGAGCCCCCTGGGCTCTGATACCATGTAAAATATTACACGGCGCAGCGAACAGAATCTGAGAAAGAGATAGAGAGTACACAACAGATAAGAGGAGAATCAGTAAAATTCTTTAACTCCAAACAACTGATACAAAGATGGCTCTGTCCACCCGTGCGCTTCCACTGTGTGAAGCTTAGATGGCGATCTAGACAGAAGATAGGTGAAGAGCTTAAGGCTAGCTGGAACAACAACTCTGACTGGGTGAAAGATGAGTGTAAGATGGCTGCGAAGGGGTTTAGCTTTTATAGCCCGCGAAGGTCGTTAGGTCGGCCTGCTGACCGACCTACCATATGAGCCTCCACTAGTCGGCCAGGGAATATTCCAGGGAATATTCCCTTTACCATCGGGCCGGGGGCGCTGCCCCCGGACCCCCGCCAGGGGGGCCGCTGGCCCCCCTGGGACCCCCCAGCCAGGGGCCGCTTCCGCGGCCCCCGGACCCCACAATAGGGGCCCCTTTTAACTCCCTTACCACGCAACTCAATGCAATGTGCCTCGAGTTGCTACCAGCTTAACCACTCCATCTAACCCAAAGATTAGACCCACAACAGTCACCTTTTTGCCATCCGGTCACATAGACCTCATCTGATATACAAGTCAGGACTCAACCAATGTCCGGGCTCACATTTGGCTTCTCCTCATAATGGGGGCCTTACAACTTTGAGCACCATGGATCATTGGTAGCACCTAATGAGGGTGGGGCATTGATCATATCTAACATTGACAAAGACAATACAAAAATGGTTGAGGCAAACCCTAAACAAGGGGATAAGGGGACGCAAGTCCAGAATCCTAGTATGGAAGGGGGACCGCTAAGGCCGGTTGACAGAAAAGGCAACCCTAAGAAGGACGAGGAAGCGCCAAGAAAGAAGGCAAGAGTCAAGGAAGAAGCACCCAAAATGGTCCAAAGACCAAAAGAGAGGATGGTTTGGCGAGAAAAGAGAGCTTTGGCTACTTATAATGACTTTGATTTAGCAAGTTCTCTTTGCGAAGTTAAACCAGATGTGAACCTCTTGCAATTGATCAAATTATCTCCAGGAGTATGCAAGGAATTTAAGAAGATCCTGCGTATTAGGTATATTGTGGAACCTTTGGGCATAGCACGAGTAGGGGAAGATTGGTTTGACCATGCTGAAAAGAATTGCCCTAGGGTTCCAGCATATGTGGATGGAATATTAGTGGAACATGCCATTGTAGACACTCGATCCTCCATCAATATCATGAGTTTAGAATTGATGGAGAGGTTGGGTCTAGGCATCCAAAAGGACAGCTCCACCCTCCTGAGAATGGCTGATGATAGTCTAAGACAACCAGAAGGTTGCGTTACTAAAGTCCATGTTACAGTTGCAAGTGTAGAATGCTTCTTGGACTTTAGGGTGATAAGATTTGCAGGACGTCCTAGCTATCGAGTCTTGCTAGGGAGGCCTTGGATCTTACGAACAGACTGTCAAGTTGATATACCCGCCGGTCGAGTGGTTCTAGGTAGAGGTGCTAATCGAGTAATAGTCGATGCTTATCCTGAGTCTCCTCAAAGTGAGAGAGCTCCTTTATCTTCTACTGAATTAGAAATAGCAGATGATCCATCTGGTAGTGAGACATCATCTAGCAATGAATCTAAAGAGGGGTCCACTACTACAGAGGATATCTATCAGATAACTCTAAATGAGCTGATAGAGCCGCAAGATAGGATAAGAGACGCGGATGTGATTGAGTTGGACCTTGGCACGCCGAATGATTTGGGCCAATTAAATTAGGTTCCATGCTCAGTTCAGCAGAAAGGGAGGACTATGTGTCCTTGATCCAAGAATTCCGCGATATCTTTGCTTGGAGTTATGATGAGCTGAGAGGCATTCCTCCCAGCCTAGCTATTCACACTATTCCTGTAAAAGAATGCACTCGTCCTGTGCGTCAGAAAGTAAGGCGTATGCCTTTTGAGTTGAGGGACGGGCTGTTTGAGGAGTTACAGAAGTTAAGGAAAGGTGGGTTGATCTTCCCTATTCAGCACACAGAATGGTGTTCACCAAGTGTAATCAGGAAGAAGAAAAACATCCAGATCTGAGTATGTATAGAATTTAGAGAGCTAAATAAGTAGACGGTTAAAGATTACTACCCGTTGCCGTTTATTGACCAGATTTAGGATCAATTAGCGGGTAGGGAAATATATTCATTTATGGATTGCTTTGTAGGATATAACCAGATGGCAATTGCAGAAGAGGACAAGTTGAAAACAACTTTTATTACAGTCTTTGGTGCTTTTACGTACCATGTGATGACCTTTGGTTTATGCAATGCACCTAGATCATGGCAACGAACAGCAGACAAGACCTTTGGTGACATCTCCCCAGATGAGTTGAAAGTATTTATTGATGACCTGGGGGCATCCACTGTAAGGGAAAAGATGTTGATTATTTTAAGAAAGTGCTTTGAGCGTTGCAGACAATTTTGTATTGCTCTTAACCCACGGAAGTGTGTCTTTAGAGTGCCTTATGGGCTATTGCTGGGCCATGTGGTCAGTTCAGTAGGGATAGCAAACTCACCCTGAAAAGATCAAGGTTATAGTTGCTATGAGTCTACCACGCACTCCAAAAGAGGTTCATAGCTTTCTCTCATCGATAGGGTGCTATCGGAGGTTTATAAATGCCTTGGCAGAAAGGGCGTTGCCATTAACGAATTTATTATCCTTTAGCTATTCATTTGAGTAGAGCGACCCTCGTAAGGTAGCTTTCGAGGATGTGAAACAGGAGCTAGTAAAAACAACCGTTTTAAAAGCACCTAAAAGAGGCGAGGTGTTCTATATATTTTCAGCAGAAGCCACCATGCATAGTATCAGCTGTTGTTTAGCCCAAATTTGGGAGGAAAAGCGGTATCATCCGATAGCTTTTGCTAGTCGAAAATTGGGCTTTTCAGAGATCAATTATACCTACATGGAGAAGTTGTGTCTTGCGATGGTCTTTGGGACTAAGAAATTCAGGCACTACATTCTCTATGAAAAGGTAGTGTTTTATACAAAGGCGGAAGGGCTTAGATTTCTTATGAACAAGCTACAGCCACCTGATCATTTGGCAAAGTGGTTAATCACTTTGTAGGAGTTCGATTATGATATCAAGAGTAAGCCACCGAGGTTACATGGTATTGTGGAATGCCTTGTGGATTTCGGGGAGCCGAAAGAGATTTTGGTTGAAGGAAGTGATATTGAGGAAATGTTTAAAATTGACACAGCTTCTATCCCATCTTGGTATGCTGCTATTACACACTATCTATCAACAGGAGAGACGGGAGCTAGTTTGTCAAAGTCTGAAAAGAGGAAAATCAAACAACAGGCATTGAAGTTTTCCTTGATCGCAGCGACACTATATCGGCAAGGTGTTGATGATATCTATCGCGGATGTGTGATGCCTGATGATGTTTCTTTTATCTTAGAAGAGTGCCATGACTCTGCATGTGGGGGGCACTTTGCGGGATGGTTGATAGCACAAAAAGCTTTACGAGCTAGATATTGGTGGCCGTCCATCTTCCAAGATTCCTTTGAGTATGTTAAGAGATGTGACATCTGTCAATGACATGACAGTAGAGAGAATAGGAAACGCCCACTTACGCCTATCATGGCTATCCTTCCATTTGAGAAGTGGAGCATTGACTTTGTGGGTCCTATCACCCCGTCGTCTACTACTCAAAAGAGGTATATTATAGTAGCAACTGATTATTTTACCAAATGGTCAGAAGCGCGGGTGACGAGGTAGGACAATGCAAAAGAGACTGCCAGTTTCTTGTTAGAGTAGATTATCTGCCATTTCGGTCCACAGAAGGAACTAGTGTTAGACCGTGGAACGCATTTTTTGAACAAAGTGATCAAAAGCTTGACTGAGGCTTGGCAAATCAAGCATAATAAAATGACTCCTTATAATCCGCAAGCGAACAGGCAAGTTGAAAGTACTAATAAGCAGCTTGTGGGTATCTTGTCTAAGATAGTCTCTGAGAAGAAACGAGACTAGGAGAGGAAGTTGTATGTGGCAGTATGGGCGTACAATACCTCATTTAAGCGAGCTACCGGCCATACTCCATTTAAATTGGTTTATGGTGAAGAGTGTGTGTTACCCCTTGAAATCGAGTTGCCAACCATACGGTTTGCAATTAACCATTCTTTGGGAGATGAAGATTCCCTTTTTGAACATTTCACGACTATAGCCCACCTGCATGAGCTGAAGTTGCAAAGCTTATTACATCAGGAGGTGGCTAAACGTCGGATGAAGCAGTTGCACGACCTTAGAGCGAAGAAATATACCTTTAAAAAAGGGCAATTAGTCCTATATTACGATGCGCGTAGGGAGCTGTTTCCAGGGAAGCTGGAACCTAAAAGGGATGGTCCCTACAAGATTGTGAGGCTCGGGAAAAATATGTCTACGTCTCTATTAGCTAATCTATAGGGAGTAGAGTTTAAAAATAAGGTTAATCTTAATAAGATTAAACCTTATTATTTCTAATTATGCTAATACAAAGAAAATGCATTGCAGGTCCATGCTAGGGATGATTTGAGACCTGCAAAAGAGCTTAAAGCCGGTTGATGGGGCGGTTAATCCCTTATTTGGAGCACCCATATCTAGAGCACAGATACCATTAGGGGAAACTTATCTGGTGGAGCAAACGATACAAAGTGATTGAGCAAGAAGACAGAACCTTTGCCTGGGAGATCAGTCTTCTCCCATCACTGCTTACGACTGTTGAGGAGTATCCCTGTTGAGTTCAATGATGAAGGTGGGATGGAGCCGTCAGTTCATCCTCTCAACATGCTAAACTTTGATTACCATAATTACGAATAGAGGAGTTCGCGATGGCAGACTGTGTAAACCCATTGTGGATGTATACATTATATTTTGACGGAGCCTCCAGGGGCCCTAATAAAAAAGGGAGTGTTGGAGTAGTAATCCGAGATCCCCGACGAAGATTTACGATGAAGTTAGCAGCTTATCTCGGCGTAGGATTCACTAACAATATGGCGGAGTATAAAGCCTTGATTATGGGACTACATATTGCCAAGCAAGGTGGTATTCGTCGGTTGTTAGTAAAAGGGGATTCCCAGTTGATCCTAAATCAGCTAGATGGGACATACACAGTGCGGAATCCCATTCTCTGTATGTATCATCGAACTACGATGACCCTACTAGAGGAGTTTGAGAGAGTGTCTTTTCAGCTAATTCTAGGTTACTGGAATCAGTTTGCGGATTCATTGGCAAATCTTGTTTATGAAGAAGACCTCTTCTTTAATTGTGGTCCTAGTTTGGATATTGTTATCAATGATGAAACCAGACCCGGTCACTTGTGGGGTATGTTATCAGAGCATACAATATATGGCAGACGATGGTTGATATGGGTGATGCAAAGAGTAGCCGAGACTAATCTACCGTTATTATCTTGGATCCATAGGCTGATTAGACAACATGTTATGCGTACTCCTCTTGCTATATATGCAGGAGGGATGGGTCATAATCTTATGCATTTAGTTTAGGGCTACGAGCCTATTTTCCTCCTTGGGAAGGAGCTTATTATTGTATATCTGTGCTATTCCAGGGAAGGATGTGTAGGTGCTACTATGTTTTATTTCATTAGGCCAAGAGGGCCAGTTGTCTGTTTAGTGCAGGTACGGTTAATGGTTTCTTGTTTTAGTTTTGTACTAGACAGGTTCGGAAGAAGAGCTTGGAAGGAGCCTTTTCTTGCGTGGAAGCTTCTCATGGCCCTATCTAGGTGATATCTCTCCTTTATGAGAACTGTGGTTTTTATGTTATATGTGTTTGTATACTTGTTAAGGGGATTATCTTTTCTTGTTAGGGACCGGCGTCCAAGGCATGAAGTCCTGAGGTTTAGGTTAAGTATGTTTGAGGGAGGTCTGAGTAGTCATTGCCTCCTGTAAAGACATTGTTAAGCATCAAAAGATCTGTTTTAGAAGGGAGTCCTAGTGACCCTGTTCTGCTAGCCTGCTAGGTAATCATTCTAGGAGTTCTTGTTAGTTGTGAGGCAGTTAGAGAAGCCTGCCGAAGAAGAAAATAAAAATGATAAGAGGAAAGAAACCCTGAATAACTTAAAGAAAATCAATATATACAAAGGTGTGTAAAAAGGGGTTCTAACCCCTATAAAAATAGAAAAGAAAATAAAGAAAAATTTATAAGCAGTTGATCATCGCCTTGCAAAGACCTGGTAGGTTCTTCGGGACGAGTTAGACCCGGGGCCAATGCCTTGTCTTCCTAGGGGTGGCATCTTGCTAGAAAAGAAGAAAATAAGGAAGGTTGGAGTGAAAATAAAAGTGAGCGTTAGAAAAGGATTAAGTGTTGCCTTGCCAGGGCTTGGTAGGTTCTTGGGTACTGAGACAGGTCCTGAGGCCGATGCCCTGTTCTCCTTGGGTCACTACGCTCAGCTCCCTTCTTTTTACACGCCCGAGTATGGAAATATAAAAACCCTAAAAGAAGAAATGGGTTGAAAGAAAATACTTCTTGATCAGGCTATAGGAGTCCTCGTCTAGTAGGAGCTCCTGGTTGTGTTATCCTTAGTTAGGTAGGTAGTTCAGACCACCACTTCGGGCAACCTCTTTGACAGTTTTTTTTAGTTTGGCCATGTTGGAGCAGTCGGTTAGTGACTAGCTTCGGATCTTTTATTAGATTATGCTAGGCCTACTCCTTGTGGATGTCATGCCTTGGTTTTGTCAGGGGGTAGGGTGAGCATTGTGCTGAGTGTTTAGTATGTATCTATTTTGTATCAGCTTGATGCTTCCTTTGGTTGTTTTTGTGCAGATCTATTGTGGGATTCGACGGGCTGAGTCACCCTATCCCATGGTCGCCAATGAGAGCGGAGTTTTGATGCTGAGAAATGCTTAAAAATAGCTAAAAATTACGAATATCAAGGGAAAAATATTCAACGTCGAAGCCGGTGGCTCCAGCTAGGGAAATTTTAAGCGTCAAGTGCTTTGAAGACGCCCCTGCGACACTTGCAAATTTTTAGTAATTTTTCCATGTGCTTGTGCGAGTCAGGAAAGCTGTCGACCAGCCCAGGATGCCGAGGCAGACGCCCAAGATTTTTCGAAATGTGATTTGGACATCGGACGCGGGAAAGGCCGGGAAAAGGGTCAGAATCGAAGAGGTGGCCAAAGAGGAGGACCAAAGGGGGTGCCTTTTGGGACCCCCCCTCTTAATGTTTTGTGAGGTAGGGGGGCATGTCGTTGCACTGATCAGCGTGACACAAACTCATGCCCCCCCCCCCCCCCCCAAATTGAGGCATGGTGGCTATGAAGAAGCCATGGATCAGATGCCTACATGAAATCCCACACTTCTTGCCGCTTGTAAAGCTGTCTCTCGCGTAGAAAATGGTGGCCTGGTTAGAGAGAGAGAAAATCAGTATTTCTCTCTCCTCCCTCTCTCTCCTCTAAGGGGTGGTGCACGTGGGAAGAAGAAAAAAGAAGAAGGAATGGCGGATGCTCGTCCGGCAAAGATCGGATTGCTCCGTGGATGAAGAGGGGCTGGAAACGGCAATGCGGGGTCATGCTAAGTACTAAATTCATGCTAGAAATCAGTCCCATAATCAAGACCAAGAAATCGAGACCTGAAAATAAGTGGTAATGCTATTTTTATGAAGAAAAATGATCTTTTTATGCTATTTGCTTTATGAAATCTTGTTCATATGGGATGAAAGTTCTTTATGACATTGTTTGCCATGAGTTTGATCAGTTTATGCTCTGAAAATCAGAAAATATAAGGCTACATGGTCAGAAATAGTGTTAAAATACATGAAAATACGCGTTTTAAGGGTAAATTTGGGTTTTTTTTTTCATATAAATGAGGAGAATGCTATGTCACACCAAATAAATCTGACTTTTTGCTGTCAATGAACCTAAGGGCCACAGCCCATAATCAACCTTCATTTTGAATCATTATTTATTAAAGACAAATAGAGAAAAATGCCTAAAAATGGAAAAAATGGGCTTAAGATTAGGAAAAAATGGAAAATGGACTGAGAAAAATTAGGGAAAACTAAATCTATATTTGTGCAATGTATAACGATGGCAAAGCATGAGGTTGGCCTTGGTTTGTCCCCGTTTCTATGTTTTGTGTGTATTTATCGTTCTTTTAAAAGGGGAAAATGCATAGAAACCCTATCTAACTAATCAATGATGCAAAATGCTAAGAGTTGGATGAAAAGGGGCTGAAACATTGAAAGATAAAGAAAAGATTTGATTTATGCATTACACTTGGCAAATAGGAAACGGTTTAAATAAAGAGGATGGTAGCATGAGCATATGGCTTGGTGCCTCCTTTCAACGCAGCACACGTTAGTGAAAGTCATGGAAAGAATGCTTTATGCACGATGCACGATGCTGATTTTTCTTCTGTCTGAGCACATAGCCATACACGATTTGCATTAAGTATAATGATTAAAAGGTATCAGAAAAACCTCCTCGATGCATGGCACATGTCTTCCTTAGATTGAGACCAACGATGAGCGTGAGAGGATGTCCCAAGCTGTAGGTTAGTCGTTGGGTCCTAAAGGGAAATTGTAGTGAGGAATGGTACATCCTGGAACGTAAAATATTGGTATCTTGAGAGGAGTCTATGCTCGTATGCGTTATATGTCTAGCAGCACATCAAAGGGCCAATCCCTGCGATGTAGGAGAGCTGTAGTGGGGCTCCGACTATTAGTCGCTAGAGTACCTCCTATATGTGTGTGACGAGGCATTATGCCTAAGTACTTTGGGATCTCCCTCTGAGGAGTTCAAGGGAAATGTTGGACTATAAACTATAAACGCATGAATTAAGCTTTAGGGCAGTTTCTCCTTTAGCATTAGATTGACGCTACTGGTCCACGAGGCCGTGAGGGTGTTTGTGTGTCATGAGCATGAGGTCCAGCTAGTGGTATAGCCAGTGCCGGCCCATTTCAGGTCCCATCAGCTATATTAGCATGAATTTTAGTGTTCGTACTGTGGATGCTTCAAAAATATTAGATTTTTCGACAAGTTTAGACAATTTTTGATATTTTAGATATTATCTCTAGTAAAAATCCAAGAACTGTAGATAACTTCTAGAGTAGGATGACACGTAAAAGAAAGTAGATAGCTTTAAGACATTTGAGAGGGTTTTATGTAAAAATAAGGATTGGCAAAATTGTGCGACATGCAATCATAGTTTTTAGGTAGTGAATAGCACTCCGAACTGGAAGATGAAGGAGTGATCTGGCAGAGTTCTGATCAGGTCACTTGGTATTTTACCCCCCTTTCAAAGCCAATGGAAGCATGAGATTGGCGATCTGAGCAGCATAGAGGAAGGTATTGTTTTATGCACATTTTTGTCTACAAGAGATTTATCTTCTCATAATGCAGAAATAAATTGACAAGCTTCACCTCTATGAGTATTCTTCTACATCTTCTATTTCTTTAAGCCCCTTCTCTTCCGTCTACTCCTCTCCCTTAATCTCCCTTCACCCTTTTGTCTCTTACATGCATGGTAGACTTTTGACCCCAAAAGCTTTGACAACGTGCTAGTTGAAGAGGGACTATAGCATCTTAATGTATGATCATTGGACCACTATTGGTCAACCGGAGGTGTAATCAACTAATGCAAAACTCAATGGATTTGGGGGGCAATCCTATCTACTCTTGGGGAAGTGCAAACTAATGGTTTCTATTGAGTTTGAGAGCCTACTGATGACACCAGAATAAGCACAAAAATAGTGCACAAACAATATTCGTGCATATATCACATTTCTAGTTTTTGTAAAGTGAATAATATTCACTTTGTTCTAGAATTACTAAAAAGAGAAACTCACACATGAGGGGGCCATAACCACATCCACATCCATCATTAATAAATGGTACACACAAAAGTGTATGTGCATGCATTTGTAAAAGTTTAGAAAGAATTGAAATGTGAAGGCTAAAGCCTTACAAATACAAATGTATCAAAAAAATCAAATAAATATTAAAATATGAAGGGTTGTGTGTCTTTTGGGGAAAAGGTGTGGTGGAGTGCATGGCTGATTATGTGCCTTTTTCTCTCCTTTCTTCCAAGATACACACATTCTCCTTTTGGATGGTGCCAATCTTCCTCTCTTCTCTCTCCTTTCTCTTTTGTGCAGAAGTTTCTCTTTTCCCTTTCCTCTTTTCTCTTGTAAAACTGAAGTTATGGAGGATGAAGATGATAAATCTACTCATTGTTAAGTGCAAGATTTGTGATTATTTCTTGTTTTGAGATTAATGGTTCAGCCATGTGCATATATTTTGCATGCTTCTACTTTGATTTTGTGATTGTTTCTGTTTGTGAGAGGGTTGTTGTCTTTTTGGTGCATAGCCGAGAAAGAAGCTAATCTCAACAACTAAAGTTTGAGAGAGATCTTATGTTAGATGAAAGAAGGGTAGATTGCAAAAAGAAAAATTAAAGAAGATTATCAAGAAGAAGATCTAGCACCTACTTAAATGGATTTCTCAATTTTTAGTTTTATCAAAGAAATTAAGCATCTTCTACCTATTTTCAGAGCTTTGAGGAACTCTATTTTGAAGAAGAAGAATAAAAAGAAGAAGAAGCACGCCTTTTTCCTTTTGTTTCCCTAACTTCCATATTATCTTTCATCTAACTAATTACCCTTGCTCACCCATAGTTCAAGAATGAAAAGAGAGGTAAACAAGCAAAGAAAATAACAATATGCCAACAACCCCTGCCTTGTCAATGATGATTGTAATTTATGAGATAGCCCCTATGCTACTCAACATGCTCCCTTGTATAGGCTTATCAGTTGGCTGGGCAGACATTATAGTAGTTGATGCAGAGACGTTGAGTGGATCATCACTTCTCTCCATTTAGATGATCATCCCTTGTAATGGATAATTGTGTGGGAGGAAACACTAACATAACTGATTACATCAATGCTCAACAAACATACTTTGTTGAGGAGACCACCCCACCCTCCCAATCCAAGATATAATTTGCCAATGGCTATGGTGACTTGCATGCTGACTCGCACAAACAACCTAGTAGCCAGAACCAACATGGACAACTAGGAAGCCATGGCCAAGGCTTCCATCCTCCTACACCACTGAAAGAAAGCCTATCCCCCATCTGGTCTATCCTCAACCACCCCATGGATGATTTGCATAACCATTACAACGTAGGCAAATAATTTGGGCCTCAACAGCTTGGTGTCACCCATGTCTGCACTCACACGGCTAGGCCAATGTGGTGGAGTTGAAGGGGGCAGATGTAGATAAGCAGTCTATAAATCTACTCATGGAAAAATGTGTTGGTGAAGAATAAGAAGAAGCAGCCCTGATCCCTACATGGCATCATGAACATGTCCAACATTAAAGCATGGAGAGATGACAAAGAGGTAACAAATCCCCTACATGTGTGGCCATCTCCTTTGACCACAAGAATAATAATATGAAAGAGAAGAAGATGAGTAGGTTGCGGCTATCTGTTGAGCCTAGCCCATATCTCCAAAAGAAGAAGCAAAAGAAGAAAAGAGAGTTCAACTTGCAGAATAGGGTTGTTCTTCCCTGGTTTTGTTCCTCCCCATTGTCCCCTCCTCGTCTTCAACAACTACAAGTGGTTCCTTGGGTCATGTGGAATAAACTCAATAGCAACACACACAAAAGGATATGGCATAGCTGCCAAATGGGAGACTTCATGGAGAAAATGATGAAGAAGAGAAGAAGACGATGATGAAATCCCTGCCCCTACTTGCAATCAAAGTAGTTGTCCATCCCATGGGTGGAGTCTATGCATAAAAATGCAGCATGTGAAGTTAGTGGAGGAGTTGGAGAGGTGAAATAAGATGGGATGGATGGAGTCCTTCTGCAACAAGTCGGCCACCATGGAAGGAACTGGCAGATGAAGTCAAAGAAGATGGAAGCAAACAAAGAGTGAGAGAGAGGCATATATGTGTGTGTATCACATGATCCTTGCCTCAAGAATCATGGCATTGCCCTTCGACTCCTCACAGGCCCCAACCCTCCCCTATTCACAAACTAGTGTTTCATGTATCTGAGGAACAACATCCATCTAAAAGCATGATTCACTTATAGATGGAAAAGGTCTCTTAAAAGCCTTTCTAGGAGCAAAATGAGAACCACTCATAGAACACTCATTCACACTTCTCTATCAATTCTACCTTCATAGCCACCTCTCATGAAAGTATTATAAGCCCCACTAGGACTTTCTTGGCTTAGAATCTTTCTACCAAGAGGCTTATTATCACTGCACATAGAATTCGCATTGCATGCTTAGAGAATTTGATTGCCAAGGTCCCTCACAAAAGTTGACTTGGTATTAGCAAATGAATTATCTCCTTGTAGAAAAGGTTTGGCCTCCTCTTGCTGAACTCCTCCGTAGTCACTTGTGTACCATAGGAGCACAAATGCCTCTGTTTAGGTCTAGAGTGTGAGGCGTGAAATCTATGTCTTCCTAATGATTGGCTTATGTGATTTTGTGGCCTACGCTTGGGGACCCACTTGATTTTTTTATCATTGGGTGGTTTCTCGATACTAGTGAGACTTGTGGTGAACTACCCACCTCCTTAGTGTTGACACTAAGATTCACTACCGATGGCACTACAGGCTTTTGGGTGGCTGTGGTGCCCTTGCTAGTAGGCTTGTTTTCTGAAAATGCAACCCAATAGTGATTCCTTGCCAACACTTTGTTTGTTAGATAGTACATAAAAGATTATGGATAGGTGACAGCAATCCTCCCATGAATAGAAACAACCACAAAACTAGAGTAGAAGCATGAAAAATATATGCACATGGCTAAGCCATTAATCTCAAAACAAGAAAGAATCACAAATCTTGCACTAAACAATGAATAGAATTATCATCTTCATCTTTTTCTTCATCCTCCATAACTTCAGTTGTACAAGAGAAAAGAGGAAAGGGAAAAGAGAAACTTCTACACAAAAGATAGAGGAGCGAGAAGAGAGAAAGATTGACACCATTGAAAAGGAGAATGTGTGTATCTTGGAAGAAAGGAGAGAAAGAGGCACATAATCAGACGTGCACTCCACCCCACCTTTTCCCCAAAAGACACAAAACAATTCACATTTTTATTATTTCTTTGGTTTTTTTGATACATTTGTATTTGTAAGGCTTTAACCTTCACATTTCAATTCTTTCTAACATTTTACATATGCATGCACATACAATTTTGTGTGTACCATTTATTAATGATGGATGTGGATGTGGCTATGGCCCCCTAATGTGTAAGGGTCTCTTTTAAGTGATTTTAGAACAAACTGAATATTATTCACTTCATAAAAATTAGAAATGTGATACATGCACGAACATTTTTGTGCACTATTTTTGTGCTTCTTTTGGTGGCATCATTTCCTCCCATACTAAAATGTGAAGCGTTCTCGCAAACCTAGTTAAAGAAAAACCACTGTCTAACACAAAACTTCCAAATTTGTTTGTGAAACAACTTCGATCACAAGGCCTGGCCATGGTAGGGTATGGGACTCCCAATCCATGACCACCAGAGTAAGGGAATTCCTGCCTCCATCACTATCACACTAAAAAGTTTGAATAGTCTCCAAAGGATAGAGTCCAGTGTTCAACAAGGGATCATGAGAATAACTTCTCCATTCCAATAGGGGAAATAAGGATGACTCCCTTCATCATGTAGCTCAAAGGACACGTAAAGGAATTGGGTTTGATTATAGATACACCATTATGTATCCCTTTCTATTGTTGTACCTTGATAAAGGATTTTTTGATTTTAGCGATGTAATGTCCAAGTTTATGAAACATTAAGCTATGTGTTTAAGTTTTTTTTTTTCTAAAATGGGTTTTAAGGATATGTTGCTTTAGTTAAGGCATGATCTCCATACTTCTCATCTTTAAGTTTTTTCTTTAATATCAATTTCTTTTCAATGTTTAGTATATTAAAGAAATGTTCTTTTAATTTCTTTTTTTCAAAAGAAAATCTTATCTCTCATGTGTGGTGTCCATTGCCACATGAGATGAGATGAAGGGAGGGGAATGGGCTTGGTAGAGGAGGATGAGATTAGGGGGAACTTAGAGGGAAGGAGGTGCAATAAACGGGAAAATGGTGGAGGGACAAATAATGGAAAGAATTTTTTTAGCATTAAAGGATATAATTGCTCTAAGTTCTTAAACTGAAGCTGTTTTTTTAGGGCTTTTGCATACATGTTGAGGGGGAGATAGAAAGGGTGGATTGAGGGCGAGATTTGGAGAGGAAAGGAAGATGCCATGGAGAAGGAGATGAGGGTGCAAGATGGAATGCAAGAAGGGATGAAGAGGAAGGAATAAGTAAGGGCTAAGGAAACACCCTGATGCACTGCTACTTCATCTTTGCTTGTAGCCACATTCTTCTCCCGTCTCCCATGTGTGTCTAAATAGTGGGAATAGAAGGATTGATGAGGCTTGTCCTTTTGCTCTTGAGTGTCTTCTTCTTCTTATTTCCATTATTCTTCTTCTTGTTCTTCTTATTCTTCTTCATGGTATTCTTTATTTTTGATAGTTGGAAGGTAGGTCTTTTGTGATCTTTTTCTAGCATGATTTTTTTTTTCAATGTGCCTAGTTCCTTTGCACAAGTCACAAACAATATATCTCTTCCCTTTGTACTTATTGTTGACAGAGATAAGCTTTCTTCCTTTTTGAAGTGCTTTCTTCTTCTTTAACTTTGAGTTTATTCTCTTCTTCAAGGAGTGGTGTTTTTATGTCTACCAGCTTTGGATTTGGCATATTAATTAGTGTGGTGGAGACACTACCAAGTTCAAGAGGAAGACTCTTGAGCAAGAATCCAATGTATATGTCTTATTCCATTTTTGAGTTAGTTCCTACAAGTTGAGTTAGCATAATTTCCATATAGTTAAAATGCATTAAAAATGACGTATTAGCCCTCATATCCAACCTAAAAAACTCAATCAATAATCCATATTTTGAAGATTTAGATTGGGCACCAAATAGTGTGTCCAACTATTTCCAAGTGCGATGAGATGTATCACATGTGTCTACATGGTGGATATATTTGTTATCAAGCTCAAGCTTAATAATTGGTCAGGCTCTGTCATCACTCTTTTTCCATAGTGCTACATGGTGGATTGGTTTTAGCCTTGTGTCTGCAATGTGTGGAAGCTTGTTCCTTTATGATTGAAGCTTAATATTGTTGTTGCTTGATGTTGTTATTGATTTCTCTCCTCCTTTCTGATTTGAAGTGTAAATCCTTCTAGATACTAAGTGGTGCAATGAATAAGAGTGGCAGTGACTTGGTTGAGTAAAGGGAAGTAAGAAAATGAAGGGATTTATAAGCTTGAAGAAAAATGGCTTATTGATGATATACTCCGCTTCAAATAGAGCATTTACTAGGTTAATATGCAAGCCCCTACTATTAAACTTCTATGGCTACCACACAGTTCATGTTTTGATACAGGCTTGGTTTTCTCCTTCCAACAACTTGGGGAGTGCACCATTGGGGTTAATTTTTGGTGAAGAGAGAGCTTAGATAACAAGCTCCTAATTCCCTATATCCGCACAATAGATCACAACCTATTCGTGGTATTTGAGCTATACGACTAGATGCAGGCATAATCTAGGAAGCGAGCAATGATTTCTTCAATGCTGCGGTGGGAGGTCATCAATGTCAGGGATTGGGGTGCAAGACTAAAGCTCTCCGAGTCATGGAAATTTTTCAAAAGGAAAGCTTGTTGAGATATGGCAGCCTAGTTGAAGAGATCCAAGAGCTCCAATAGAGTAGGGTCCTGGTTGGCTATGGTAGTCAAGAGAGGTAGAGTTAAAGTGGAGTGAGAGATGAAGCCATATTTTATAGTTGAGCTAAGTAGAGGTTGTGGGAAGCGAGAGGAGTGAGGTGAGCTGAACCATGCTCACCATGGCTCTAATACCATGTTGAAAACTTGTTGATAAAAATGGATCCTTGAGTAAGGTTTAGCTATGGTGATTGCAAAATATGGACAAGCAATATGATGACTTAGACTAGTAAGGTTTAGCTATGGTGATTGGAAAATAAGGACAAGTAGCATGATGACTTAGAGTATTACTCAAGTGAATTAGGTTCCAAGATAGATTAACTTGGACTCATAAACACAATCTTGAGTAGATAGGGATATGATTGAAAGTACAAAGTACAAGCCATTCTCATCAAATGATTGTCAAGTACATTGCTTTATAGTTGCAAGATAGTTCCACTTTTCCTCACTATGCCTATGGGATGCAAGGCAATTCTTCTAGACTGTTGCATGTCCCTTGCCTTATTGCTCCATTCAAAGCGACTATCATAGGAGTGTGATTGCATAATCCTCCACATTTGGCACCACACACTAAATGTTGAGACTTTTCATACCCTCTTATTGATTCAAGAGGTTCAACCACTACATTGAGGATTTCCTCTCACAAAGTCTATGTGAGAGAGCATGGATGCGCACTCCTTAGGCTCTCAAACTATCTACATCCTTCATCATGCAAGATGAGAGAATGAATAAGGTATGTGAGAGTACATGAGAAGAGATGGAGGCTTCACTCTTAGTCCCTCATCCCACACACTATCACTCACTTTTCCTCACTCCCAACCTCACTCCTTACTCTCTCTCCCACAAGCCAAGAGCAAGAATGCAACAACCAAAAGTTAGCATACACAAGAATAACTTCTTCCATTCTTTCTCATCCTTTCTATATCAATTTAATGATTAGGGCTTCCTTGTCCCTCTTAGACATTCTAGCCCTCTTTTTGGCCAAATGACCAATCACTTCTCCTTGCATGTACCTAGAGATATTGATCTACATATAGTTAACTCAAGTGCTACTTATTTCTCAATACAATTTACATGAGAGGTAGCCCAAATCTCTTTAAAAAATTGTGGCCCTTCTAAGCTCTTTTATTTCTTCATAACTTTATATTTTTAGCACTTTACCCCCCTAGTTGAGTGCTAGTCCCATGGAACTTGTGTCATAGTAACACAATCTAGATGGGGAGGATGGCTTGGTCAATTGATGAAGATATCTTGGAGGAAAAGGAATCTTTGATGTTGTAAGGGAAAGTAGTGTTGATGGTGTTTTTTCGGTTGTGATAAAGAGGAGGAGGATTGTCACCATGAGTTGGAGAAGGTTGTAGGGAGAAAAAGGTACAAGCTATCGATCTTGATCGTTTAAGATGCACGTAGCGTACCTTTCATGTAGCAACGCTCTCCCTAAGGGGTGTGTCTATATGTCATGTGTAGTGTGGGGTACATATGCTGTGCATCAAGGAGTTGGGCTGAGTTCCAAGTAGACTTGGAACATTGTTCTACATTTGAGGACCCAGTTGGTAGAGGATTAGTGTGGTACTATGCCTAAGGTGACAAGTTTATCAAGAGTGCTTAAGTTGACTTGCCCTTGATGTGCCTTGATATTGTGGTATGAAGACATGGGCTAGGGGATGAAACCCTAGGTGCAGTGAGTGTGTCATTGTACTTCTCTTTTTCCTTATCTTTTTTCTTTTTCTCTTTTTTTGAAAAATTTTGATAGGCATCTACAACATCCTCCTATTAAATTTGAACATTTGGGCATTGCATAACTCTTGAGTTGAAGCTATGAAACCTCTACATCGCATTATCATGTCAACCATATGGACTAGGTTTGGGATGTGCTTGGATTCTTTGAAAAGATTGTGGTTCCGAAGGACCTTGCCACCATCAGTAGAATGAGAAATGGAGTAAATTGTTTAGTTAAAACAAATTGTAATTCTAGTACCACTAGCTCTTGTTGGCACAATGACCATTATACCAACAATGAGGGATTTGACATGGAAGCATATAGTGGTTTAAGTATACATGCAATGTGGTACAACGATAAGGCAAAAGGAACAAGGTGTGATATGAAACTTCCATTAAGTAGAAAGTTTACACTTAGAATTAAGTTGCATTGAAAGTTTTCCCATTAGAAGCTCACTTAAGTTATAAATTAGGCCTTGAGCTTAAGTTTGCTCCCATGGTAGGTTACTTATGATTAAGGGCCTAAGCATTACTTAGCCCTTCAACACTATATTAGGGAGTTTGGAAATTTTCATATACTTTGGAAATTTATAGGATGGTCAATATTTGGTCACATGGTTAAATTGTTACCCTCTTCCTTGAAGGTTAAACGTTTTCTAGATACTATATAGATGATAGTACCAAGTTCCATCTTCAAAAAAGGGATTAAGATTTAGCCACATGGTCAAATATTTATTTCTAATTTGAGAGTGGAACTTGGGAGATTCTTTTATTCTCTAGTAAAATGTTCTTCATTAAAAAAGAGGTTTGATTATGGAGTAGCTGGTTTCTCATTTGGAAAGGTGATCTTGGCTTTTGGGGTCTTTTATATCTCATCTAAAGAATCAAGTATGGAGACAACCATATATCTTTGATGTATAAATCACAATTTTTAGCCATGGAATACGAGCTGGCAGCATTATTAGAGAGAGAAACACATAATGTTCTTCTATCAACATGGAAAATCCATTAGAAACCTTTGTAACTCCACGTATAGTAAGATATGCTCCATTTTGAATTGCATTAGGACTATGCATGATAGTTGTCAAAGGAAAAGCTAAATACATAGAGGATTAGTCAATCCCTACACTCAACCCAACGCATGAGTGAGGGCATTGGGTTAGGTTGATGATGAAAGGTAGCACTAGAAGATGGAGAAGTGTCCTTGTATATTGAAGTGTGCTAAAACTTGTAAAGAAGAATGACCAACAAACTAAGCAATATTTCCATGATAGCAAGAAATGCCCAAATTTGGTTGACTTGGCCAAATTGGACGCAAAAATGTTGGCAAACTTGAATAATATAATTTAAAAAATGTTGTATGAACATTTGGATCATCTACTAGTTGGCTCATTCTAGCTAATGTAAACATAGTCCATATCCACTAGAAAGGAACCCTTCTTGTTACCCTCTCTTCTTGAACCTAGAGTAAAAGCTTGAGCCATAGCTTGGCATGGTTTTAGTATAACCTTCCAATAGATTAGATATGGCATCTAGGTCAAGCATGAGGTCTTCCATCTATGCATCTCAATCCTAATTCTCTTTGTCTGATGCCATCCATGGCTAAATGAGCAAGATATCATAATCAATGATCCCTTAATGACAAATAAGTTTATTGAAAGTTGGATACATGAGATCTTGATTGGCTAGTTATTCAATAACTTAGAAGTCTTGACTTTTTTTCCATAAGACAATGTAATGTTAAAGTGCACCATTTCTATAGGTAGCTTATCCCAGCCTACAAAACTATGTGGCTATAAGGACACTAACTCATGCCCTTGTGTCAATGATTCATTTTTTGGTTGTGTTTCCCAATGCAACAATTAGAAGAACTATATGCATCTCCATTTCTTGTCAAAAGGCATTCACTTGTAAGGTTCTTCATATAGGCTTTAGGTTTAGGCTTATTATATGTATATCATCATTGTCTCCTTATATGACTCCAATTTTTGGTTCTATTGGTCCCTCTATCGAGTTCTTTAGTTTAATCCATAGAACATGGCTTTGTTTTAGTAATTAGTTGAGAAATAGGGAGACTTGATTGAGGTTTTAGCATGGCAAGAAAGGTGGTACTTGTCTTTCTATGAGCTTTCTATGCCAATGCCCTTAGACACTCTATCTCCCATTCTCATTGCTTGAATAGTGCTCAATTACAATGCCACTTGGTTCTTGATGAGGCACCTTGGACACTTGATTTTCTCTTGATCCAATGTAGGTGGGGGTCAATAAATGTGTCACTTTTTAATATGTTTAGGCTTGGATGACTCATATCACACAAGATAACTAGAACTTGAATGTATTTAGATCCACCCAAAGTTCTCATTAAGTCATCGGAACTTAATATTGGATACTCATTGAGTTATTTTAGAGACCAAGTTTATTCCTAGAACACCTTATAAAGACTTCATGCCATGTTCGAATATTGCTTATCGCTTCATGAAGATAACTCAAATACTATCACATATGCATATAGTTGAATTCTTTTTGTAAATGGTCATTTGTATGATTTTTCTTATGGAACCTATAGCCACATGCAGACATTGCCCCCCATGGATCCCCCCACACATGTCCTATTGAGACACTGTTGGGACACACACACTCTCCACTTGATCTCGTATCACCATGTGAAGACATGCTTGATGTAATTCACTACTGAGAAAATTTCAGCAATAATGCAATAGTCCCAAGTTGCAATCAAGTACCACACACCCACCAATTCGAAGGATTTGATGGTATCATGGCAATGGAACCATGAAACCAACCTTCCTTCCGTGTATGGGTGGTAGTCCATGATTACAACTTAATTACATCAACAAACAATAAATGCAAATCTGAAAATACAAATTTACCTACTGATCTTGGACAATGCACACCTAATTGGCCCCAAAATTGGTACCCTTTCGGTATTTATTTAGCTTCATTATATATAAGAAATCATCTATATAAAAGTATTAACTATAATGCATATGAATGCATAAGATATATATTATTATTAATCTATGTAATACTTATATTATTATTATTTTTGGATAATTAATGTATATTAATAATTATATATAATTTATATATTAATTATTAATTATTATGATAATTATAAATTATACAAACTAATATTAATATAAATATTTTTAATTATTATCATCAAGTAATATCTACATACAAATGTTATTATGGATACAAACTATGATATATTATATTTTATGCATCATATATGATATATTGCATTGTTTATTATTTATATAATATATTTTAATAAAAATAACTCAATTATTAATATGAGAATTAGTAAGTATAAAAAATTATTTACTAGTAATATCTATAATAAATATGAACTATTAACTACATTAAAAACATTACTATGTTGAAATTGTAGTTACTTTATGAATTATTTATTATTACCATGTTTATACATACATTAGCTTAGTGTGTGCTTGTTAATGATTATCAATGAGTTATTTATCACCAATTTATACCTTAATTTATAATACTAATACTAATAATAATAATAATAACTTTATTTATAAATGAATTACTTTTATTTATCTATTAAATATAATTTAAGTTATTTATTGATGTGTCACACACACACACACACATTTTATGTACATATTTAGTTATATGTAAATTAATTATATATTTTTTATATTTATACGTATACATATTTATAATTTGAATATATATTTATGTACCTTTATATATGTAGTTTCTATTTACATATATATAGTATTACTTATTAATAATTAATTTTCCAAACATGATAATGAGAGAAAGATGAGAGGGAAAAAAAAGGAGAGGGAGAAACAAGAGAGAGAAAAGGAAACATAGAGAGAGAGAGAGAAGAGAGAGAACGAAAATACAATAGCTTTATATGTTCCCTTTTGCCACATGAATCATGCCCTAGGATGTGAACCACCCTCATTGTCACTAACATTAGTGCAAAGTATCAACCTAAAATTGATGTCGAGCACCAACCATTCTCCCATTGCAAATCTAGGAAAAAATTGCCTAGTTTCAATGACTGGGACCTTTTAGATCATGTTCCAAATTGAAAACATTTGGGAGCACATGATCATGAGGAGCTATTGAAAGCCTTAGGAGATTGCATATTCTCAAGCTAGCTTGAGAGATATTCTTTTGGTTATGCTTTCTTTTAGCTTTGCATGTCTTTTACATGTGACTTAAAACACTAATGAAAAATCTTTTGTCCCAATCTAGAAGTTCACAAAGAATAAATATAATATTTGTGTATTTCAATAAACAATCATTTTTATTGATAACTATATAAGATATCACTTTCTAAACTCATAATTAAGGTCTCTATAAGGAATACATTCCTATGGTCAATAGCTGCACATTTTAATCGGCCAATACATGTAAGAAAATCGTGCTCTTGGAAAAAAAAAATTCAGTAAGATTGAGAAAACATGAAAAATATAACTTGAATTTAAGATTCTTCATTTCTTTCATATGCACATTTCACCAGTAGTTTGTTCAAAAAGTATCTACTACACTACAATGAGGGAAAAAGTATCTACTAGAGTACAATGATCCCAGTAGTAAAATATGAAATTCTAGTTCACTTGTATAAGTTATACTTAGCTTGGAAAAAAGGGAAAGATACAAATTCCTTAGCACATAGGGTAGACTTTTGGTGTTTGGATTTTAAATCTTGGGTGAGGGATATTTATCATTGCATATCGACATTTGTCTTTAGAATCTTAATCTCCTACATAAGAAAGAAAGACTATATAATATGCATACTAGGGGTTGTCACATGAAAATAAAAGTATATTCTTTCCCTATCACTTATTTATTTTGGGCCATAGAAAATATAGAATATATATGAAATGGACTTGTGCAAGATTATTGTGAGGACACAATTGACATATTGTTTCACTAAAAGATCTATTTCAAATTAGCTCAAGAAGAGAGATACATATAGTGCAAGAAATTGGAAGTTAGTCTAATCAATTTTACAAGAGATATAATAAATATTTGTTTCTTCTTCTCTTCTATGTATGGCATTGAGCATGTAAGAAAGAATATTGGTATAGGGATATTTCAAACCTGTGTGACTACAAATAGTAGTAGGCAAATTGTAATTAACTATAATAACTACAAAGACATACCATAAGATAATACAATGAATCCTCTTTCTTAATAAACTTATAGGTTTTCTCAACAAATGCCATAAAAATCACCCCTTCATAAGTGTAACCTTGTAAATCTATCCAAGTTTTATAAAAAAGGAAAAAACCCCATTAGTGAACTCATATGACACTAAAAATCTTAGAGGTGCATGTGCATGAGCTTTTACATAGAGTTCACTTGTACAATCTCTTAGCAAGCAACTCATAGGTGGAAAACAGAAGATCATACTCGTTTTGACAAGCTCTAACCAAGCTTAACTCATTTTCCTTCATAAAAGATAAGTAATTAAATTGACAACTCTCTTATGAAATATATTTGTGATTAATGAGTGATGGACTTTTTCCAAAAAGAAGTTGGAAATGTTTCTTAATATTCAAGCATACATGTTCACCTTGGTGATGGACTCCCTAGATTTTGATTAGAGATATCAATTTATGTATCTCTTAGATCAATTTTATAACCAATCTCTATTATACAATGAAAGGTGTTAGATGCAAGATAGCAAGTATTGTTTCATCAATGCTAATTGCCATGCTCACATCTGAATCAACCTGAAGTGGATCTAGTGGATGGAAAATCTTCAATATATTTGTTTATCTATTGTTTATAAATCTAGATTAAGTCCTATCCTTCACTTAATGAGATAGGGAACTCATCAGAATTGCTCCATTTATGAATAAGCGATTCAAGTAAACTCAAGCTAAGAGGTACACTATTTTAAGATGCTCTCGCTATCATAACTATTGTAAAGATGGTTATTTAGACCCTAGACATTTCTGTTTAGCCTCTAGTTTACAAAACTATTGATGTCACCAAATATCATGGAACGGCTTTTGTAAAAGAGTACCTATCATGAGATAATGCATCTTTGGCTTATCAAAAATTTAAAATACTCCCTAATTGTGCAAAGATTTGACATTTCTTTAAGACTTGCATTTCAATGTGGAAATGTTTATAGAAATGTTAATAACTTGTATTAAACTAGTTCCTTGAAATGTAAATCAAGGTGTCACAATTGTTACTAGTACCACCAAAAATCAAGAGAAGGAATTCCTTCTTAAACAAGTAAAGCCATTTGAACTTGACGGTAAGAGTAAAGATGCTGAAATGGATGCCAAGGTGTGGATTAAAACCATAGAGGATTATTTTCTCATAGCAAAGACTAGCATCCCTAATCAAGGCATGATAAGCAAGATCTAATTGATAGAAGGAGCACCTCTATAATGAAAATAGTGGTATTGAGACAATGGAATCTTAGAATTGATCATCACATCGAATTAAATGAAAGAAGCTATGCATGAAGATATCTCCCATGGTCTTATTGCACCTTAAATAGGAATAAATTATTTTCCCTTTGCAAGTTAGAAACTTATTACTCCCTATTTGTGACAGTTAAGGAGTATGCCCTACCCATGGATACCACCTTATTTTATTGGACATTTAGTTGACCCTTGGATCTTTAGGATCCCACAAAATTTTCTAGGCATCTTTTCCAAACCTACTAGCAGGAGATATTGGGGGCAAAGTTCTCCAAACAAATGTTTAATATATTCTCCACACAACAATAGAATAAGTAAAACATTTTAAATATCTATGAGTTTATCTTTGAGTGTGATAAAGTCTCTAACACAATAAAATAAATTGTTAACTATTACAAACATTCTAAAGTGTGAAAATTTTTAACATTATAGAATGATAACACTTCAGCTTGATTTACAATTTCCTATTTTATATTAAAAAATTATTTAAAAACTATAAAATACCTTATTTTTAACTCTTATCAAGAAACATCTAAAGTATCCAAAAATCTCTTAACTTAATTTATATTTATTAGACTATTTACATATTTTAATTGATAATATAAGTACCTATTGTAACTAATGTAATCATCTAAGCTTTTGTTAAGTGTGAAATGCTTTCTAACACAAAAGTGAAAAAAAAAATCCATTTTGAATTTTTCAATTTCAATGAACCTTGTACACTTTAGGTCAATTCAAGCTAGAAGCTTGAAAAAAGTGCTTGCAAAGCTTGTGACATCACAAGAATTTCTTGAGTATGTAAACATATTTTTTCATAAAAAAGCTTTTCATCTAAAATGTTTTCAATTGAAAAAAGTTTGACCAAAATGTAAGTAGTATTTGGCCATTTCTTTAAATTCTAATGAAACTTGTGATGACAAATTGTTCATTGATATGAAGCCGAGTAGCAAAGACAATGAGGTCATTGTAAGAAAAGAGAAGAAGGTGGAAAGTGACTGATGGAGAGAACTTTGAGAAGGACGAGGAGCTCAATGCTCAAACTTTATAGCCTCGGCAAGGAGCTCAATGCTCTAACTCAAGCGAATCTCATAAAATTTTGATGATGAATACTTCGAAGAGGTGAGGAGCTTAAAGCTTGAACTCAAGAGCCTCTCTCCTAGAACTTGTTGCAAGATCTTTGAAGAGGGCGAGGAGCACAAAGCTCGAAATCAAGGCACCCTCACATGAGACTTGATGGTGAAAGCTTGAATGTAGGCAAGGGGCTCAATGCACAACCTCAATCCACTCTCTTCAAATTTGATGGCCTCCCTCTATGAGAGCACCACTAGTGTCTCTCTTATATAGTTTCTCAAGATATTCATGTTTTCCAAAAGTCATAAAGCTTTTGAGTTTTATCTTTTCTCTAAGGCTAAAAAAGTCTAAGTCGTTAAGGCCAAAACATAAAAGCCTTTAGGCTTTAATAGCTTTAAAGCTATTAAACTTATCATTTTGAAAATTTCTTGATTTCATCACCCTTTATTTTTCTTTGCCATCATGTTTAGTCTGTAATCAACGGCAACCATATCATCATTTGAATCATCACCTACTCTAATGCCATCAGCATTCAATAATTGTCATTAATCTTGCCATATCATCAACAATATCAGTCATCTTCTTTTCGTCAATGATAGCTATCATTATACTTGTGTTTAGACTGAGCCATTTTTCCTACATTCCCGTGGAATACACGCTCTCAAAGTGTTTGGGGTCAAAATTCTACCGCGGGGGTACAAGACAGCAGGGTGAAGGGAGATTCAAGGAGAGGAGTAGATGGAAGAGAAGGCATTGAAAGAAATAGAAGATGTAAAAGAATACTCACAGAGTTGAAGCCTTTCAGTTTATTTGTGCATTATGACAAGACAAATCTCTTGCAGACAAAAACGTACATAAAACAATACCTTTCTCTATGCTGCTCAAACTGCCAATCTGATCCCTCCATTGGCTCCAAAAATGGGGTAAAGTATTAGGATACCTATTCAGAATTATGCTAGATCGGAGTGTTGTTCACTGCCTGAAAACAATGATTGCGCATTACAGGATTTTTTCAATCCTTCTTTTTACATAAAATCCTCTCAAAATGGCTAAAAGCTACCTACTTTCTTTTACATGTCATCCCATTCTAGAAGTTATCTACAGTTCTTGGATTTTTACAAGAGACAATATCTAAAATTTAAAAAATCGGCTAAACTTATCCAAAAATCTAATATTTTTGAAACATTCACACTACTACCGATGCTGACACTAATGTCTAAAATGGCATTGGCTCTCTAGATTAATAAGAAAGCTACACTCTAGAGTTTTTCACATGGTGTGCACATAGCAGCATGACATCCACCCCCTCCTAACCTGCACATCCTCTGGCATGTGCCAAAGTCTTACAGATCTATAGTATTAGAAGAAGTATCTTCTACCATGTCAATGTCTTCATCATCTACCTCTTCTTCTTCCATATTCTCATGTTCATGCCCAATATCCAACTCCTTCAACTCATATGCTGAAGACTCCCTATGTTTAAAGATATTGATATGTTTTCCGACAAGCACATCAAAACTATGCACGATGCTATGAGCCAATTGCTTTGACTCTGTGTATGAAGTAGACTGTAACAACAACTCCCACATAGTTACAAGTAATTAATGCATGGAGTAAGATTCCATACACTCCACGAAGCACTATATCTCCTTATTGTGTAGTATTAAGCCATGTTGGTAGGTGTAGTAACTACTTATGACAAACCAAAAAATTAGTATGTAGTGTTCTTTCTCACTTTCTCCCTCTCCCTCTTCATCTTTGCCTCTCTCCTTCTCTCTTTCTCATAATGAGCTTCCCCTCTCCTCTCATCACTAATAAATAAGATATATCACTCAACAAATTGAAGCTTGCAAAACTGTCTCACATAATTCACCTCATTATATTTAAATGTACATATTATCTTAAGTATATAGATTGCTTGGAATTCTATCACATAAAAGGTCAGACTCTAAAGATCATCCTTCACTTCATATTGGCATATATCATGAAAATTATCTATATCTATATGCACCTCTCCTCTAGGAGACCAACTCCTCATTGAGGTGCTCATCCTCCTCTATGTAAAAAAGTGATTTCTCATCATTGACTTGATGACAATAAACTCTTGCTTGAGTTCATTGGCAACTTCTACCTCTTCATCAATATCAAAAGTCTGATCTAACCATCCAAATGGAATCATTTTTGTCTTTCATTACGTTAGACTCTTTATACAACCTATGAAAGCGTGGATTAATTTGCATCACCTATGATCACTACCCATCCAATGGATTAGGATAAAGATAACAAGAATATATAGTCCATATGATGTTGTGTAAAGTGAGTATGGATAAAACAAGTGGATGGAAATGAGGTCTACAAACCTACTCACAATGCTAAGGAATTATAAAGGCTTCATGTAGGCCTATTCAAAATTTCATGGAGTTGATCTCTATGAAATTTGAAGGTTCCTTTTTAGTAGTTTCACATGGGCCTTCCATGACCACTTTGTACCACTAAACATGGACCAAGAAAAAGATGTTGAAGTCATGATAATTGACTCCCAAAATCTCTTCAATATTCTCGTAGTAATCCATTTCACCTACCACAATCTTTACATCCGTGCTTCCATGACGACTCTCTTACCCAAACTCTAACATTACACCACAATCAAAGTTATATCATCTTTGTTGTATGCACTCTACTCAAAAGATTGCAATTACAAATGAAATCCAAAATGTGACTTAAACTAAAAAGAAGAGCAAGGATGGACCCTAAGAGAATGTTTGATTATCAAGTAAGCATGATTAGCAAGGCAAGATACCCCAACAATTTCTTTGCTTATATGCAAATCCCTTAGAAAAATCCAAATCTCCAGGTTTATATTAATCCTCTCGTACATAGTTTCTTCTTAGCTATTTATACAACCATTTAGTGGTCATAAAAATGGGTAGTGCCTCAAAGTACTTTAAACAGTACATGTGCCATGTCGTATGAGATGCCTTGAAGGCCTTGCATGCTAGCTTTTGTTGCTCCTTTTAAGCCTTATATAAATTCAACCACTACTCCATGACTCGATGATGCAAACACACAAAACTTGTTCAATTTTTCTACACAATCCTTTTTACCTACCCGTAGCCTTGGATCACATCTCCAATAATTCAATGATTCTATTGTAAATGCCATAGGGATTGCATATGACCATGTTGATCCCCTAAAAATTTTACAATATAGACTAACGATGTAATATTCTGATTCGCTAATAGAAGCACGCGCGTGAACTGCCTCAAATGAATATGAAAATTGGATAAATATTATTTTTTAAAATTTCCCCCTTATCCCTCCACCTGACTGACGAGCTGGAGGGGGAGGGAAATAGAAGGAGCCATTAAGCTCCTTGGTGGAGCTCGGGATGAGGGGGGGGAACATGCGTGATGACACATAGGGGAGGGAAGATCCCCCTCCCCTCCCCTATTTAAATCAGGGAGGCTGTCAGTCTGCGAAAAAGGGAGAGAAGAGGGGATACTCTGACGCTGGCCAGCCGTGAAGTAGAGTGGGAGGCTATTAGCCGTGAGGGAGAGAGGAAGGAGGGTCATGTGAGGAAGGGAAGAAGCCGTCCCTCTGCTGCGTCGAGTCGCTGCTGTGGAGAAGAGGGTGAGCGTGAAGCCACCTCCCATTTAGCCGTCAAGACGGACGGCCAAACCCCCCCCCCAAGCTTCTGGAAGCTTGGAAGCTTCCAAAGGGGGGGCCGCTTTAACCCCCCTTCCTATACCCTACTACCCCCTAAGCCCCCTTTCCCCCCCCCCCCCCGCATTTCAAAAATCCCCTTATCCCCTTCCCATGGTTTTTGGAACCACACACCCGCCCTAGGATTTTAAAATCCCTTTTCCCCTTAAGCCCCTCCCTTGACTTTGGGAACCTACCTCCCCCCCCCCCCCCCCTCTGCGTGTTTTATTCCCCTAAGCCTTTTCACCCCCTTATAACCCTTTTTAACCATTTTTCAACCCCCCCTCATAACTCTTTTCTTTTTTCCCACAACTTCCTAAGCTTTCCTCTTAATCCCCTGTGTCCCCCTTATTATCCCCCCCCGAACCTAAGAATCCAAATCATCATCATGGCCTCGGATGATATCCTGTAAGGGAAAAGTAGCTGTGAGATAAAAGATAGGGAGGGAAAGTAGGGGGAGTGAAAAGAGGGAGTGAAGGAGGAAGAGTGGGAAAAGATAAAAGATAGGGAGGGAAAGTAGAGGGAGTGAAAAGAAGGAGTGAAGGAGGAAGAGTGGGAAAAAGATAAAAGAAAGGGAAGGAAGGAGAATAAGTGCTTTCTATTCCTTCTACCCCAAGTCAAAATCCTCCAAGGGTTCCGTGGTTGCAAAACCACACTCACCCATAAACTTTTTTTGATCCAAAGAGACGGTGGAATTCCAGAAGAAAGAGGAAAAGGCTATCTCACATTCGAACTACGATGCCGCCGAAGAAAGTCCAAGGTGTAGCTGCAAGAGGGTCATCTCCCGGTATCCATGTGGATATCTCACCCCAAAACCAGGTTTTTCTTCTTGGCTTTAATTCGGTTTTAAGTCGATCATGCAAAGAAAAATTGTTAAGGATAGGTTATAATTGTTCGAGTTATTTGTAACGAAGGAGTTTAGCTTATAAATGACAATGTATAGAGCTTAGCTTTCTTCAATTTGCATCAAGCATTATAAATTAAGAGCAAGATTATCCATTTACTATAGTAGTATATTTTAGTTAATTCCTAAAGGTGTAGAAATTATATTTTGCACCATTAGTCTTATTCCTTTTGCAACGAATCATTGTAAATGGTTAAATTCATGAAAGGTTTCTTTCGATGCTCAAATTACTAGAAAGTTATCTTTGCTAATTGCACATCTTAGCCAGGCAAATGTTGTTATTTGGCATGAGCTCATCTGTAAGGAAAACGGAAGTTAGAATTAAACCGTGTTGACTGGAAAGTAAATTGTCACAAGGATAGCAAAACCGTGACAAGACGATTAATATTACCTCCCAAAAATTATCCAAGCCAATCTAAACATAGAAATATTCATACCCTAAGCACTTGACTACTTTCCTTATTGTAGGGACAATAAATTCGTAAAGATAAGAAACTAGGGTTTGTCCCTAAGGCTCTTAAAAGAAGAAACCCTAGGCCTGACATATGTCAACTTAAAGAATCTAAACAGATTATTCCATCGCAGGATTTGCGCAACAAGTATGAAATCATTTAGTCTTGTGATTGATTCACAAGGAGAAAGGGTAAAAACCCTCATCAAGGATGGTAGACCCCTATGCAAGTTATCTTGCAAAAAAGACGTATTTTTGGATATCCTTCTAAATAAGGAAAGTTGTAAACCGGAAACTAGCATATCTAAGGAACTTTAGGGTTAACCAAGTTGGGTATGTCCTACACCGGAATGTAAAAGATCGTGCCAAGTTACAAGACACCTTGGGAACGAGTGCTGATACACTCAAAAAGGAAAGAACACTTCCTTAGCAGGTTGCCAAACAACTGGGTTGATTAATGGAAATGTTTGTGTTTGCAAGAGATTTTAGGGCTCTGTTTGAATTATGAATTACAAATTAAATGAGTATCTATACTTCAGGCTGAAGGCTTGAAGGAAGAGGCAGTTTTAGTTACCCCCGACTACCTGCCTAACCCTAACCAAGGGGGTTGTTCACCGCGCCGGGAACATGGACCAAACCCGCCATGAGAGGTCTCTCCGTTGAGCTCTACTTGGAGTAGGAGGACGCTTGGGTGCCAAGGGGGGCTCTGGCCGTAAATTCCTCGCCTTCCGGGTCCTACACAAGAGGCTAACGTGACTCGGGATTGGATCTCGAGGCCCACATACTAGTTGACGGGCGGAAGCTTGAAATAGTGATCCCTGGGGATTACTGGATAGCCTCCGGGCGGATCATAGACAAGCCTACGGATGGAACTCCTTGTATTTCAAAGATAAAATGATGAAATGTTAAAAGAACTTGCTTGATATTGTTTTTATATGTCACGTGCTAAGATTACGTGAAGGAACCAGTGCTTAACAGGGTTAATTAAAGAAGCTGATTGTTATATGTCAAATTAATGTGTTAGATAATTACATAACTAAAACAAACCGAGGAAAGTGCAGAGGATGGGCCATGGGTCCGTCCTACAGTTGGGTGGTCCCGGTTAGCTGGGAACTTTTCTCAAAAATCTCGAAGAGCAGTGGGATGAGCATCATCATCAAAACGAATAACGAGAACAATGACCTAGAGATACGTCTTACCCGATTTACGCTATTTTAGGGGAACGGAATGGGACTATGCCTTATGGCAGAGAGGTTGAGCCTTGCATCCCTCTAGTTTCCCATTCTCCTTGAACCAAGTGCAGCGTGAATCCGCTTCGGACCTGGCATTTCTGCGTAAAGTAGTTCGCTCGGGTCTGACGCTAGATGCTGTTAGCTAATGACCAAACAGGAAAACCCTAATTCCGATCGATCCTAAGTGGGAAAAGGCTAGGATACTTCCGCTACATGGCAGACGTGGGAAGACTAGATCGCAAAACCCGTAACATTCCATGGGAGTGCCGGGCGGAGTTTTCTAGACATCCTTTCCGACGGACTACTAAGACGTGTCCTGGATGATACTAGGGGACACGTTACAGTTGGTATCAGAGCCGACCAACAACGGAATTGTTTTTATGATATCTCAATAAAATTAAATAAAGAAATTGCTGCTATCCAAACGTTTTCTTACCTTCAATGCTGTCTTGTAGAGCTATAAAGCGTGGAACAAGTTTTTGGTATTTCGGGTCATGTTTATGACTGCAATGCATTCTCCACTTTTTAGACAAAGAATTGGGATGATGAACATCCTGGAGCAGATTTATAATACATCACCTTTATACATAGAACGAAGATGGACGGGGTCTTCAGGAATCTACTATATAGCCGCCCACCGGTTTGCTTATCTACAGACCAACCTAAAAAGGATCAAGTGGTTGGAAGACTTGAAAGTCGTGAAGTTGTTCATTTTTGTGGGAGCTCACGTAAATTCGACTTTACATATTCAAGGTGGGAGGGTTGAAATGAACTCATATGTATATGAGAAAGTAACCCGTGTAATCCCAGCCGACAGGATTAAAGTGTTGGGGTGCCATGAGAAGTATGGATTCCAACGGAAAGGGTATCCTGAACTTCCAATGAACTATCGATTCCTAAAGATCCATGACCCAAAACCCTACTATTACACAGTTCCTGTAGATAAATGCAATACAACGTTGTTCTCCCCAAACTGAATGTAATGATTGGATTATCATCACACGAAACGTTGTATAAGGCTATGCCCATGTAAATACAAATAAAGACTTCTTTTATCAATATCTGGTTGTGCATAAGAGTTGTTAAAAAGTTAAGTAGCTACATTGTTTACGAGATAGTTGAACTAAAAATGAAAGATAAGCTAACGTTGATTATCATATAATAACGTTAAGAAAACTTTTAACCAGGCACAACCCCAAGTACAGGCTCCAAATTCGCCTCCTACATCAAGTACTGTTGTGACCCAAGAGAAGAAGTTCCTCCTCAAGCAGATAAAGCCACCCGAGTTTGATGAGAGAGGCAAATTCGTCCAGGCTAATGCTGAAATTTGGATTGAATCCATAGAGAATTACTTTGAAGCAGCTGGTATTGCACCTACCAATCAGGCCATGCTCGCCAAGTTAAAACTCACCGGCGAAGCCAGACTTTGGTGGAAGCAATGGTGAAGGAATCAAGGGATTTCAGAGGGGTCCGTTACCTGGGAGAAGTTGAAAAAAGCCGTGCAGGGAAGATATTTACCACCTGCATATCGTACTCAGAAAATGAATGAGTTCTACGAGCTAAAACAACTAGGACTCACCCTTGATGCATACTACTCTAAATTCGTCTCACTCTTAAAGTATGCGCCACAGATGGACATGATGCAGCAGGTGTCCAAATTTTGTGCGGGCTTAAATCCACCCGTAAATACCCGTCTCGAATCTATGTGTCCATCAGATCTTCAGGATGCACTTATTCGAGCGGTGCCTATAATTCAGGAGGTGCAAGCTAAACCAAGGGGTAACAAAACTTGGTCCTATAGTGACCCGAACAGAGGAGCATTCAGACCTCAAATGAAGAGAGTTCAAGGTCACAATCAGGGACAAAGGAAGAAAGTAAGGACAAATAACGTCAACAACTTTGTTCCTACTCAAAGTAATGGCCAAAACCTCTGTTGTTTCCACTGCAATGAACCCGGTCACTTCAAGAGGCAATGTCCCAAGCTCAGCGGAGGACATCGTCAAACGCCTTTCCAAGGTGCAGGCCGCGATCAAGGAGCCACCACCCGTGGAAGAGGAAGAAGTACCTGCATTGCCAATAGTCAAAGATGCAAAGAAGAAGAAGAGGAAGATCCGACTATGGAAGCAGAATTTGAAAGAGCAATAGTCCATGCCGCTTTACACAAGAAAGGGCCGAATCACCAGTTCTCGGTGATTCAGACACCGTCGGACTATCAAGGTAAAGGTTTCAAAACCTTGATTGATTGTGGCAGTACACATTCCTTTATCTCACCAGTATGTGCAAAAAGATTAGGAATAGCCACAATAGAAGCACCTACCCTGCTTGTAGAATTGGCAAATGGTCGTGAGGTAACTTGTATCAGGCAAACTGCTAAGGTGGAATTCTTTCTGGGAGGAAAGAAGACCTCAGTCAAATTCAGAGTCATGAATTTAGGTATCCATGAGTGTCTACTTGGAATGGATTGGCTTAAGCCCAACGACGCCCACATTCACTGTGGAAAGGGTCAAGTTTCCTTTCGAAACTCTAGAAGGGAATTTGTCACAACTCAAGGTGAGGCAGGAGTGCCAAGAATCCAATTGGCCAAAGTATCTCGGATCATAAAAGGAGTCAGAAAAGGATTACCCGTTTACCTGATCAAACTCAACAAGTTAGATCGAAAGCAAGAGTCTCATGAAGGACCTTCTTGGCTAAAGGAATACGCTGACGTATTCCCTGAGGAATTGACTAAACTTCCGCCTCAAAGAGAAGTAGATCATGAGATTAGGCTAGTGCCTGGAGCTGCACCAATCGCAAAGAGACCTTATAGAATGTCCATACCGGAAGCAATTGAGTTGAAGGAACAACTGAAGCAATTGTTGGATCAGGGTTACATCCGGCCTAGCAACTCACCGTGGGGAGCTCCAGTACTATTCCTGAAAAATGAAGGTGGGACACTTCGACTATGTATTGATTACCGAGGGTTGAATCAATCAACAGTCAAGAACAAGTATCCTATTCCTAGAATAGATGAGCTTCTTGATCGTCTTCAAGGTGCAAAGATCTTCTCCAAGATTGATCTCAGGTCAGGTTACTATCAGATAAGGATCAAGGAAGAAGATATTCCAAAGACGGCCTTTAATACAAGATATGGGCACTTTGAGTTCCTGGTTATGTCATTCGGGCTTACAAATGCACCTGCCACCTTCAATAGATTAATGCATGATATTTTTAGACCATATCTTGATGATTTCGTGCTTGTCTTCTTCGATGATACTTTAGTCTATTCTAAACAGGAAGAAGATCATGAACCTCAACTTCAGATTGTCCTTGAGACAATGAGGTCTCATAAGCTGTATGCAAAAATGAAGAAGTGTGCATTCTTCAAGCGTCAGATTGAATATCTGGGATTCATAGTATCATCAGAAGGAATATCAGTAGACCCAGCCAAGGTTAGAGATGTGCTTGAATGGCCAATACCAGTATCCGTCAAAGAGATACGTAGCTTTCTTGGATTGACAGGATGGTATAGGGTCTTCATCAAAAACTATGCTTTGATTGCAGCACCTCTTACAGACTTACTAAAGAAGCAGACTTCCATTACATGGTCAACTTCCGAACAAAATAGCTTCGACAAATTGAAGCAAAGTTTGGTATCAGCACCTATTCTAAAACTTCTTGACCTCAATAAGGAGTTCGAGGTGGTAAACTGATGCTAGCATTCTTGCCTTGGGGTGTGTACTTATGCAAGAAGGTCATCCAGTAGCATACTCTTCAAGAAAATTGAAGAGTCATGAAAAGAATTATGCCATGCATGATCTGGAATTACTAGCTGTCATCCATGCTCTAAAGCTTTGGAGACACTACCTGTTGGGTAACAAGTTTACTCTAGTAACCGATCATAAGAGTCTCAAATGGATTTTTACCCAGAACGAGCTCAACATGAGGCAATGTCGGTGGATTGAAGCATTGGAGGAATATGATTTTGAAATCAAGTACCGACCAGGGAAGGAGAATGTAGTTGCCGATGCACTCAGTCGCAAGGCATTCCTAAATTCCCTAATCTTGCAAAATCCATCAACGGCCAGATCTCTGGCTACAAAAGTATCTATGCCAAACAACCCTATACTTGAACTAGCTAGAGAAGAAGCATGCCATGATTTGGCCTACCAAACAATGATCAAGGAAATATCTACCAAGGAGCAGAATCAGAAGTTGCAAGCTAAGTATCAGGAATTTTCCATTGATAATGGACTTGTCTACTACAGAACAAGGCTGTGTATACCAGCAAGCCAGTCACTTAAGTAGAAGATATTATGGGAAGCTCATGATTCTCCTTTCGCAGGACATCCTGGCTATGCTAAAACTCTTAATGCAGTTAGGAAGAGCTACCATTGGGAGAGGCTTAAAGGTGACGTTCTCAAGTATGTCACTGAGTGTTTGTCTTGCCAACGTATCAAAGCCAAACATGTCATGATGCCAGGGAAACTACAACCGCTTGACATTCCCCAAATGAAATGGGAATTCATCAGTATGGATTTTGTTGTGGGCTTACCCCAAGCCCAAGGAGGATACAATTCCATTATGGTTGTGGTTGACATGCTTACCAAGGTTGCACACCTGATTCCAGTAAAGACAAACTATAAAGCCTCCGACATTGCAAGATTGTTTATCAAGGAGATATTCAAGCTACATGGGTTACCTAGAAGAATCATTAGTGATCGAGATTCTCTCTTCACATCACACTTCTGGAGAGCTATCTTTGAAGCTATTGGGACTCAACTCTATTTTAGCACCGCCTACCATCCCCAAACGGATGGCCAAACAGAGCGAGTAAATCAAGTCATCAAGGATATGCTTAGGACATACTGCTGTCGAGAGCCAAAGAGGTGGATTCAATTCTTGCCTTTGGTTGAATTTGCCTACAATGCTTCTTACGAGCAGAGCATTCAAATGACCCCTTTCCAGGCATTGTATGGTCATGATTGTCGAAGTCCCCTAAAATTTTCTGATCCAACCCTAAGAGTTGAAGCTTCAAGACAAATGTTGGAGGACATGGATGATCAAATAAGGTCAATAAGACAAGAGATACAAGCGGCCAAGGATAGACAAAAGGCATACGCAGATTTGAAACATCAAGATAGAGTCTTCGAAGAAGGAGACATGGTCTTCATTCGTGTACGCCCTAAAAAGAGTTCTCTATCCTTAGGAGAATGCAAGAAGCTAAGTCCAAGGTATTGTGGGCCGTACAAAATCCTCAAATGCCTAGGACCCAATGCTTATAAATTGCAACTCCCTGAGAACCTAAAAGTTCACAATGTATTCCATATCAGCCTCTTGAAAAAATATGTACCCAACCCTAATCATGTACTTGATGACCAACAAATTGTAATGCCTAGTCAAGGAGTCCTTGAACTACGACCAGATAGGATCTTAGATGTTAGGGAAAGACAGTTAAGATCTAGAACCCTGAGAGAATGCCTCGTCCAGTGGAAAGATTATCCCGAAGAGGATGCCACTTGGATAGATGAAAGCTCTCTCAACCATCAATATCCCCAGTTTATCTCGAGATGAGGACATCTCGATTCCTCCAAGGCGGAGAGAATGTAATATTCCGATTCGCTAATAGAAGCACGCGCGTGAACTGCCTCAAAGGAATATGAAAATTGGATAAATAATTTTTTTTAAAATTTCCCCATTATCCCTCCACCCGATTGACGAGCTAGAGGGGGAGGGAAATAGAAGGAGCCATTAAGCTCCTTGGTGGAGCTCGGGATGAGGGGGGAACATGTGTGATGACACGCAGGGGAGGGAAGATCCCCCTCCCCTCCCCTATTTAAATCAGGGAGGCCGTCAGTCTGCGAAAAAGGGAGACAAGAGGGGATACTCTGACGCTGGGCAGCCGTGAAGTAGAGTGGGAGGTTGCTAGCTGTGAGGGAGAGAGGAAGGAGGGTCGTGTGAGGAAGGGAAGAAGCCATCCCTCTGTTGCGTCGAGTCGCTGCTAAGGAGAAGAGGGTGAGCGTGAAGCCACCTCCCATTTAGCCGTCAAGACGGACGGCCATAACCACCCCCCCCCCCCCCCCCAAGCTTTTGGAAGCTTCCAAAGGGGGGGCCTCTTTAACCCCCCTTTCTATACCCTACTACCCCCTAAGCCCCCTTTTTCCCCCCTCGGGTTTCAAAAATCCCCTTAGCCCCTTCCCATGGTTTTTGGAACCACACACCCACCCTAGGATTTTAAAATCCCTTTTCCCCTTAAGCCCCTCCCTTGACTTTGGGAACCTACCTCCCCCCCCCCCCCCCCCCCTCTGCGTGTTTTATTCCCCTAAGCCTTTTCACCCCCTTATAACCCTTTTTAACCCTTTTTCAACCCCCCCTCATAACTCTTTTCTTTTTTCCCACAACTCCCTAAGCTTTCCTCTTAATCCCTCGTATCCCCCTTATTATTCCCCCCCCCCCCCCCGAACCTAAGAATCCAAACCATCATCATGGCCTCAGATGATATCCCGTAAGGAAAAAGTAGCTGTGAGATAAAAGATAGGGAGGGAAAGTAGAGGGAGTAAAAAGGAGTGAAGGAGGAAGAGTGGGAAAAAGATAAAAGAAATGGAAGGAAGGAGAATAAGTGCTTTCTATTCCTTCTACCCCAAGTCAAAATCCTCCAAGGGTTCCGTGGTTGCAAAACCACACTCACCCATAAACTTTTTTTGATCTAAAGAGACGGTGGAATTCCAGAAGAAAGAGGAAAAGGCTATCTCACATTCGAACTACGATGCCGCCGAAGAAAGTCCAAGGTGTAGCTGCGGGAGGGTCATCTCCCGGTATCCACGTGGATATCTCACCCCAAAACCAGGTTTTTCTTCTTGGCTTTAATTCGGTTTTAAGTCGATCATGCAAAGAAAAATTGTTAAGGATAGGTTATAATTGTTCGAGTTATTTGTAACGAAGGAGTTTAGCTTATAAATGACAATGTATAGAACTTAGCTTTCTTCAATTTGCATCAAGCATTATAAATTACGAGCAAGATTATCCATTTACTATAGTAGTATATTTTAGTTAATTCCTAAAGGTGTAGAAATTATATTTTGCACCATTAGTCTTATTCCTTTCGCAATGAATCATTGTAAATGGTTAAATTCATGAAAGGTTTCTTTCGATGCTCAAATTACTAGAAAGTTATCTTTGCTAATTGCACATCTTAGCCAGGAAAATGTTGTTATTTGGCATGAGCTCATCTGTAAGGAAAACGGAAGTTAGAATTAAACCGTATTGACTGGAAAGTAAATTGTCACAAGGATAGAAAAACCATGACAAGACGATTAATATTACCTCCCAAAAATTATCCAAACCAATCTAAACATAGAAATATTCATACCCTAAGCACTTGACTACTTTCCTTACTGTAAGGACAATAAATTCGTAAAGATAAGAAACTAGGGTTTGTCCCTAAGGCTCTTAAAAGAAGAAACCCTAGGCCTGACATACGTCAGCTTAAAGAATCTAAACAGATTATTCCATCGCAGGATTTGCGCAACAAGTATGAAATCATTTAGTCTTGTGATTGATTCACAAGAAGAAAGGGTAAAAACCCTCATCAAGGATGGCAGACCCCTACGCAAGTTATCTTGCAAAAATACGTATTTTTGGATATCCTTCTAAATAAGGAAAGTTGTAAACCGGAAACTAGCATATCTAAGGAACTTTAGGGTTAACCAAGTTGGGTATGTCCTACACCGGAATGTAAAAGATCTTGCCAAGTTACAAGAAACCTTGGGAACGAGTGCTGATACACTCAAAAAGGAAAGAACACTTCCTTAGCAGGTTGCCAAACAACTGGGTTGATTAATGGAAATGTTTGTGTTTGCTAGAGATTTTAGGGCTCTGTTTGAATTATGAATTACAAATTAAATGAGTACCTATATTTCAGGTTGAAGGCCTGAAGGAAGAGGCAGTTTCAGTTACCCCCGACTACCTGCCTAACCCTAACCAAGGGGGTTGTTTACTGCGCCAGGAACGTGGACCGAACCCACCGCGAGAGGTCTCTCCATTGAGCTCTACTTGGAGTAGGAGGACGCTTGGGTGCCAGGGGGGGCTCTCGCCGTAAATCCCTCACCTTCTGAGTCTTGCACAAGAGGCTAACGTGACTCGGGATTGGATCTCGAGGCTCGCATACTAGTTGACGGGCGGAAGCTTGGAATAGTGATCCCTGGGGATTACTGGATAGCCTCCAGGCGGATTATGGACAAGCCTACGGACGGAACTCCTTGTATTTCAAAGATAAAATGATGAAATGTTAAAAGAACTTGCTTGATATTGTTTTTCTATGTCACGTGATAAGATTACGTGAAGGAACCAGTGCTTAACAAGGTTAATTAAAAAAGCTTATATGTCAAATTAATGTGTTAGATAATTACATAACTAAAACAAACCGAGGAAAGTGCGGAGGATGGGCCATGGGTCCGTCCTACGGTTGGGTGGTCCTGGTTAGTTGGGAACTTTTCTCAAAAATCTCGAAGAACAGCGGGATGAGCAGCATCATCAAAACAAATAACGAGAACAATGACCTAGAGATACGTCTTACCCGATTTACGTTATTTTAGGGGAATGGAATGGGACTATGCTGTATGGCAAAGAGGTTGAGCCTTGCATCCCTCTCGTTTCCCATTCTCCTTGAACCAAGTGCAGCGTGAATCCGCTTTGGACCTGGCGTTTCTGCGTAAAGTAGTTCGCTCCGGTCTGACGCTAGATGTTGTTAGCTAATGACCAAACATGAAAACCCTAATTCCGGTCAATCCTAAGTGGGAAACGGCCAGGATACTTCCGCTACATGGCAGACGCGGGAAGACTAGATCGCAAAACCTGTAACATGCCATGGGAGTGCCGGGCAGAGTTTTCTAGACATCCTTTCCGACGGACTGCTAAGACGTGTCCTGGATGATACTAGGGGACAGGTTGATCCCCTAAACATTTCACAATATAGAACACCCTTCATTCATGGAGCCCTTGGGCCTTACCTTTTATTGCACAAAGCCTATTGATGCATTTATCAAACATTTAGGGAAAAGCATCGACCTATTGTGTACCATGCCTAGTACAATACATGACTCATCCACAAGGTATATTAGCAAATGCACTTGATTGGTGAGGATGGATGTAGGAAAGTAATTCTCTACTAATAGCACAAGTATTTTAGTTCTTTACATAATTTGCGAAGGCTAAGATTTTTTTTCTAAGATATCCATTTTACAAGTTTGCCAAGGATGTATATAGCATCAAGTGGGCCTCTAGGATTAGTGGCCTTACAAGTTAACATTTTCCACAAGTTAGTGTAGTTAGGAGAAATCAAACATTCCATAATGTTCTATGTGCTAGAAGGTGATGTGACGTGGTCATCTAATAGCTATATTGCATTGGGTAAATACAGAATGTATCCTCTTTTTCATCCATCTCTCATTCATAAGATTGTGTTAAGAGCCTTTTCCAAACATAACAAAGATATCTACCTATCTAAGTCAAAGTACAAAATGCTTCGTATAATACCCATTAGCTCAAACATTTAAGTTTATCATGTCATTAAGGTCTCACTCAAGATTACTCTATCTCACTCTCATTTTCTCATTCTCTCATGACTTTGTGACCCTTCACATAAGTAACTTTCCTTTACTAATTGATGTCCCCAACTAGAAATAATAAGGTTAATAGGAGTATAATAAGGTTGAACCAATCTTTTAAACCTAAAACCATTCACTATAGGTTTCAATATATTTTCCTTCAAGTCCTTCAACAAAAATGTGCATTGTCTAAGATCCTTCTAGATAATGAATGGTTTTTCATACCTAAGTTTCAATTTTTGGGGAAACTTTCCAAGTCTTGAATTTTACACCATAACCCAGTCCCCGTCTTCAAATACATTCCTCTTTATATGCCAGTTCACCCATGCTTGCCTTCTTGATTGTTTGACCCTTAATACATAGGTAGCTAATATCCAATCCTCCTCTAATTTTAGGAGCAATTCCAACCTATGCTACACTATCTTTCACAATCTACTTTGTGTCTATGGCAATTCTCAGGATCGGAAGTACGAACTCCATGCTCCCAAAACCTATAAACAGTACACCAACCTTAAGGGTGTAAGTCTTGTTGTAACCTTATATGTAGTCCTAAAAGCCCATAATGTAGAATCTAGCTTTGCATCCAATTATGTCCTTCAAAATACAAAAAATTGGAATATTATTAGAGATGTCTACTTTTCGATCAGTGTGTGGATGATAGGGAGTGAACTTTTTATGTAAAATCATGTTCTTGGTTGTTAACATTTGAATGGTCTGATTCAAAAAGTGCTTGCCCCTATTAGTATTTAGCTTCATAGGGCATCCAAACCTGGTCATGATATTCGAATATAAGTACATGGCTACACTTTTTGTAGCTAATTTAATGGGTGCAGAAAAATCTTTTCCTCATTTTTGAAATGACTCAAGCAAAATTACAAGATGATTCTGCATACTATCTCTATCAAGAGGCTAATTCTTCTTCAAACATTGCAAGTACTACAAGGATATTGGGGAATAGCAACGACCATTTGCAACAAAAATTAGCGGCGTTGCTACTTGTGTCACAAATGTCCATTGCTATTTACTTAGCTATTTGCAACACAAATAGAGATAGTACTCAGACAGAAAAAAGCGCGGGCCGAAACCCGAGCACGGCATTTTGTGTAAAAGAGCAAAAGAGAGAGTAAATTATATCGTGCATTTGGGAGGGAGAGGGAGAGAAAGAGAGAAAGAGGGAGAAGGAGAGCTTCTCACCGCCAATGTCTGTCGCCATTCGCAAAGAAGAGGAGGAAGTGCACGAAGGGCAAAGAGGAGTCGTCGTTGCGAAGAGGAGCCACTAAATCCATCCTTGGACCTTTGCATTGAGTGCATTGCTCTCTCTTGGCTTGTTCTTGTTTTTTCTCCTTTTCTTTAGTTTTTTTTCTTAAGAATGATATGTATTGAAGGAGAAAGAGAGAAAATGAGGGAGGAAGAGAGAAAGAGAGGGAGAGGGAGGGAGAGAGGAGAAGGAATGGATGAAAAACAAAGAGAGGGTAAGATCTTGTTCTTTAATTTCTTCTTTTCTTATTTCTAGTAGTAGTGGTGGTGGTGGTAATGGTGGTGGTGATGGTGGTGGTAGAAAGAGAGAGAGAGACAAAGAGAGAGAAAGGTTTTGTTAAAGGTGCACCTTGGGTGTGTTCAATGATTCGAGAAGGCCCGTACTAGTAGTAGTAGTAGTAGTAGTAGGAGTAGTAGAGAGAGAGAGAGAGAGAGGTTTTGTTAAAGTTGCACCTTGGGTGTGTTTGATGCTTATATATATATATATATATAGAGTTAAGGATGTACCTTAGGTGTGTTCGATGCTTTGGGAAGACGCAGAAAGCCTATGCCTCTAGGCCCGGTAAAGCGAAAGAGAGATTTGACTTGGAGATGAATGGATGGTTTTATTGGCATGCTTTGTGGTACCTCCTCATATGATTTGCATATCGAGTCATACATAAAGGAAAAAAGGTAGCAAGGTCCACTACAATACCATAGGATGCAGGGAACACTCTGACCTAGGGTAGCTAGTCCCTTGCCCCCATGCATAGCATATTAGACTTTACATACTATAGGCTCGGGTGGGTGGAGACTTTACATACATTGATTTTGTTGAGTTACAAGAGAAGAAATCCCTTCTCAAATAATTTAAGAAAGAAAAAAAGAATGATAGCAAAAACAAATTGCTTGTCGTAACGTAGACCAAATGGAAAACGATGAAGGCAGTGATGTTCAAGATCGCGAGGTTTATCTTAATGAGTGGGTCCCATGTCCTTGTTGTCAATGTAAGCTGGCAATTAGACGAAAACGTCCATTGTCTATAGAACACATATGATGCTTCAGTGAGTTTCAATCAGAGATCATTGATCAGGCGATCTCATATTTTGAGCAAATGGTAAGAAAAGCGTATATCAATCATGCATTTTATTCGCAAATTAGTTGAATATCATATACAAAACATTGAATGTGGCCGTAAAATTTATTATAGGGAGGTGACATCTCATCCCAAGGAGGATTGCACCTTTTATGCCCAGTTAGAAGAGTTTGTGGGGCATGCGATGGATGGAGTGCCTAAGTCAATCCATCACTTGGAAGGCACTACCCAATCTATACTGTCAATACCAAAGGAGATAGGCAATCTTTCAGACTTTCCTACAATCTTGGAGCTAGAGATGGAGGCAATGATCGATGCATTGATACCCATGGATGTCAAGACATTTGATCCGCTTAGAGAGGAAGCAACCATACTATTATATGATGGGTGTTGAGTGTCTTTCTTGAAGGCACTGCTTGCATTCCTAAGTGTGCAATCAAAATATAGGTGGAGTGATGTAAGTGTAACGAAGTTGTTCAGGTACCTTCTTTGTACTCTTCGTTATTTTTTTTTGGCACCATTATAAAAAACAATTGTGCTTTTTCAAGGTGTTTTATGATTTTTTTCAAGTTAAGTATCATATATTACCACTTACAAATACCATGTGTGAGTCTCGTAATGATGCGCGACATGTTTTAGGAAATCTTGGCATGGACTACAATAGCATCCATACATGTGTCAACAATTGGGTACTGTTTTGAGGAGAGTACGAGACTATGGAGACATTTCTAAAGTATGGTACTCATAGGTATCGATAGGACTTGCAAGGGTAAACCATTCCTCAAAATGTTCTTAGACACTTTCAGCTTATCCCCCGTATACATCACATATTTTATACCTCTAACATGGCGAGCTTGACAATGTGGCATGCGCAGAATAGATTCGCAGATGGAGTCTAACAAATATCAATAGATTCATGTGCATGAAGCCACATTGACTCTACCTTTCCAAGCTTTGCCCAAGAGCCAAGTAATCTTTGGCTCAATCTTGCTATGGATGGCGTGAACCCATTCAGTCTACGCTCAACTTCTTATAGTATGTGGCTTGTAGTCATTGTTAACTACAATATCCCTCCATGGCTTTCTACGAAGAAAGGACACCTCATCCTAATCTTGCTCAATCGTGGCTACTACAAAGTCAAGAATATGGACATGTATCTTCGTCCATTAGTCGATGAGCTTAAGTTTTTGTGGGAGGAGGGGGTCGCTATGGAAGATATGAGCAAGTGTGATGGTGAAAGGTCTGAGAATATATGAGCCATTCTCATGCAGACCATGCTTGACTTTCTTGGATTCAAGGAGTGCTCAGGTAAGTAGGCTTCCATTCTCATTGGTAATATCTATCATAGCTCATTCAAGTTTTTATTCATTGGATAGAGGCATTGGGACAGGTCTGGTTACCTCAAGTTATCATGTGTGTCCATTGTGTGGGCCATAGTTAGAATCTTGAAGGTCACAAACCATGAGGAAGATAGTATATCAAGGACACACCACTCTCTTACCAGAGGGTCATGAACTAAGGCAAGGTTTTCTTGGACGACCTCCAAAACAAATGAATGCCCAAAGCTAGAACAAGCTGAAAATGGTCCACACAGAGTCACATCCAAACAAATGCGAGGATTCTCAATTTTCTACGAGTTGTCGTATTGTACCCACTTATAGATCAACCACTATATTGGATCCCATGCATATTTTCAAGAATGTGGGCAACTTACTATTGGACCACATCACAAGAAAGAGAGACACTGCAGGGGCACGAATGGATTTTGAGGAGGTATGCAAGATAAAGGTGCTTTGGCCACAGCCGAGTGTTGATGGTCACTTGCAACTACCTCACGTTCCTTGGGTTTTGTCCATTAAAAAGGAGCTCATTATGAAGCAAATTATCAAGTCTATCCGCACTCCGACGGGTATGATGCATTTTCTCAGGTTCACATTTTCTAAAGACAACCAATTATCCAAGCTAAAATCCCATGATTAGCATAATATATGTCAAGTTTGTAATACGATTGGATTGTAAGTGGCCTGCTTATTTTGCTTTTTGGAGTGTAGTCATTGTTCATAATGCTTCTTCATTTGTGGCACTTTGTATTACCGATCGTGATCACGAGATACCTTACTCCAAAAATACGCAGGCCGGTTTACAAGTTGTCAAATTTAGTGCAATGGATCTCACAAAAGGAGATCAAGACATCCTCTATTGAATCTACAAGGTGGGGAGTAGTGGAGACTGTCTGTCTCTTTGAGAAGCACTTGCCCACCAACATGCTCATCATACAAATGCACCTCTTGGTGCATCTTGTAGAGGGGGAAGTAGACATTGCGAGACCTATCCATACGCGATGGATGTTTTTCTTGGAGCACTTCATGAAAGCCCTAAAAGGCTTTGTGTGACAATGAGCTCGACTAGAAGGTAGCATGACTGAAGGTTGGTTGGTGTCTGAGGTGTAAGTGCATATTTCAAAGTGGCTACTAACAGTGGATTCAAACAATAGTATGCTATGGTCACTAAAGGGCGATCATAGATTGATCGAAGATGTGGTGGTTCAAAATGGGGCAGAAAAAAGGATGGATGTTGCAATGGAGGAGAAAGTGAATCGTTTTTGTATGTTGCACCATTCCTCTATGGAGACGTGGCTTGCTAGGCATGAGAAAGCTAGGAAAGATCGAGAAGAAGGGTGATCTAAATTTTGACATAGCACATGCCATCAATTGATTTGATATCTTGAGGGCATGGAGGAGATGACGTGCTTTATGTCAACGCGATGGTTGCATGGAGCTTTGAAAGCAACATCTCGTGAAGGGACAAAGGTCTCAATTGAGGAGTAGGAATTCACTAGGGGATGTAGTCCAAAGGTGATGACGTGCTTAGGGTTTCTAGATTTTATATGTGACAACTAATTATCTGTTTCAATGTACATTAAAAAATATAGAATGTAACGTGGTCGCACGGATGGCATTTCCACGTGAAGCATCTACTTCAATCACACTTGTGGGAATGTCTACTCCAGTCACTCTAACTGTTGCTTAGCTATTCGCAGGTGGCACCCCTATGGGTGCTACTCTGAGAGATACCACCCCTGTATGTACACTAGATGTACAAGGGTCTCCTGCATATGCCCAGGAGCATAGTCATACGTGTGAGAGGACACATCTTAGACATAGCCCAAAGGGGTATGGATACCTTGTAGATGATAGGATAGGAGCCGTTATTATTGATGATGAGGGGAGGAGGGTGATGGCTCGTCTGAGAGAGTTGTGCCAACAATTTTTTTCGACACAATGTCTTGGATCATTAGAAAAACATACCAGAGGGGAGCAAGGACTACATAGTAGCATTCTTGCATGAGGAGTTTCCAGTACCCACTACAGTAGATAGGTTTTTCATAGGCTGGATGATGGAGTGCATGTATGCATACATGTCGCACAGATGATCGGACACATGCAAGAACTTAAGAGTGGGGCCTCAAAGCCCGAGTGGCTAGACGCAGATGATTGGCGCCGACTCTAGGAGATTCTTCGGGAGGTTGGAGACAGTAGCATGAGGCAGTGAGGGCACTACTGGAGACAAGAGTGGTCCATCATCTTGGGAGTGGCAGCCATAGGACTTATTTGGAGGACTTTGTAAGTTTTTCTTTTGTTATTCTCTCTTATTTTAATGCAATATCCATTGTAATGATAGTCATGTTTCTAATAGCTGTATTTTGTTTTCTTTGCAGCACTCCATTACAAACTACAATCCCACTGACCTAGAGACTCCATATGTAGAGAGACACAGTCTCACTGCATTGATTAACCGATTGTATGCACGCGATGGCCCAATAAGTCACTCATCTTTCTTGTCCATAGTTACTAATTTTAATTAAAATGCATTATTGTATGGTGGATTGATGTGTAGTTGTTTCTTTTTTTGTAGAGTTTGTTTGATGCTCCTTTGTGGTGCGACGAGCTTTCGAATGGAGAGGATCTATAGCTTGCCCTTGGATCTGTGGAACACACATCCTCTTCTTTTACGATCATGTGATTTATGTCCTCATTTTCTATGCACTATGTTATTATCATCCTTTGTATTTTTCCATGATTCTACCGTCACTTTCATTATCCGATGCTGCCCTGCCACAATTTTTTTTTCTTTGTAACCATCGCTATTAGCATCGCAAATTTAGTGCACACGTCGCAAAGCGTCGCTATTTGTATAGCTCCTATCAGTGTTGCAAATAGCGACGTAAATAGCAATGCATATAGTGAGAGTTCTATGGTGTCATTAATATTGATGTTTTTAGCAACGATGGGGGCAAATTTTTTAATGAACATTTTCGTCACTTTGAACATTGATATGAGGCATGTATTTTGTAGTGAAGAATTTCTTGGCATATTTATGTGTATCCCTCAAGATAGTAGGCCCTCTCAAACCAACTTGCAAATTTTCTTGCTTTTATTCGCCCCAAAAAAGTGACCACTTGATAATCAAGGTTGGGCTTCATGGAGAACTACTAACTATTCATACTTAAGCACACACCTTCTTAGTACATTGTCAACTCCTTGTCTAGACAATGTATTCATGATAACTTGAAATTATCTAGTCTTAGATGCCAACTTCCTTCTTTGATAACTTAAGCATACACCTTCTTAAGCACACAATGTATTCATGATAACCTGAAATTATCTACTCTTAGATGCCAACTTCCTTCTTTGATCACTTATAAGATGTGCTAGCATTACTCCTTCCTACAAGAAATGTAGTAGATGATCATAATAAGAATGTGGATCTACACCTAAACTTCAAAGAGTTTGGCATTATGTAGTTGACCAAGAGCTCCTACTTCTACATCATTATTTCCCAATCTGCTAATACAGTCAGTCACTATATGTTCTTTTCTTGGAGTGTGAATGACCTTGAAGTGAATATCTTGTAACAACAACATCCATCTAGCCCATTTTCCTATTAATTGAGGTTTATTTATTAGGAGCAATAGAGCTTGGTGGTCCACATGGAAGATCACTTGATTACCTACTAGCAAGTAATGCCTAAATTTTTGAACCAAATAAACCATTTCAAGGGCTTCTCTCTCCATTACAAAGTAGTTCTTTCTAACAGCACTTAATCTTCTACTTGCATAATATATCAGTCTAAACCAGCCAGTGTCGCATGGAAAATACACGGGAGTTCGTAAAAGTTTCTCACCAAAATGACGCTTTGTGAGATGGGAGAAAAGAATGATGAAGAGTAATCAACACAAGATAACTACCTAGAAGAAGAAGTTTAGATACAAGGCGAATGTGAAAACATACTCATTGATTAAAGGTATGGTCAAGATACATGTTCAAAAGACTCTTGGTCAAGGAAAGTTAAAGGATATGTTCAAAAGACATATGAAGAGCTTGAGATAAATCTTGTGATGAAAAGTTTTTCATTGATATGATGCCACTCACCAAAATGATTCCTCCTCTTCCCTATGAATTCTCTCTCAACTTCTACCATCAACAAGACAAGGGTAGCAAGGATAACGAGGCCGTTGAAGAGACATTTTCCATATCTCTTTAAAGCAAGCAAAGGATAACTGGCTAATCAAAAGTCAAGGTAGTAATCTTGATCTGAGAGAGAAGAGAAGAAGGTGGAATGTGAGGACTTGATGGATAGATCTTCGAGGAGGGCAAGGAGCTCAAAACTCATACTCAATAGCCACCCCCATAGATTTGATGGTAAGATCTTCGAGGAGGGCGAGGAGCTCAAAGCTCATACTCAATAGCCAACCCCCATGAACACCATATTAGGGAATATGGGAATTTCCCATAAGTTTGGGACACATGGTCAAATCTTTGGATTTTTCATAACTTGAAAACTATAACTCTAAATCGGGCTCTCTATAACTCAATAGATTCCATTTTTTCAAGTGCATTCCAATGATAGCTCACATCGTATGGTTTTGAGAAACTTATGGCCATGTTATCCGAGTGCCAAATTTTTAGTATTCAAAAAATGGTAATTGGGAGATTCCCAAACTAATATTGTGTTCATGTGAGGACTCCACTCTTCCTCCTTTATATAGGAAATTTTCTCATATTTTCACATGTTTGTTCTTTTTGACTTTTCAAAAACTAAGGGGTTTTAAGCCTTTTTCATTTCTATAAATGTTCAAAGCCTAAGTCGTCAAGGCCAAAACATAAAAGTGTTTAAGGATTTTTACTAAGCATTTAGAAATGCCTTTCTACTTTCTTTTAATTGTAAGTCCTGCAATAATTGCCATCACATGCATTCCAAAATCGTTGTTTTTCTTCCTCGAATCATGTCACAGCGGCCGCCAAACGAGGCCGCCATTATCTTCCAATAATTTATGTTGCCACCCAACCCTTCAAAAAAACTTGAAGACTCTTCAAAAAAAACAACATATTGCATCCGTTATGAGTTGCGTCCCCCCCCTCCCCCCAAAAAAAAGAAGATCGCCTCATCGATACTTCCTATGATTAATCCTTTTGTCAGATACTTCCAATCAGCTTCTACTATTGTCATCTGTCAAATAGCCAAGCTGGAGGTCTTCAATAGCTCTTGAAATCCTACATGCCTATTGTAGGGTAAATCAGAACTTAGTCAACTATAGAGTTCGTCTAAATACAGTATCGTATGTAATAAAAATTATGCTTTGTAATCAGATTATGAGGTCGTTGTCACCCCCTCTCAGTAACACAGGTCTTTTCCTCTACTAGGGCCTCAAACACTTGGGCCTCAGACAACAGACCCTAGAGCTAATGGATGGTAAGCTTGAGGTCAAGATGGAGCCTCACAATAAATGGGATAAAAGACTAATCTTCTCTCAGCAAACCCATGTGCCTAATTACACTGCTATCGTGATGATGATCATGATCCATGGCCTGATGATGTGCAGAATTGTATTCTCTAAACAAATCCATCATTCCAATTACAATATTGCTATTCTGATGATGATGAGGACAATACTCTGTCACATCACACACTCCTCATCATTGTGAAAGAATCCTCAAAGTCTGCCATGCATGAAATCTTTGGCTCCAGAATTTAATGCATTTATAATCATCTTCTGCTCCATAAGACTTGTAATTTCCACTCTTCAATCTACAACAACAGTTGCTGTCTTGACACACACCCAGTGACTATCACGAATGAGCCTAATTGCTGGATTGAATGAAGGGACTTCTCCTTCATCATACTTGGCCTACTACTCTTTTTTGCATGAGAGGATGTATGCTACACATCCATGCACAAGTACACCTGCAGGAAGCTCCAGACTTCTCTTCAAAGGTTAGAATCACTACCTCCTCAAGCCCCTACTCTATATAATGCACAATCAATGCATTCCATACAACTATAGCTTGAAGTGGCAAAGTGCCAAATGCCTTGGTTGCCTCTAGCATCCCTTGGTTGCCTCTACTAGCAAGCCACATTTTGTATGCATAATAACTAGTCCTTTGTGTAAGCGAGGCTCTTTTTCCATGATTTCCCTTCTCATTTTTTCACTATGTGTGAACTCACCTAATTCAAAAGCTCCCATTTTGCTAGCAATCTTTCAAGATGAAAGCATACATAAGTGCATCCAATAATGATATCTTCCAGTTGCATTTCTTTGAAAACCATGAGCACCTCATCATCAAGACCATGTTCAGCATATGGTATGTTTAATGCATTCCACAAACTTTCAATTTTCATATAAATCCTATCAAACACTTTCCATGCTTCCACACGCAATCTGCATTTACCATACATGTCCACAAGTGTGTTGACCATAAAAATTTCTCTTTCCAATCCCCATTTGATTCTTTCAGCATGTAAAAGATGGCTTGACACCAACATCTTTTAAGCACAAAAGAAATGTGATAGAATCAAGATACTCCAAAGTTGCTTTGTAGTGGTGGACGTGCAGTGTCATGACACTAGGTATCTAATCATCCTACATAAGTGCAACTCCCACAACTAGACTAAAAGCATACACAAATACATGGAAGGGCAGGTCCCATGCAAGAGGCTATAGTATTGAAGCAACCACTAGCATTTTCCTAATAATATTGAAAGCTTTTTCACGATCTTCCCTCCAAGCATACTACATACCTTTATTGGTTATATGTGACAAGTACCTTAAGTTTCTTCTATGCCACTTTACCTAGCTAACAAATATCACAACTTCTTGCACATTAATCAGAGCTTTAGGATTTTGAATAGCTATTGCTATCTTTCTTAGATCTATAGCCATGCTTTATTTAGAGATAATATGGCTAAGAGCACACCCCTCTTTGCTGCAAAAAGTGACTTGAAAGTATTAAGGGACATCTTGAATCTCCTACATCTCTCAAAGCATAGCCTAAGATGTTTCAAGTGCTCTCTCCTACTATGAAAGATAAAAAATCATCAATCAATACTCAATCCAAAGTTCATCACCGTGTTGAAATAGGCTTCCCACTTCATAGTAATGAAAGGAGTCTTATCCGTAACTTATGGATGCATCCTAAATTTATTATAGCTTGAAAATCCACCCAAAAAAATTAACTATATATTTCATGTCATGCTACATCATTAAACAAATAATTAGTAAAAGGAATCTAGAAGGAATCCGTATAATAGTAGCTACTTTCAATTTCCTATAATCCATACACACTGATCTTCCTATTTTTTCTTAGGTACCACTACTATAAGAGATAACCATGTCACTTCATCGACTCGATTGATAGCACCAGCTCTCAACAATTTGTTAATTTGTTCCTTAATCTTTTTGGGCTCATTTTGTATCTCTTTTGAACGATTGGCTCATCATCATTCTTCAAGTTGATCCTACGATGGCACATTCTTAGATCAAACCCCTTCATATTAGTATCATCCCAAGCAAAAATATCCTAAAATTCTTGGCATGACTTTATAAGATCCTTCTTGAAAGTCTCCTCAACATAGATGCTCATTTTGATAGGTTTGCCCTCTACTTTCTCATTGAGGTTGACCTACTATACTTCATCTTCCACCACTCTTGCATATCTTCTCATGGTATACTCATACCTATTCTTATCTTGAATAATGGCTTTTTGTCCTTCCTCATCTAGCAAAATAAAGTTATCCATACAGTAGTCCACTTCAGTTTGTTTATTTTTAGGTTTTCCTTGCTTCCCAAACTCAAGATAATTGATTCTGAGGATCCTGAACCACCTTAAATTCCTCACTTCTTGACCTATCTCAAAACTCTAACGACTCCTAACCTATAAAAGAACCTTTAGGATAGTGTATTCTTGATTATCTTTGATTAGTATATTGAATAGTTTGTTATTCAAGAAGTGAAATTTCCAACAATTTTGGGGTACTCATGATATTCCTAAATAATGCTATCAACATCTATTCCAAAGACTGGAACCATAAAAGGATTTACTTGAAGGAATAGCTCCTCCTTATCATCTTCCACTTCATCACAAGGTTGATGGTTTGAAATACCAGAGATCTAGATTTACTCTTCAACATTACCTTGTTAATTATTGATAGTCTGATCTCCTTGAGTCCTCTAGGGATGCATATATAATCATTCCCCCAATTGTGCCTCAAGTTAGCAAATTTAAACCATAGTTTGCCTAAGAGCATATTGTAAGAGTCCTCAATCTCTAACATCCTTAGCACAATAAAACTTACTCACCATCTTTATCTACCAATTCTCAAGGATACCCAGTGGTTGTAATTTGCTCTCATCTGCCATAATAACCTAAAATGGGGCTATTAGCAATTCTTCCTTCTTGTTTGTAAATTTTTTTTGTTCAAGAAGTATGTTGACTCATGAACCCTCATCAAGCAAGACATCATCATGCTTCTTTCCTACATACTTACCTTGAATAGTGGGAACCTCATAATTTACAACCTCCTTTTGTGTGACTATTACTATTTGAAATTCAGGGATTGTCTGATATTGAAATGATCTACCTTCAAGAACCTCCTATTTTCTTTATCAAATCTTTAGGAGAAATTTTTATTTGAACCCTGGTATGAAGTCTATGAACTATCCAAGGTTAACTACAAAGAGCATCTTACTAGTGCCTGAAATAACTCTTTTGAACCTCCTTCCTAAAACTATTTTGAATTCCTATCTTTAGGATGTTGATCCTCTTGATCAGGATTAAGGGTACCTTGTACCTCTTGATCTTCAAACTCCTCACATATTGATTTTTGTGCCATTTTTTTGTAGCTTTCTAACTTGCCTAGTTGCCTTTTTCCTAGCTTTCTATTATTCTTGCTAATCAAGTCTCAAACTTTCTTAGCTTTTAGTAATGGCTATAAACCATAGCTTTGTTAGGATAATCCTCTACTTTTATGCAATTAGAATAGTCACATTGAACATGCTTACTTATAGCATTTATGTTACTTGACACCTCCTCTACCCTTTCTTGATCTTTCTCTTGATGAGTATTCCCATAACAATAGTCTCTACACCTTGACGAATTTTCCCTTCCTCATCTTAGTTCGGTAGCTCTATGAAAAATGTTGTTGATGAGGTGCTCTTGTAGATCTTTTGACATTCGAGGTCCTTGCTATTGGCATTCCTCTCTTAGTCCTATGCCTTGCCCATAGTTCATAATTTGGCCCTACAAACTATCCTTGACCTCCACTATAATGAGATGCTCCCGTTTGAGTAATTTACTACTGTGCGTGAAAATTTTCCCATGGCTATTGTACTAGCATTCTTCTAGGTCCCCTAAAGGGTATCTTAGGTATTGTGTCAATAATCATCTAGTTAACTATAGTTGGCTACATAACTCTTGTCCTTGTTGCATCACTAGCACCTGCTATGCCATCCTAACACTAGGATTGTAGCAACAAGTTATGGTTTCATTACTATTCCTTTGGAACTTTTCACACTACTTTTCATTCCTCTTGGTTTTAGAAATACCTAAATCTTTCAACTTCTCCATAATCTTACTATAATCTACTTTTTCTTCTTCTTGGTTTTATCCTTTGTCTTCTTCTTCTTGATCTTTCCTAAACTTGATTTTCTCTTTATCTTTGTGTGCTTTTTCTTACTGGACTCTTCATCATCCGAATCATTGGGTTCATCTTCTAATCCTTAACTCACTCTGATGGGACCTAAAATGGGTCGGCACTGGCTCATGCACTAGCTTGACCTCTATCATGCGCTCAACAACCCCACGGCCTCGCGGCCAGGAGCGTGGATGACACATACATCATCTTCCTAAACATCTTGCGTTTGTATCACGTCTTGTAGTCCAACTCTAACCCAATTAACACTCCTCAGAGGGAGTCCTAACACATTGCTAAATACCATGAAGCACAAACATAGGAGGTCCTCCAACGGACTGAATGCCGCTACCTCACTGCGACTCTCCTACACCTTGGGGATTGGCCCCTCAATGCGTCGCTAAACATATATAACATACGAATAAATACTCCTCTCTTTTATGATTCGCATATTTCTAGGAAATATACCATGCTTCCTCACTTTCCTTTCCCCTAAGACCCAATGTCTAGCCTACAACTTGGGCAACCTTACTCACTCAACGTTTGTCATATCTCTAGAAAGCAATTGCCATGCATCCAGGAGCTATTGTTTGACACCTTTTAAATTTCATGCTTCATGCAAATTGTGAATGTCCATGTGCTCAAATAATTAAGAAAATCAGCATTGGTGCACATGTGAAAACCATTTCTTTCAATGGATTTAACTATCGCTCGTATGCGGCGTTGCATGAACCTAGCACCGAGAAACCCTCGTGCTACTAGGTTCTTAATCTTTTAATTATCGATCGATCTATATGGTATGCATAAAAACCAGCAAGCTTTTCATCATTTCATTCAGCATTTAAACAATTTTCATACACTCTACCCCCCTCACCCGTTTAGATTGTGCATGGTGCATAGGTTTAGGGTTCATTTTCCACATTTTTATTGTATAAAAAGTCATAAAAACTCACTAAAACATAGAGGTAGGGCTGAACTAAGGCTGAACCTCATACTTCAGACCCCCCATACATCCACAAACAGGAATCTTATTTTTCCTTAATTTTTGGCACTCAAAATCCATTTTTTCCCTATTTCTAGTGGTTTTTCCCTATTTTTCTTGTATTTTTTGCAATATATAATACCTAAAAATTCAAAATGAGTTATAGGCTATGGCCCTTAGGTCCATTTGCAGCAAAAAGACCAGTTTAGTTGGTGTATCTTATTATCTTTTCCATTGATATCTCAAAAACACCCAATTTCCCCACATTTTGCATAATTACGGGTTTTTCACTACTAATTTCATCCACAACACTTATGATTTTTCTGATTTTCTAATCATAAACAGTTGAAAGAAATTGCAAACAACATTATAATGCATAATCATCTCATGGGAGCAAGTATTCATGAAGCAAATTGCATAAAAACACAATTTTCCTTTGTAAAAATGAGATTACCGTGCTTTGCAGGTTGCGGGTTTTTATTTGCCATATCTCGGGACTGATTTCCAGCCACCATTAATGCTCATGATAGTCCACAATTAGCAATCTTCAATCTTCTTACACCATGGAGCAATCTGGTCTTCATTGGACAAGCATCCATCATCCATTCTTCTTCCTCTTCTTCACCACATAAATCTGCCTCTAGGGGAGAGAGGAGGAGAGAGAAATACTAGATTTTCATCTTGGCGTTCAGGCCACCAATGGAGGAGCGAAGACAAGTGATAGTGTCCACAGACAGAGGGGAATGAAGCCCCATAATCCATTAGGCAAGGTATGTGTAAGCTGCATGATGCCCTCCCTCCATTCATGGTGCAAAAATCGGCGCTGTTTGTTGGCCACGCTTTCTTCTCCATCCCACGATTTGTTTGATTCAAAAATGCATGCCTTTTGGTTGGGGGGTTAAAATTTTCCCAAAGGGCACCCCCCCTTTGGTCCATGTTGTGGCCACCCTTTCAAATCTTGACCAATTCTTGGCCATTTCCCTGTCCGGACTCGGAATTGAGCTCTGAAAAATCCTGGGCATCCGGCTTGGCATCCCGCATTGACCGGTAACTCTTGTCAACCCGCACGACTGTCTGAAAAATTATGAAAAATCAACAAGTGTCGCTTGGGTGCCTTTAAAGCACTTTGGCACTTAAAATCGTCCTAGATCGAGCCGCTGCCTTCGACGTTGAATATTTTTCCCTTGATATTCATAATTCTTAGCTATTTTTAAGGGGAGAGAGAGGGAGGAGAGAGAAAGACTAGATTTTCATCTCAGCATTCAAGCCACCAATGGAGGATCGAAGACAGGCGATAGAGTCCATAGACAGAGGGGAATGAAGCTCCATAATCCATTAGGCAAGGTATGTGTAAGCTGCATGATGCCCTCCCTCCATTCATGGCGCAAAAATCGGTGCTGTTGCTGGCCACGCTTTCTTCTCCATCCCACGATTTGTTTGATTCAAGAATGCATGCCTTTTGGTTGGGGGGTTAAAATTTCCCCAAAGGGCACCCCCCCTTTGGTCCCTATTGTGGCCACCCTTTCAAATCTTGACCAATTCTTGGCCATTTCCCTGTCCGGACTCGGAATTGAGCTCTGAAAAATCCTGGGCATCCGGCTTGGCATCCCGCATTGACCGGTAACTCTTGTCAACCCGCACGACTGTCTGAAAAATTATGAAAAATCAACAAGTGTCGCTTGGGTGCCTTTAAAGCACTTTGGCACTTAAAATCGTCCTAGATCGAGCCGCTGCCTTCGACGTTGAATATTTTTCCCTTGATATTCATAATTCTTAGCTATTTTTAAGCACTTCTCGGCACCAAAATTCCGCTCTCATTGGCGACCACGGGATAGGGCGACTTAGCCCGTCGAACCCCACCATAGATCTACACATAAACAACCAAAGGAAGCATCAAGCTGATACAAAATAAATAGATACTAAACACAGCACAACGCTCACCCTACCCCCTGACAGAACCAAGGCATGACATCCACAAGGAGTAGGCCTAGCATAATCTGTTAGAAGATCCGAAGCTAGTCACTAACCGACTGCTCCAACACGGCCAAACTAAAAAGGACTGTCAAAGAGGTTGCCCTAAGTGGTGGTCTGAACTACCTACCTAACTAAGGACAACATGACTAGGAACTCCTACTGGGCGAGGACTCCTATAGCGTGATCAAGAAGTATTTTCTTATAACACATCTCCTCTTTTAGGGTTTTTATTTTTCATACTGAGGCATGTAAAAAGGAGGGAGCTGAGCGAAGTGACCCAAGGAGAACAGGGCATCGGCCTCAGGACCTGTCTCGGTACCCAACAACCTACCAAGCCCTCGCAAGGCGACACTTAATCATTTTTTAATGCTCACTTTTATTTTCACTCCAACCTTCCTTATTTTTTCTCTTTTCTAGCAAGAAGCCACCCCTAGGAAGATAAGGCATTGGCCCCGGGTCTGACTCGTCCCTAGGAACCTACCAGGCCTTCGCTAGGCAATGATCAACTGCTTCTAAGATTTTTCTTTCTTTTCTTCTTTGGCAGGGGTTAGAACCCCTTTTTACACACCTTCGTATATATGGATTTCCTTTAAGATATTCAAGGTTTCTTTTCTCTTTATCATTATCATTTTTCTTCTGGCAGGCTTCTCTAACAGCCTCACAACTAACAAGAGCGCCTAGAATGGCTGCCTAGCAGGCTAGCAAAACAGGGTCACTAGAACTCCCTTCTAAAACAGGTTTTTTGATGCTTAGCAATGTCTTTACAGGAGGCAACGACTACTCAAACCTCCCGCAAACATACTAAACCGAAACCTTGGGACTTCATGCCTTGGACGCCAGTCCCCAACAAGAAACGAAAAACCCCTTAACAAGTACACAACCACATATATCATAAAAACCACAGTACTCGTAAAGGATAGGTATCACATGGGTAGGGCCACGAGAAGCGTCGATGCTGCGACAAAGGCTCCCTCCACCTCCACGAAATCTGTCAAGCACAGGACTCAAACAAGAAACCTTTAACCTCACCTGCACTAAACAGATAACGGGCCCTCTTGGCCTAATGAAATAAAACACTTCACTGCAAAACTTTATCGTCCCTCTTGGCCTAAAGAAATAAAGCATTCAAAACCTCGCAAAACTGGCCCTCTTGGCCTAACGAGATCAAACAAAGTAACACCTACACATCCTTCCCTGGAAGAATCCAGATATACAATAAGAGGCTCCCCCCCAAGGAGGAAAGACAGGCTCGTAGCCCTAAACTAAGTGCATAAGGTTATAATCCATCCCTCCTGCATAAATAGCAAGAGGTGTATGCATAATATGTTGTCTAACCAACCTATGGGTCCGAGATAATAACAATAGATTGGTCTCGGCTACTCTCTGCATCACCCATATCAACCATCGTCTGCCATATATTGCATGTTCTGATAGCATACCCCACAAGCAATCAGGTCCTGTTCCATCATTGATCACAATATCCAAACTAGGACCACAATTAAAGAAGAGGTCTTCCTCATAAGCAAGATTTGCTAATGAATCTGCAAACTGATTCCAGTAATGTGGAATCAGGTGAAAAGACACTCTCTCAAACTCCTCTAGTAGGGTCATTGCAGTACGATGATACATAGAAAGAATGGGATTCCGCACTATGTATGTCCCATCTAGCTGATTTAGGATCAATTGGGAATCCCCTTTTACTAACAATCGACGAATACCACCTTGCTTGGCAATATACAGTCCCATAATCAAGGCTTTATACTCCGCCATATTGTTAGTGAATCCTACCTCGAGATAAGCAGCTAACTTCATCGTAACTCTTCGTCGGGGGTCTCGGATTACTACTTCCACACTTCCTTTTCTATTACGGCCCCTGGATGCACCATCAAGATATAGTGTATACGTCCACAATGGGTTTACACAGCGGCCATCGCGAACCCCTCTATTCTTAATTATGGTAATCAAAGTTTAACATATTGAGAGGATGAACTGACGGCTCCATCCCACCTTCTTCATTGAACTCAACACGGATACTCGTCAACCGTCATAAACAGTGATGGCAAAAGACTTTGATCTCCCACACAAAGGTTCTGTCTTCTTGCTCAATCACTTTATATCCTTTGCTCCATCAGATAAGTCTCCCCTGATGGTATCTTTGCTCCAGATATGGGTGCTCCAAATAAGGGATTAACCGACCCATCAACCGTCTTTTAAGCTCTCTTCCGCAGGTCTTAGATCATTCCTAGCATGGACCTGCAATGCATTTCCTTTGTATTAGCAGACTCAGAAATAGTAAGGTTTAATCTTATTAAGATTAACCTTATTCTTAAACTCTACTCCCTTTAGATTAGCTAATAGGGCCGTAGACCTATTCTTCCCTAACCTGACAATTTTGTAGGGCCCATCCCATTTAGGCTCCAATTTTCCTGGGAACATCTCTCTACGTGTATCATAATATAAAAGTAGTTGTCCTTTCTTAAAGGTGTACTTCTTCGCTTTTAGGTCATGCAACTGTTTCATGTGACGCTTAGCAACCTCTTGATGTAATAGACTTTGCAACTTAAGTTCATCTAGGTGTGCTAAAGTTGTGAATCGCTCTAATAAGGCATCTTCACTACCCAAAGAATGGTTTATTGCAAATATAATGGTCGGCAACTTGATTTCTAAGGGTAAAACGCACTCTTCATCGTAAACTAGTTTGAACGGCGTGTGGCCAGTGGCTCGCTTGAACGTGGTATTATATGCCCATACTACCACATACAGCTTCTTATCCCAGTCACGTTTCTTTTTATATACGACTTTCGATAGGATGCCCATAAGCTGCTTGTTGGTACTTTCAACCTGCCCATTTTCCTGTGGATTATAAGGTGTCGTTTTATTGTGCTTGATCTGCCAAGCCTCTGTCAAGCTTTTAATCACTTTGTTTAGGAAATGGGTTCCACGATCCGATACTAATTCTTTTCGTGGACCAAAACGGCATATTATCTGCTCTAAAAGGAAACTAGCAGTTTCTTTAGTATCATCTTTCCTTGTTGCACGTGCTTCTGACCACTTTGTGAAGTAGTCAGTTGCAACAATAATATACCTCTTTTGCGTAGTTGACGACGGAGTAATAAGACCCACAAAGTCTATTCCCCACTTCTCAAATGGAAGTATCGCCATAATGGGGGTGAGTGGTCTTTTCCTATTCTCTCGACTATCATGTCGTTGACAAATATCGCATCTCTTAACATACGCAAACACATCCTGGAAGATGGCAAGCCACCAGTATCCTGCTATTAAAGCCTTTTGTGCTGTAAGTCGTCGAGCAAAATGACCTCCGCAAGCGGAATCATGGCACTCTTCCAAAATGAATGGCACCTCGTCAGGCATCACACATCGGCAATAGATGTCATCAACCCCTTGTCGATATAGTGTACCTGCGATCAAGGCAAACTTTAATGCCTACTGCTTAATTTTCCTTCTCTCAGTTTTAGATAATTCGGATCCAGCCTCTCCCGTCGATAAATAATGCGTTATTGCAGCATACCAGGAGGGAATATACGTCGTATCTATTTTAAATAACAACTCCATGTCACTACCTTCAGCCACCACAGATTCTTTCAGCTCCCCAAAATCCACAAGACATTCCACGATGCCTTGAAACCTTGGTGGCTTACTCCTGATTTCATAATCAAACTCCTGCAAAGTGATTAACCACTTTGCTAGACGATCAGGCGGTTGTAGCTTATTCATCAATAATCGAAGCCCCTTCGCCTTCGTATAAAGCACAACTTTCTTATAGAGAATATAATGCCTAAATTTCTTGGTCCCAAAGACCATCGCCAGTCACAACTTCTCCATGTAGGTATAATTGATCTCTGATATCCCCAGCTTCCGACTAGCAAAAGCAATCAGGTGATACCACTTTTCTTCCCAAATTTGGGCTAAACAGTTGATATATGCATGGTGGGCTGCTGAAAATATATAGAACACCTCACCTCTTTTAGGTGCTTTCAAAACAGGTGCTTTTACTAGCTCCTGCTTCACATCCTCAAATGCTATCTTACAAGGGTCACCCCATATAAACAAACAGCTAAAGGACAATAGATTTGTAAGCGGCAACGTTCTTTCTCCCAAGGTGTTTATAAATCTACGGTAATAACCAACCAAAGATAGAAAGCTATGAACTTCTTTTGGAGTGCGTGGTGGACCCATGGCAACTATGACTTTCACCTTCTCGGGATCTGTCGCAATTCCTACCGAACTGACAACATGGCCCAGAAATAGCCCATAAGGTATACCAAAAACACACTTCTGTGGGTTTAGAGCGATACAAAATTGTCTGGAGTGCTCAAAGCATTTTCTTAAAATGATCAACTGCCTTTCTCTCATGGTGGTGGCCCCTAAGTCATCAATAAACACCTTCAACTCTTTAGGGGATATGTCACCAAATGTCTTATCTGCTATTCGTTGCCACGAACCAAGCGCATTGCATAAACCAAAGGCCATCACATGGTACGCAAAAGTACCAAAGACAGTAATGAAAGTTGTTTTCAACTTGTCCTCTTCTGCAATTGCCATCTGGTTATATCCTACAAAGCAATCCATAAATGAATATATCTCCCTACCCGCTAATTGATCCAAAATCTGGTCAATGAATGGCAACGGATAGTAATCCTTAACTGTCTGCTTATTCAGCTCTCTAAAATCTACATATAATCGGATTTGATTATTTTTCTTCTTCCTGATAACAACTGGTGAACACCATTCCATGTATTGCACAGGAAAAATCAAACCCACTTTCCTTAGCTTCTGTAATTCTTCATACAGCCCGTCCCTGAGTTCAAAAGGCATACGCCTTACTTTCTGACGCACAGGGCGGCTTCCTTCCTTCAACGGAATTGTATGAATGGCCAGGCTGGGAGGAACGCCTCTCAGCTCATCATAACTCCAGGCAAAGATATCGCGGAATTCTTGAATCAAGGACACATAGTCCTCCCTTTCTACTGAACTGAGCATGGAACCTAATTTAATTGGCCGTGCATCATTCGGCGTGCCAAGGTCCAACTCGATAACATCTGCATCTCTTATACGATCTTGGGCCTCTATCGGCTCATTCAAATTGATCTGATAGACGTCTTCCGTGGTGGATCCCTCTTTGGACTCATCACTCGATGATGTCTCACTGGTGGATAAATCCTCTAATGTCTCTAATTCTGTAGAAGATAGAGGAGCTCTCTCACTCTGTGGGGACTTAGGATAGGCATCAATCACCATGCGCTGAGCACCTCTGCCGAATATCAACCGACCAGTGGGTATATCCACTTGGCAGTTCGCTTGCAAGATCCAAGGTCGTCCAAGTAATACTTGGTAACTTGGACGCCCTACAAAACGAATTACCCTAAAGTCCAGCAGGTATTCTACATTTGCAATAGTGACATGGACCTTAGTAATGCAGCCTTCCGGCTGTCTCAAACTATCATCTGCCATTCTAAGAATTGTGGAGGTATCTTTCTGGATCGCAAGACCCAACCTTTCCATAAGTTCAGAACTCATAATGTTAACAGATGGTCCCGTGTCGATAATGGCATAATCTACTAATATCCCATCGACATAGGCTGCAACCCTTGGGCAATGCTTCTCAGCATGCTCGAACCAGTCATCACCAGCTCGCGCAATACCCAAAGGTTCCACGATATACCCAGTACGCAGGATCTTTCTAAATTCCTTGCATACTCTGGGGGAAAGCTTAATAAGCTATAAAAGATTCACATCCGGCTTGACTTTGCAAAGAGAGTTCGCCAAATTGAATTCATGATAGTTCGATAGAGCTCGCTTTTCACGCCAAACCATCCACTCTTTAGGTCGTTGAACTGGCTTTATTGCCTCTTTTTTAACTTTCACCTTCTTCCTCGGTGGTTCCTTATCCTTCTTAACATTGTCTTTACTCTCCACGGGCTTTAGAGATCCCCCTTCCATGGCAGGATTCAAAACTTGCGTTTCTTTGTCACCCTGTTTAGGGTTTCCATCGACAGGCTTATTCTTGTCGGCCTCTCTACCCTTTTGACCTTTTGTAAGGATAGCTCGCCGATTAGAGGTCTCAGTGTCATTAACGAGCACAACCTCAATCAAACTAACCCCACTACCACTAGGCAGCTCCTCTATTGTAGTCTTTGGTGGTCGTTGGAGTATTTGTTTAGGCCCGTCCTCTTGCTGGGAATCATTTCCTTGCGCACGATGATTAACAGGCCCTGGTTGCCGACTACCTCTCTGCAGGGAACTAATCTTACTCGAGCAAGTGGCTGCTAAATGGCCAGATTTTCCACAAATGTCGCACTTGACATTTGGGCAATTTCTTGGATAATGCTGCCCACCACACCATTTGTAGCTAAACCTCAAAGGTGCACCCTCATCTGGGTATCTACTTCCTATCAAATTTTGTTGTTTTTTAAGGAAGTTAACATCAACGGCTATTTGTCGATACTGCTCCATAATCATGTCGATATAATGCTTCATCATGTCCTTAACCTCGCCAAGAACATTGGAAGCACTCGACTCGTAGCCTTGATCATTACCATGTTATTCCATCGGCCTAACAATTTGATTAGGCACTGGTTGTTGAACCACATGCATGGTATTAGGATTAACTGCCTGGCCTCCACCATTTGGAGCCATTTGATTGCTCCTAGGCATCAACATGCTAGGGAGAGCTGGTAATAAAGGCACATTCTACATCATGTTCCCTCTCCCACTAGGATTAGCCATCGCTATCCCTTGGCTACTACTGCCATTGGCCGTCGCCATATTATTTCCCAATGCTAGATCCATATTCGAATTGCCTCGAGAGGCATAGGCTACTTGTAGTCGGGATTCCACTTCTTGTGCTCGTGTAATGGCAATATCTATATCCCCCAAAGGGACACTACTCAACTACAACTGCATATTAAAGTCCAAACCATGCAGAAAATATTGCAATTGGGCAGCTGCGGGGATAGGAATAGAGGTGTCCAACTTATGGAAAACCTCTTTTAGTTTCTTCACATAAGCACGAATATCCTCGTGTGGTTCTTGGCAGGTCATGTTGAGTACACGCAACCAATATTGCCCATCCCTTTCAGGGGCAAACTCCCTTCGAAAAGCTCCGTAAAATGCATCAATATTCAATATGGTTCCGGCTTCTAAACCATGATACCATATGTCAGCTCTTCCTTTGAGAGTCATGTTTAAGAACATCATTAAATGTCCTTCTTCTTGGATACGACAGTTGAACATCAGCTTTTGAAACTCCCTGATGTGGAGTTCCACATCTTCCTCAACTAGGCCATTAAAAATGGGTAGCGGGTAACCTAGAGCTGGCAAATCCGTCATTCCTGCAGGAATTGCAATAGGCTGCGCCATGACAAAAATTGGATTTGCACTAGGAATAGGGGACGGTGGGGTTGCACCTCCCACACTTAATGTAGACTGGCTTATGGAAGAAAGGGGAGCACTGGAGCTTCTGCCCTCTCCTGACTTACTGCTTGTGGCACCAAGACCACTAGATCCACTCCCTCGTAAGGGTTCAGCACTGCTACGCTTAGGGGAGTATCTCCTAAGAATTTCAGTACATCGCCTAACTCTTTCGTCTCTCTCTTGCTTTTGGATTTCCACTAGACGATGCTTATCGATGAATAATGGATCAATCTCAGTATCCTTTGGCATAAACTACTAACTGGTCCCTAGACAACCAGGATTCGAGGACCGCCACATCTAAGCAACTCCCGGCAGGCGCACCACTGATGGGACCTAAAATGGGCCCGCACTGGCTCATGCACTAGCCGGACCTCTATCATGCGCTCAACAACCCCACGGCCTCACAGCCAGGAGCGTGGAGGACACATACATCATCTTCCTAAACATCTTGCATTTGTATCACGTCTCGTAGTCCAACTCTAACCCAATTAACACTCCTCAGAGGGAGTCCCAACACATTGCCAAATAGCACGAAGCACAAACATAAGAGGTCCTCCAATGACTGAATGCCACTACCTCACTGTGACTCTCCTACACCTTGGGGATTGGCCCCTCGATGCGTCGCTAAACATATATAATATACGAATACAAACTCCTCTCTTTTATGATTCGTGTATTTCCAGGAAATATACCATGCTTCCTCACTTTCCTTTCCCCTGAGACCCAACGTCTAGCCGACAGCTTGGGCAACCTTACTCACTCAACGTTGGTCATATCTCTAGAAAGCAATTGCCATGCATCCAAGAGGTATTGTTTGACACCTTTTAAATTTCATGCTTCATGCAAATTGTGAATGTCCACATGCTCAAACAATTAAGAAAATCACCATTGGTGCACATGTGGAAACCATTTCTTTCAATGGATTTGACTATCGCTCGTATGCGGCATTGCATGAACCTAGCACTGAGAAACCCTCGTGCTACTAGGTTCTTAATCTTTTAATTATCGATCGATCTATATGGTATACATAAAAACCAGCAAGCTTTTCATCATTTCATTCAGCATTTAAACACTTTTCATACACTCTACCTCCCTCACCCGTTTAGATTGTGCATGGTGCATAGGTTTAGGGTTCATTTTCCACATTTTTATTGTATAAAAAGCCATAAAAACTCACTAAAACATAGAGGTAGGGCTGAACTGAGGCTAAACCTCATACTTCAGACCCCCCATACATCCACAAACACAAATCTTATTTTTCCTTAATTATCGGCACTCAAAATCCATTTTTTTTCTATTTTTAGTGGTTTTTCCTATTTTTCTTGTATTTTTTGCAATATTTAATGACTAAAAATTCAAAATGAGTTATGGGATGTGGCCCTTAGGTTTATTTGCAGCAAAAAGACCAGTTTAGTTGGTGTATCTTATTATCTTTTCCATTGATATCTCAAAAAACCCAATTTCTCCACATTTTGCATAATTATGGGTTTTTCACTACTAATTTCATCCACAACACTTATGGATTTTTTGATTTTCTTATCATAAACAGTTGAAAGACATTGCAAACAACATTATAATGCATAATCATCTCATGGGAACAAGTATTTATGAAGCAAATTGCATAAAAACACCATTTTCCTTTGTAAAAATGAGATTACGGTGCTTTGCGGGTTGCGGGTTTTTATTTGCCATATCTCGGGATTGATTTCCAGCCACCATTAATGCTCATGACAGTCCACAATCAACAATCTTCAATCTTCTTACATCATGGAGCAATCCGGTCTTCATTGGACAAGCATCCATCATCCATTCTTCTTCCTCTTCTTCACCACATGAATATGCTTTTAGGGGAGAGAGAGGGAGGAGAGAGAAAGACTAGATTTTCATCTCAGCATTCAAGCCACCAATGGAGGATCGAAGACAGGCGATAGAGTCCATAGACAGAGGGGAATGAAGCTCCATAATCCATTAGGCAAGGTATGTGTAAGCTGCATGATGCCCTCCCTCCATTCATGGCGCAAAAATCGGCGCTGTTGCTGGCCACGCTTTCTTCTCCATCCCACGATTTGTTTGATTCAAGAATGCATGCCTTTTGGTTGGGGGGTTAAAATTTCCCCAAAGGGCACCCCCCCTTTGGTCCCTATTGTGGCCACCCTTTCAAATCTTGACCAATTCTTGGCCATTTCCCCGTCTGGACTCGGAATTGAGCGCTGAAAAATCTTGGGCGTCTAGCTTGGCATCCCCCATTGGCCGATAACTCTTGTTAACCCGCACGACTGTCTGAAAATTTATGAAAAATCAACAAGTGTCGCTCGGGCACCTTTAAAGCACTTTGGCGCTTAAAATCGTCCTAGATCGAGCCGCCGCCTTCGACGTTGAATATTTTTCCCTTGATATTCATAATTTTTAGCTATGTTTAAGCACTTCTGGGCACCAAAATTCCACTTTCAAACTCACTATGCACATACTTACTATCACTTTCTAACCGTGAATCTAAATCTCAGTCTCACTCAAAACTTGAGGAATCATTATGTTTGTGGGTCTTTCACTCGTCTTTCATGTATCATTGTAACCAAGCTCAACATTGGCTATTCGGTTCCAAATTTTACCCCTCATACCCTTAATGAAATAAGTGATCTATGTCTCTATTGATGGTGCATCCATAGCATCTAGTCTATAAAGAAGGTTCTAAGACTTGTGAGCATAATCTTCGACCAACATATTCTTCTTCTTTCTTTTCTCGATATGTCTCCAAAAACTTAGAAGCTCTCATTTTTTTTTCCCCCCTAAAAACTTAGAAGCTCTCATATTTGGATTGATAACATGATTAGGATTCATTATAATTTGCTTTTGAGGCTTCTTTAATAGCGATAAGGGTTTAAAGTTCATAGACTTCTTTGCTAGAACTCTTGCACTTTGCATCAACATTGTCCTCCCAAGCACTATATGCTGCAATCTTTCAAGTGCTTGTTTAGGAGGATCATCATGGTCTTTAGGAGATAGTATTGTTTCCTCACCATTTGATACACTTGATAGGCTTGAAGGAGCTAGAATAAGACATAAGCAACCATGTGTGGGTGTTTCCTTGAAGATTTTTGGACTTCCCATGACAAAAGATATGAAAGGATACAACTAAAATACACATGATAGCTTCCACCTTTTTAGATGAAGTTATATGATATCTCAAGGTCACTTTACACATGTTGATTCCAAGTGCTTACATGTATATGAGTACTAAGGTGAAAAATACTAAGGTGGATGATGCAATCCAAGCCCTAACACATATATCAAGAGGTTCTTCCACATGTTTAGAAGGTATGGATATCCTTGCTATAAGTGTTATTCCCAAGATCTTCTAGTGATGGGAAAATGTGAAGGCTTGTGGTTGGGGTGGTCTCTTAGGAGCTAGATGACACATTGATGCATAACTATTCTTTGCCCAACTAGCAAGGTATTCTTGACTTTTTGTTGTGATATGTATCATCATTTACCTATCGGTATAGACAATGAACAGGCCCACAAGTCATCATAGGTATTTGCAATGTGAATTTTAAAAAAAAATAGATAATGACTTGTATATCCATGGAAAAATATTTTTAAAAAGATTATTAAATATGATTATGAGATTGTCATTTTAGGGCCCTTCCTCTCCCTACACCTAGATCCTCCCTCTTTGGGAAGGACCCCCAAAAGATAAGCTAAACTACCAATGCCCACCTCAAATTGTCGAATAAACAAATTCTGTAAACCTAAACCTAGCTGCATGTGTCAAAAGTGGCTGGTAAATTATGAACACATTCATTGATTTCTAAATGAAAATGTAGACATTAAACAAAGGAGAAAAAGTAAAGAGATTATTTCTTTTTAAATATATTACTTTTAAATTCAAATTTAACTTCTAGCTTGGACATTTTACTTCTTAAAATATATCTTTGCAATTTGTAAAATATCTATTTTATATTATCATTTTGTTTGCAAGTTCAATGGTCCCTAAGACACCATAATATTTCCAAATGTCGCTCCCAAACCTAACCTAATTTGAGATTATCCTCCGAAAAGGTAGTGTAATGTATTAAATTAAATACTTTTGTTAGGTAACTCTCTCTCTCTCTCTCTCTCTCCCCTTCTCTCTTTCCATCTTTCCATCCCTCAAAGTAGTCTAGATTGTTCTCTCTCTCTCTCTATCTCTCTCTCTCCACCCTATCTTCTAGCACTGCCACCTTTTTTTTACACTTCCACTCTATCTAGGAGAGAAAGAGAGACAAACACCTCACACTCCACCCTATCTTCTAGCATTCCCACATTGTTTTTGCCCTTCTACCCTATGTAGGAGAGAGAGAGACAAAGAGAGGATTGTCTCCAAACCTAAGAGGGATCTCTCTCAACAAAAACATGTACACATGAGATAGAGAGAGAGAGAGAGTATTGGAAAATAAAGAGATCATAATAAAATGAGAAAAGTAATATATATATATATACATATATATATATATATATATATAATAAAGAGAGAGAATTTAAAAGTTTAGAGAGAGAAATTTTTTGGAGAAAAAGAAAACTTGGAGAGAGGAGAAAGTTAGGGAGAAATTTAGATGGGATAGAGGGAAAAAGAGGTAGAAGAAAGAAACATTTTTGAGAGAGAGAGAGAGATCTAGAGATATCAATTTGGAGACAGAAAGAAAATAGATGTGGAAATGTGCGGAATCAAGGGCATGGCAGATGTGGAAGCTATGGAGGTTGGAGGAGAAAGAGTGAGTTCATGAAGACACTGATATGACTAACTGTTACACAAGTGAATTAGGTTCCAAGATGAAAGCTTGGACTCATAAACACAATCTTGTGTATCAATTGACAATGACACAGAGACTTTACTAAAGGAAAAAAGTACTATGACATTGCATTAGAAAAAAGAGCAAGTACAATGCTTTATAGGAAACTGGATGATAGCACTTCTCCTATTGTGCACATGGGATTCTAGTCTTGAGCCCTCACTGCTCCTTAAAAAGAGACTGAAGTAGGTGTGATTGCAAACATCTCAACACCCCTCCTCAATCACAACCAAAAGTACAAAGCATATGTAGGCTTTAGTGAAAGCAACACCTGAAAAGTTTGGGCACACCATTAACATGGAAAAACAGGGGAGGCTGTCGCTGAAAAGGCTAGGTGTGGGTACCAAAAACATGATGGGCATACGGAGGTTGTAAGAGGGGCCTCACAAAGTGTATAGAACCTATAGTACATGGCTACATGAGGAGTTTACAAGTTTATGTCCAAAACATTAGGGCTAGGCAATACACGGCTAAAAGAGTCTATCCAAATGGAAGGATTGATGAGGTTTTTCCTTCTCCTAGTAGTCTTCTTCTTCTTCTTCTTTCTTTTGATCCATGTTCTTCTTCTTCTTCAACAACAACTAGATAGGCCTTTTGGGACCTCTTTCTGGCATGTTAGAACTTCTCAGTGTGTCCCATCCTTTTGCAGAAGTGACATAAAAGATCATATGCTTCGTGATCGGAGAATGGCATGTCGATTGTAGCGAGAATGTGCATCCAATCCCGCTCATCCTCTAGGCATGGGATATACATGGTCAGGGGCCCATAGGACTTCTTAACCTGGGTGTTACTCCTAAGCATAACAAAGATGGCATCTAAGTCGATTGGTGAGGTCTCCCAAGTGTCCATCTCTATTCTCACAGCATCCGTTCTTTTGCCAAGGAAGATCAAGCAGTTACCCCAATCTTCGATGACTCTAGCATTGCACATCCAAGTCGGTCTAATAGGACATCGTAGTCCACTCCCTTCATGAGTATAAAGTCCACAGAGAATTGGACACTTGCGATCTTCACTGGCCAACTCTTAAGCACCCCTAATGGCTTGACTCTCATACCATTTGCTAATGTGACATTAAACCTAGCAGTTTTGATAGGCGGATTTCCCCAAGTCTGAAGCACCGCATGGCTAAGCACATTAACCCTAGCTCCTGTGTCCACGATTCCCTTTCTCATTGTATCGCCAAGGGCTAAAACCGGTAAGACCGCATGCATCTCGGAACCTTCCCAGAAGGCATTGATGTTTAAGGATTTAGGCATAGAGTGCAGCGTCAAACTCGGTATTTGAGTCTCTGCATCCTGGTCATGAGGATCTGTCGTGACCTGCTCTCATGACCCTTCAACCCACTGCTTAAGATCTTGCCATAGGGTGGGGTGCTGCCTAAGAAGATCTCCCACGCTAAGTGTTACCGGGATAGTCACCAATGTGGTCAGGATATCGTTGGGTGCTCGTCTCTCTCCTAACCTGGATCGTCTTGACCAGTGGTTGTGACTGAACCACAGCTCTATAGCGCCAAGGCTTGGCCTTAGCGGCACTGCTTGTGGTGCAGTTGCTTCTCCCGACTTTGGTTAAGGAGGTGAGGTTGGCGTACTTATGCTGTAGAGGTCATCGATTTCGTCCTCTATGATGGGTTCAGTATCTTTTAGATGCTCTTGAGCCTCCTTCACCCATTCCTTCACTTTTTCTATGGCCTCCAACTGTCGCTTCGGATGCGGGTATTCCCCTAGCTTAGCACTTCCCTTTTCAGCCGTCTTAGGGGCTGAAGTCTATGCCTCTGCGTTAGAGACCTTCTTTCCAGCAAGCAGAGTTGTAGCACTCTCCGTTTTTAGTGTGATTTTAGCTTCCGACCTCTTCTTCTTCCACTTGCGACTTTTCTTTCCTATTGAAACTGCGTCGAGGTTGCTAGGTCCTGGCAGTGACATGCCGGCTTACCTTGTCTGGGCACGTGTCATGACCCATAACGGAATAGGTAACTGGCCGCGAGGCCATGGGGTTGTTGAACACATGATAGAGGTCCGGCTAGTGCATCAGCCACCAATGCCGGCCCATTTTATGTCCCATCAGTGGTGCGTCTGCCGGGAGCTGCTTAGAAGTGGCGGTCCTTGAATCCTGGTTGTCTAGGGACCAGTTAGCAGTTTATGCCAAAGGATACTGAGATTGACGCGTTATTCATCGATAAGCATCGTCTAGCCAAAATCCAAAAGCAAGAGAGAGACGAAAGAGCTAGGCGACGTGCTGAAATTTTTAGGAGGTATTCCCCTAAGCGTAGCGGTGCTGAACCCTTACGAGGGAGTGGATCTAGAGGTCTTGGACCCACAAGCAGTAAGTTAGGAGAAGGTGGAAGCTCTAGTGCTCCCCTTTCTCCCATAAGTCAATCTACATCAAGTGCGGGAGGTGTAACCCCACCGTCCCCTATTCCTAGTGCAAATCCAATATCCGTCATGGCGTAGCCTATTGCAATTCCTGCAAGAACGACAGATTTGCTAGCTCTAGGTTACCCGCTGCCCATTTTTAATGGGGTAGTTGAGGAAGATGCGGAACTCCACATCAGGGACTTTCAAAAGCTGATGTTTAACTATCACATCCAAGAAGAAGGACATTTAATGATGTTCTTCAACATGACTCTCAAAGGAAGAGCTACCATATGGTATCATGGTTTAGAAGCCAGAACCATATTGAATATTGATTCATTTTATGGAGCTTTTCGAAGGGAGTTTGCCCCTAAACGGGGTGGGCAATATTGGTTGCGTGTACTCAACGTGACCTGCCAAGAACCACAGGAGGATATTCGTGCTTACGCGAAGAAAATAAAAGAGGTTTTCTGTAAGTTGGACACCTCTATCCCTATCCTCGGAGCTTCCCAATTGCAATATTTCCTACATGGTTTGGACTTTAATATTCACTTATAGTTGAGTAGTGTCCCTTTGGGGGATATAGACATTTCCATTACAAGAGCACAAGAAGTGGAATCCCGACTACAAGCAGCCTATGCCTCTCGGGGCAATTCGAATATGGGTCTAGCATTGGGAAATAATATGGCGACGGCCAATGGCAGTGGTAGCCAAGGGATAGCGATGGCTAATCCTAATGGGAGAGGGAATATGATGCAGAATGTGCCTTTATTACCAGCTCTCCCTAGCATGTAGATGTCTACGGGCAGTCAAATGGCTCCAAATGGTGGAGGCCAGGCAGTTAATTCTAATACCATGCCTGTGGTTCAACAACCAGTGCCTAATCGGATCGTGAGGCTGATGGAACGACAGGGTAATGATCAAGGCTACGAGTCGTACACTTCCAATGTTCTTGGCGAGGTTAAGGTCATGATGAAGCATTATACCGACATGATTACGGAGCAATATCGACAAATAGCCGTTGATTTTAACTTCCTTAAAAAACAACAAAATTTGATAGGAAGTAGATACCCAGATGAGGGTGCACCTTTGAGGTTTAGCTGCAAATGGTGTGGTAGGCAACATTATCCACGAAATGGCCCAAATGTCAAGTGTGACATCTGTGGGAAATCTAGCCATTTAGCAGCCACTTGCTGGAGTAAGATTAGTTCTCTCCAGCGAGGTAGTCCGCAACCAGGGCCTGTTAATCATTGTGTGCAAGGAAATGATTCCCAGCGAAAAGACGGGCCTAAACAAATACTCCAACGACCAAAGACTATAGTGGAAGAACTGCCTAGTGGAAGTGGGGTTAGTTTGATTGCGGCTGTGCGCGTTAAAGATGCTGAAACCTCTAATCTGTGAGCTGACCTTACAAGAGGTCAAAAGGGTAGAGAGGCCGACAAGGATAAGCCTGTCGACGGAAACCCTAAACAAGGCGACAAAGGAATGCAAGTTCTGGATTCTGCCATGGAAGGGGGACCTCTAAAGCACGTGGAGAGTAAAGCCGATGCTAAGAAGGATAAGGAACCACTGAGGAAGAAGGTGAAAGTTAGAAAAGAGGCAATAAAGCATGTTTAGCGACCTAAAGAGCGGATGGTTCGGCATCAAAAGCGAACTCTACTGAACTATCATGAATTCGATTTGGCGAGCTCTCTTTGTGATGTCAAGCCGGATGTGAACCTTCTACAGCTTATTAAGCTTTCCCCAGGAGTACGCAAGGAATTTAGAAAGATCCTGCGTATCGGGTATATTGTAGAACCTTTGGGTATTGCACGAGTTGGTGATGACTCGTTCGAGCATGCTGAGAAGCATTGCCCAAGGGTTGCAGCCTATGTCAATGGGATATTAGTAGATTATGCCATTGTCAACACGGGATCATCTGTTAACATTATGAGTTCTGAACTGATGGAAAGGTTGGGTCTTGCAATCCAGAAAGATACCTCCACAATTCTTAGAATGGCAGATGATAGTTTGAGACAGCCGGAAGGCTCCATTACTAAGGTTTATGTCACTGTTGCAAATGTAGAATGTCTGCTGGACTTTAGGGTAATTCGTTTTGTAGGCCGTCCAAGTTACCAAGTATTACTTGGACAACCTTGGATCTTGCAAGCAGACTGCCAAGTGGATATACCCACCGGTCGACTGATATTCGGCAAAGGTGCTCAGCGCGTGGTGATTGATGCTTATCCTGAGTCTCCACAAAGTGAGAGAGCTCCTCTATCTTCCATAGATTTGGAGACATTAGAGGATTTTTTCGCCAGTGAGACATCATCAAGTGATGAGTCTAAAGAGAGATCCACCACGGAAGACATCTATCAGATCACTTTGAATGAGCCGATAGAGGCCCAAGATCGTATAAGAGATGCAGATGTTATCAAGCTAGACCTTGGCATGCCAAATGATTCGCGGCCAATGAAATTAGGTTCTGTGCTCAGTTCAGCAGAAAGGGAGGACTATGTGTCCCTAATTCAAGAATTCCGCAATATCTTTGCCTGGAGTTATGATGAGCTGAGAGGCATTCCTCCCAGCCTGGCTGTTCATACTATTCCTGTAAAAGTGGGCAATCGTCCTGTACGACAGAAAGTAAGGTGTATGCCTTTTGAACTGAGGGACGGGCTGTTTGAAGAGTTACAGAAGCTGAGAAAAGCTGGTTTAATCTTCCCTGTTCAACACACAGAATGGTGTTCGCCAGTTGTGATCAGGAAGAAGAAAAATAATCAAATTCGATTATGTGCAGATTTTAGAGAGCTGAATAAGCAGACGGTTAAGGACTACTACATGTTGCCATTCATTGACCAGATTTTGGATCAATTAGCGGGTAGGGAGATATATTCGTTTATGGATTGCTTTGCAGGATATAACCAGATGGCCATTGCAAAAGAGGACAAGTTGAAAACAACCTTTATTACTGTCTTTGGTACTTTTGCATACCATGTGATGGCCTTTGATTTATGCAATGTGCCTAGTTCATGGCAACAAACAGTAGATAAGACATTCTGTGACATATCCCCTAAAGAGTTGAAGGTGTTTATTGATGACTTAGGGGCCACCACCATGAGAGAAAGGCAGGTGATCATTTTAAAAAAGTGCTTTGAGCGCTGCAGACAATTTTGTATCACTCTTAACCCATGGAAGTGCGTTTTTGGCGTACCTTATGGGCTCTTGATGGGCCATGTGGTCAGTTTGGTAGGAATTGCGATAGATCCCGAGAAGGTCAAAGTCATAGTTGCCATGGGTCCAGCACGCACTCCGAAAGAAGTTCATAGCTTTCTGTCTTCAGTTGGTTATTACCATAGATTCATAAATGCCTTGGCAGAAAGAACATTGCCACTTACAAATTTATTGTCATTTAGCTGTTTGTTTGTGTGGGGTGAACTCTGTAAGGTAGCTTTCGAGGATGTGAAGCAGGAGCTAGTCAAAGCTCCCGTTTTAAAAGCACCTAAAAGAGGTGAGGTGTTCTATATATTTTCAGCACAGCCACCATGCATAGTATCAGCTTCTCCATATATTTTCAGAGATCAATTATACCTACATGGAGAAGTTGTGCCTTGCGATGGTCTTTGGGACCAAGAAATTCAGGCATTATATTCTCTATGAGAAAGTTGTGCTTTATACAAAGGTGGAGGGGCTTCGATTATTGATGAATAAGCTGCAACCACCTGATTGTCTAGCGAAGTTGTTAATCACTTTGCAGGAGTTTGATTATGAAATCAAGAGTAAGCCACCAAGGTTGCAAGGCATCGTGGAATGTCTTGTGGACTTTGGGGAGCCAAAAGAATCTGTGGGGCTGAAGATAGTGACATGGAGTCGTTATTTAAGATAGATACGATATCCATTCCCTCTTGGTATGCTGCAATAACACATTATTTATCGATAGGAGAGGCTGGATCTGAACTATCTAAAGTTGAGGGAAGGAAAATTAAGCAGCAGGCATTAAAGTTTTCCTTGATCGTAGGTACATAATATCGGCAAGGGCTTGATAACATCTATCGCCGATGTGTGATGCCTGATGAGGTGCCATTCATTTTGGAAGAGTGCCATGATTCCCTTGCGGAGGCCATTTTGTTGGACGGCTTACAGCACAAAAGGCTTTAAGAGTAGGTTATTCGTGGCCTGCCATCTTCCAGGATCTGTTCACGTATGTTAAGAGATGTGATATTTGTCAACGACATGATAGTCGAGAGAATAGGAAAAGACCACTCACCCCTATTATGGCGATACTTCCATTTGAGAAGTGGGGAATAGACTTTGTGTGTCCTATTACTCCGTCGTTGATTGTGCAAAAGAGGTATATCATTGTAGCGACTGACTACTTCACAAAGTGGTCAGAAGCATGTGCAACAAGGAAAAATACCATATCGGGGAATATGGGAATTTCCCATAAGTTTGGGACACGTGGTCAAATCTTTGGATTTGTCATAACTTGAACACTATAACTCCAAATCGAGTGCTCTATAGCTCTATAGATTCCATTTTTCAAGCTTTTTCCAATGATAGGTCACGTCATATGGTTTTGAGAAACTTATGGGCATGTTATCTGGGTGCCACCTTTTTAATATTCAAAAAATGGGAATTGGGAGATTCCCAAACTCACTAATATTGCGTTGAAAGATGATACCAAAGAAACTGCTAGTTTCCTTTTGGAGCAGATAATATGCCACTTTGGTCCCCCTAAAGAATTAGTGTCGGACCACGGAACCCATTTCCTGAATAAGGTGATCAAAAGCTTGATACAGGCTTGGCAGATCAAGCACAACAAAACGGCTCCTTATAATCTGCAGGCAAATGGGCAGGTTGAAAGTACCAACAATCAGCTTGTGGGTATCCTATCGAAAGTCGTATATGAAAAGAAACGCGACTAGGACAAGAAGTTGTATGTGGCGGTATGGGCATATAATACCACGTTCAAGCGAGCCACTGGCCACACACCGTTCAAACTAGTTTATGGTGAAGAGTGCGTTTTTCCCTTAGAAATTGAGTTACCGACCATTAGATTCGCAATAAACCATTCTTTGGGTAATGAGGACGCCCTATTAGAGCGATTTACGACTTTAGCGCACCTCGATGAACTTAAGTTGCAAAGCCTGTTACATCAAGAGGTGGCTAAATGTCGCATGAAACAGTTGCATGACCTGAAAGCGAATACGTATACCTTTAAATAGGGGCAACTGGTTTTTTATTCTGATGCGCGTAGGGAGCTGTTCCCAGGAAAGTTGGAACCTAAATGGGATGGACCCTACAAGATTGTTAGGTTAGGGAAGAATAGGTCTACAACCCTATTAGCTGATTTAGAGGGAGTAGAGTTTCAGAATAAGGTTAATCTTAATAAGATTAAACCTTATTATTTCTAAGTCTGCTAATACAAAGAAAATGCATTGGAGGTACATACTGGGGATGATCTGAGACCTGCGGAAGAGTTTAAAAGACAGTTGATGGGTCAATTAATCTCATATTTGGAGCACCCATATCTCAAGCAAAGATACCATCAGGGAAAACTTATCTGGTGGAGCAAAGGGTATAAAGTGATTGAGCAAGAAGAGGGAACCTTTGTGTGGGAGATCAAAGTCTTCTGCCATCACTGCTTACGGCTGTTGACGAGTATCCCTGTTGACTTCAATGGTGGGATAGAGCCATCAGTTCATCCTCTCAATATGCTAAACTTTGATTACCATAATTACGAATAGAGGGGTATGTGATGGCTGGCTATGTAAACCCATTGTGGACGTATACATTATATTTTGATGGAGCGTCCAGGGGCCCTAATAGAAAAGGAACTGTTGGAGTAGTAATTCGAGACCCCTGACGAAGAGTTACGATGAAGTTAGCTACTTATCTCGGGGTAGGATTCACTAACAATATGGAGGAGTATAAAGCCTTGATTATGGGCTGCATATTGCCAAGCAAGGTGGTATTCGTTGATTGTTAGTAAAAGGGGATTCGTAGTTGATCTTGAATCAGGTAGATGGGACATACATAGTGCGGAATCCCATTGTTTGTATGTATCATCAGACTGCGATGACCCTACTTGAGGAGTTTGAGAGAGTGTCTTTTCAGCTAATTCCATGTTACTAGAATCAGTTTGCGGATTCATTGGCAAATCTTGCTTATGAGGAAGACCTCTTCTTTAATTGTGGTCCTAGTTTGGATATTGTGATCAATGATGGAACAGGACCCGGTCGCTTGTGGGGTATGTTCTCAGAACATGCAGTATATGGCAGACAATGGTTGATATAGGTGATGCAAAGAGTAGTCGAGACAAATCTACCGTTATTATCTGGGACCCATAGGTTGATTAGACAACATATTATGCGTATCCCTCTTGCTATCTGTGCAGGAGGGATGGATCATAACCTCATGCATTTAGTTTAGGGCTACAAGCCTGTTTATTCTCCTTGGGAGGGAACCTATTATTGTATATCTTGATTCTTCGAGGGAAGGATGTGTAGGTGATATTCTGTTTGATCTCGTTAGGTCAAGAGGGCCAGTTTTGCGAGGTTATATTGTTTCATTTCATTAGGCCAAGAGGGCCGATTAAGTTTTGTAGCGAAGTGTTTTATTTCATTAGGCCAAGAGGGCCCGTTGTTTGTTTAGTGCAGGTGCGGTTAATGGTTTCTTGTTTGAGTCCTATGTTGAGAGATTCCGTGGAGCTCGAGGGAGCCTTTGTCGCGGCATCGACGCTTGTGGCCCTATCTAGGTGATATCTATCCTTTATGAGTACTGTGGTTTTGATGATATATGTGGTTGTGTAATTGTTGAGGGGTTTTTCGTTTCCTGTTGGGGACCGGCGTCCAAGGCATGAAATCCCGAGGTTTCAGTTTAGGATGTTTGAGGGAGGTCTGAGTAGTCATTGCCTCCTGTAAAGACATTGTCAGACATCAAAACACCTGTTCTAGAAGGGAGTTCTAGTGATCCTGTTCTGCTAGCTTGCTAGGCAGCTGTTCTAGCGCTCTTGTTAGTTGTGAGGCCGTTAGGGAAGCCTGCAGAAGGAAAAAAGATGATAAAGAAAAAGAAACCCTGAAATATCTTAAAGAAAATAAAAATATACAAAGGTGTGTAAAAAGGGGTTCTAACCCCTATCAAAGAAAAGAAAAGAAAGAAATGAAAATGTGTATGCAGTGGATCATTGCCTAGCGAAGGCCTGGTAGGTTCTTGGGGACGAGTTAGACCCAGGGCCGATGCCTTGTCTTCCTAGGGGTGGCATCTTGCTAGCAAAAGGAAAAATAAGGAGGGTTGGAGCGACAATAAAAGTGAGCATAAAAAAAGGATTAAGTGTCGCCTTGCAAGGGCTTGGTAGGTTCTTGGGTACCGAGATAGGACCTGAGACCGATTCCTGTTCTCCTTGGGTCACTAGTCTCAGCTCCCTCCTTTTTGCATGCCCGAGTATGGAAAAAATAAAAACCCTAAAAGAAGAAATAAGTTAAAGAAACTACTTCTTGATTAGGCTATAGGAGTCCTCACCTAGTAGGAACTCCTAGTTGTGTTTTCCTTAGTTAGGTAGGTAGTTCAGACCACCACTTAGGGCAACCTTGTTGATAGTTCTTTTTAGCTTGGCCGTGTTGGAGCAATTGGTTAGTGACTAGCTTTGGATATTCTATCAGATTATGATAGGCCTACTCGTTGTGGATGTCATGCCTTGGTTTTATCAAGGGGTAGGGTGAGCATTGTGCTGTGTCTAGTATGTATTTATTTTGTATCAACTTGATGCTTCCTTTGGTTGTTTTGTGCAGATCTACTGTGGGACTCGATGGGCTAAGTCGCCCTATCCTGTGGTTGCCAATGAGAGCGGAATTTTGGTGCTGAGAAGTGCTTAAAAATAGCTAAAAATTACGAATACCAAGGGAAAAATATTCAACGTCGAAGGCGGCGGCTCGATCTAGGACGATTTTAAGCGCCAATGTGCTTTAAAGGCGCCCGAGCGACACTTGTTGATTTTTCATAATTTTTCAGACAGTCCTGCAGGTTGACAAGAGTTATTGGCCAATGTGGGATGCCAAGCCGAATGCCTAGGATTTTTCAGAGCTCAATTCCGAGTCCGGACGGGAAAAAGGCCAAGAAATGGTCAAGATTTGAAAGGGTGGCCACAACATGGACCAAAGGGGGGGTGCCCTTTGGGGGAATTTTAACCCCCCCAACCAAAAGGCATGCAAATGAGGAATTGTGGGAAGAGAGAGATGGAAAAACGTGGCCAACAGAAGGCGCCGAAAAATGCGCCATGGAGGATGGAGAGGCAACTTGCATGCTGCACACAACCTATGCAAATGATCATTGGCCTTGTCTACCTTCTCCCTGCTGATCATATCGCCGCCTCTCACCCCTCAAATGGTGGTCTCTATGAAGAATTCTGATTTCAGTATTTCTCTCTCCTCCCTCTCTCTCCCCTAAAGGCAGATTCATGTGGTGAAGAAGAAGAACAAGAATGGATGACAGATGCTCGTCCAATGAAGACCAGATTACTCCGTGGTGCAAGGGGAAGGAAGATTGCTGATTGTGGATTGTCATGAGCATTAATGGTAGCTGGAAATCAGTCTCCAGATATGGCAAATAAAAACCCGCAACCCGCAAAGAACGGTAATCTCATTTTTACAAAGGAAATTGATGTCTTATGCAATTTGCTTCATGAATATTTGTTCCCATGGGATGATTATACATTATGATGCTGTTTACAATGTCTTTCAACTGTTTATGATCAGAAAATCAGAAAATCATAAGTGGTGTGGATGAAATTTGTAGTGTAAAACTCGTAAAACACATGAAATATGGGGAACTTGGGTGTTTTTGAGATATCAATGGAAAATATAATAAGACACACCAAGTTAACTTGTGTTCTTTCTACAAATGAACCTAAGGGCCACAGCCCATAACTCATTTTGAATTTTCAGTCATTTAATATTGTAAAAAATACAAGAAAAATAGGAAAAATGGGAAAAAATAGGGGAAAAATGGATTTTGAGTGCCAAAAATTAAGGAAAAATAAGAACCATGTTTGTGGATGTATGGGGAGTCTGAAGTATGAGTTTTAGCCTCATCTCAGCCCTACCTTTATGTTTTAGTGTGTTTTTATGGCTTTTTATACAATAAAAATGTAGAAAATGAACCCTAAACCTATGCACGATGCACAACCTAGATGGGTGAGGGGGTAGAGTGTATAAAAGGTGTTCAAATGCTGAATGAAATGATGAAAAGCTTGCTGGTTTTTATGCATATCATTTAGATTGGTCGAAAATTAAAAATTAAGGACCTAGTAGCACGAGGGTTTCTCGGTGCTAGGTTCATGCAACGCCCCATACGAGCGATAGTCGAAATCATTGAAAGAAATGTTTTCCACATGTGCACAAATGTAGATTTTCTTAATTGTTTGAGCACATGGACATTCACAATTTTCATGAAGCAAGAATGATAAAAAGTATCACACAATACCTCCTGGATGCATGGCAATTGCTTTTTAGAGGAACATGACCAACATTGAGTGAGTAAGGTTGTCCAAGCTGTAGGCTAGGCGTTGGGTCTAAGGGAAAAGTAAAGTGAAGTATGGTACATTTCCAAATACGAATTAATTGGTACCTTGAGTGGAAATGTGTGCGATATTGTGTTATATATGTTTAGCGACGCATCAAGGGGCCAATCCCCAAGGTGTAGGAGAGTCGAAGTGAGGTAGCGGCAGTCAGCCGTGGGAGGACCTCCTATGTTTGTGCTTTGTGCTATTTGGCAATGTGCTGGGACTCCCTCTGAGGAGTGTTAATTGGGATAGATTTGGACTACGAGACATGATACAAACGCAAGATGTTTAGGAAGATGATGTATGTGTCATCCACGCTCATGGCCGCGAGGCCGTGGGGTTGTTGAGCACATGATAGAGGTCCAGCTAGTGCATGAGCCAGTGCCGGCCCGTTTTAGGTCCCATCAGTGGTGCGTCTGTCGGGAGCTGCTTAGAAGTGGCGGTCCTCGAACCCTAGTTGTCTAGGGACCAGTTAGCAGTTTATGCTAAAGGATACTGAGATTGACCCGTTATTCATCGATAAGCATCGTCTAGCCGAAATCCAAAAGCAAGAGAGAGACGAAAGAGCTAGGCGACGTACTGAAATTTTTAGGAGGTATTCCCCTAAGCGTAGCGATGCTGAACCCTTACGAGGGAGTGGATCTAGTGGTCTTGGAGCCACAAGTAGTAAGTTAGGAGAAGGTGGAAGCTCTAGTGCTCCCCTTTCTCCCATAAGTCAGTCTACATCAAGTGCGGGAGGTGTAACCCCACTGTCCCCTATTCCCAGTGCAAATCCAATTTCCGTCATGGTGCAGCCTATTGCAAGTCCTGCAGGAACGACGGATTTGCCAGCTCTAGGTTACCCACTGCCCATTTTTAATGGGCTAGTTGAGGAAGATGCGGAACTCCACATCATGGAGTTTCAAAAGCTGATGTTTAACTGTTGCATCCAAGAATAAGGACATTTAATGATGTTCTTCAATATGAATCTCAAAGGAAGAGCTGCTATATGGTATCATGGTTTAGAAGCTAGAACCATATTGCATATTGATTCATTTTATGGAGCTTTTCGAAGGGAGTTTGCCCCTGAACGGGGTGGGCAATATTGATTGCGTGTACTCAACGTGACCTGCCAAGAACCACAGGAGGATATTCGTGCTTACGCGAAGAAAATAAAAGAGGTTTTCTGTAAGTTGGACATCTCTATCCCTATCCCCGCAGCTGCCCAATTGCAATATTTCCTACATGGTTTGGACTTTAATATTCAGTTATAGTTGAGTAGTGTCCCTTTGGGGGATATAGATACTGCCATTACAAGAGCACAAGAAGTGGAATCTCGACTACAAGCAGCCTATGCCTCTCGAGGCAATTCGAATATGGGTCTAGCATTGGGAAATAATATGGCAACGGCCAATGGCAGTGGTAGCCAAGGGAAAGTGATGGCTAATCCTAATGGGAGAGTGAATATGATGCAAAATGAGCCTTTATTACTAGCTACCCCTAGCATGTCAATGTCTACGGGCAGTCAAATGGCTCCAAATGGTGGAGGCCAAGCAGTTAATTCTAATACCATGCCTGTGGTTCAACAACAAGTGCCTAATTGAAGCGTCAGGCCGATGGAACGATAGGGTAATGATCAAGGCTACGAGTCGAGCACTTCCAATGTTCTTGGCGAGGTTAAGGAAATGATGAAGCATTATACCGACATTATTACGGAGCAATATCGAAAAATAGCCGTTGATTTTAACTTCCTTAAAAAACAACAAAATTTGATAGGAAGTAGATACCCAGATGAGGGTGCACCTTTGAGGTTTAGCTGCAAATGGTGTGGTGGGCAACATTATCCACGAAATTGCCCAAATGTCAAGTGCAACATCTGTGGAAAATTCGGCCATTTAGCAGTCACTTGCTGGAGTAAGATTAGTTCTCTCCAGTGAGGTAGTCCGCAACCAAGGCCTGTTAATCATTGTGTGCAAGGAAATGATTCCCAGCGAGAAGACGGGCCTAAACAAATACTCCAATGACCAAAGACTACAGTGGAAGAGCTGCCTAGTGGTAGTGGGGTTAGTTTGATTGAGGCTGTGTGTGTTAATGATGCTGAAACCTCTAATCTGCGAGCTATCCTTACAAGAGTTCAAAAGGGTAGAGAGGCCGACAAGGATAAGCCTGTCGACGGAAACCCTAAACAAGGCGACAAAGGAACGCAAGTTCTGGATCCTGCCATGGAAGGGGGACCTCTGAAGCCTGTGGAGAGTAAAGCCGATGCTAAGAAGGATAAGGAACCACCGAGGAAGAACGTGAAAGTTAAAAAAGAGGCAATGAAGCCGGTTCAGCGACCTAAAGAGCGGATGGTTTGGCATCAAAAGCGAACTCTATCGAACTATCATGAATTCGATTTGGCGAGCTCTCTTTGCGAAGACAAGCCAGATGTGAACCTTCTAGATCTTATTAAGATTTCCCTAGGAGTACGCAAGGAATTTAGAAAGATCTTGCGTATCGGTTATATCATAGAACCTTTGGGTATTGCACGACTTGGTGATGACTGGTTCGAGCATGTTAAGAAGCATTGCCCAAGGGTTGCAGCCTATGTCGATGGGATATTAGTAGATTATGCTATTATCAACATGGGATCATCTGTTAACATTATGAGTTCTGAACTGATGGAAAGGTTGGGTCTTGCGATCCAGAAAGCTACCTCCACAATTCTCAGAATGACGGATGATAGTTTGAGACAGCCGAAAGGTTGCATTACTAAGGTTTATGTCACTGTTGCAAATGTAGAATGTCTGCTAGACTTTAGGGTAATTCGTTTTGCAGGGCATCCAAGTTACCAAGTATTACTTGGATGGCCTTGGATCTTGCAAGTGGACTGCCAAGTGGATATACCCGCCAGTCGACTGATGTTCGGCAGAGGTGCTCAGCGCGTGGTGATTGATGCTTATCTTCAGTCTCCACAAAGTGAGAGAGCTCCTCTATCTTCCATAGAATTGGAGACATTAGAGGATTTATCCGCCAGTGAGACATCATCAAGTGATGAGTCCAAAGAGGGATCCACCATGGAAGACATCTATCAGATCACTTTGAACGAGCCGATAGAGACCCAAGATCGTATAAGAGATGCACATGTTATCGAGCTAGACCAATGATTCACGGCCAATGAAATTAGGTTCTATGCTCAGTTTAGCAGAAAGGGAGGACTATGTGTCCCTAATTCAAGAATTCCACGATATCTTTGCCTGGAGTTATGATGAGCTGAGAGGCATTCCTCCCAGCTTGGCTGTTGATACTATTCTTGTAAAAGAGGGCAGTCGTCCTATACGGCAGAAAGTAAGGCGTATGCCTTTCAAACTCAGGGACGGGCTGTTTGAAGAGTTACAAAAGCTGAGAAAAGCTGGTTTAATCTTCCCTGTTCAACACACGGAATGGTGTTCGGCAGTTGTGATCAAGAAGAAGAAAAATAATCAAATTTGATTATGTGTAGATTTTAGAGAGATAAATAAGCAGACGGTTAAGCACTACTACCCGTTGCCATTCATTGACCAAATTTTGGATCAATTAGCGGGTAGGGAGATATATTCGTTTATGGATTGCTTTGCAGGATATAACCAAATGGCAATTGCAAAAGAGGACAAGTTGAAAACAACCTTTATTACTGTCTTTGGTACTTTTGCGTACCATGTGATGGCCTTTGGTTTATGCAATGCGCCTGGTTCATGGCAACGAACAGCAGATAAGACATTCGGTGACATATCCCCTGAAGAGTTGAAGGTGTTTATTGATGACTTAGGGGCCGCCACCGTGAGAGAAAGGCAGTTGATCATTTTAAGAAAGTGCTTTGAGCGCTGCAGACAATTTTATATTGCTCTTAACCCATGGAAGTGCGTTTTTGGCGTACCTTATGGGCTCTTGCTGGGCCATGTGGTCAGTTCGGTAGGAATTGCGACTGATCCCGAGAAGGTCAAAGTCATAGTTGCCATGGGTCCACCACGCACTCCAAAAGAAGTTCATAGCTTTCTGTCTTTGGTTGGTTATTACCATAGATTCATAAATCCCTTGGCAGAAAGAACGTTGCCGCTTACAATTTTATTGTCCTTTAGCTGTTTGTTTGTATGGGGTGACCACTGTAAGATAGCTTTCGAGGATGTGAAGTAGGAGCTAGTCAAAGCTCCCATTTTAAAAGCACCTAAAAGAGGTGAGGTGTTCTATATATTTTCAGCAGCCACCATGCATAGTATCACCTGCTGCTATTTAGCCCAAATTTGGGAAGAAAAGTGGTATCACCCGATTGCTTTTGCTAGCCAAAAATTGGGCATTTCAGAGATCAATTATACCTACATGGAGAAGTTGTGTCTTGCGATGGTCTTTGGGACCAAGAAATTCAAGCATTATATTCTCTATGAGAAAGTTATGCTTTATACGAAGGCAGAGGGGCTTCGATTATTGATGAATAAGCTATAGCCACCAGATTGTCTAGCGAAGTGATTAATCACTTTGCAGGAGTTTGATTATGAAATTAGGAGTAAGCCACCAAGGTTGCAAGGCATCGTGGAATGTCTTGTGGACTTTGGGGAGCCGAAAGAATCTATGGCTGAAGGTAGTGACATGGAGTCGTTATTTAAGATAGATACGGCGTCCATTCCCTCTTGGTATGCTGCAATAACGCATTATTTATTGACAGGAGAGGCTAGATCCGAACTATCTAAAGCTGAGAGAAGGAAAATTAAGCAGCAGGCATTAAAGTTTGCCTTGATCGCAGGTACATTATATCGGCAAGGGGTTGATGACATCTATCACCGATGTGTGATGCCTGACGAGGTGCCATTCATTTTGAAAGAGTGCCATGATTCCGCTTGCGGAGGCCATTTTGCTGGACGGCTTATAGCACAAAAGGCTTTAAGAGTAGGTTACTGGTGGCCTGCCATCTTCCAGGATGCATTCGTGTATGTTAAGAGATGTGATATTTGTCAATGACATGATAGTCGAGAGAATAGGAAAAGACCACTCACCCCTATTATGGCGATACTTCCATTTGAGAAGTGGGAAATAGACTTTGTGGGTCCTATTACTCCGTCGTCGACTGCGCAAAAGAGGTATATCATTGTAGCGACTGACTACTTCACAAAGTGGTCAGAAGCATGTGCAACAAGGAAAGATGATGCTAAATAAACTGCTAGTTTCCTTTTAGAGCAAATAATATGCCATTTTGGTCCCCCGAAAGAATTAGTGTCGAACCGCGGAACCCATTTCTTGAATAAGGTGATCAAAATCTTAACAGAGGCTTGGCAGATCAAGCACAACAAAATGACTCCTTATAATGCGCAGGAAAATGGGCAGCTTGAAAGTACCAACAATCAGCTTGTGGATATCCTATCGAAAGTCGTATCTGAAAAGAAACACGACTGGGACAAGAAGCTGTATGTGGCGGTATGGGCATATAATACCACGTACAAGCGAGCCATTGGCCACACGCCGTTCAAACTAGTTTATGGTGAAGAGTGTGTTTTACCCTTAGAAATTGAGTTACCGACCATTAGATTCGCAATAAACCATTCTTTGGGTAATGAGGACGCCCTATTAGATCGATTTACGACTTTAGCGCACCTCGATGAACTTAAGTTACAAAGCCTGTTACATCAAGAGGTGGCTAAACGTCGCATGAAACAGTTGCATGACCTGAAAGCGAAGAAGTATAACTTTAAGAAGGGGCAATCGGTTTTGTATTATGATGCGCGTAGGGAGCTGTTCCCAAGAATGTTGGAACCTAAATGGGATGGACCCTACAAGATTGTTAGGTTAGGGAAGAATAGGTCTACAGCCCTATTAGCTGATTTACAGGGAGTAGAGTTTCAGAATAAGGTTAATCTTTTCTAAGTCTGCTAATACAAAGAAAATGCATTGGAGGTCCATGCTGGGGATGATCTGAGACTTGCGGAAGAGTTTAAAAGATGGTTGATGGGTCAGTTAATCCCATATTTGGAGCACCCATATCTGGAGCAAAGATACCATTAGGGAAAACTTATCTGGTAAAGCAAAGGGTATAAAGTGATTGAGCAAGAAGACGGAACCTTTGTGTGGGAGATCAAAGTCTTCTGCCATCACTGCTTACGGCTGTTGACGAGTATCCCTGTTGACTTCAATGAAGAAGGTGAGATGGAGCCGTCAGTTCATCCTCTCAATATGCTAAACTTTGATTACCATAATTATGAATAGAGGGGTTTGTGATGGTTAGCTATGTAAACCCATTGTGGACGTATACATTATATTTTGATGGAGCATCCAGGGGCCCTAATAGAAAAGGAAGTGTTGGAGTAGTAATCCGGGACCCCCGACGAAGAGTTACAATGAAGTTAGCTGCTTATCTCGGGGTAGGATTCACGAACAATATGGCGGAGTATAAAGCCTTGATTATGGGAATGCATATTGCCAAACAAGGTGGTATTCGTCGATTGTTAGTAAAAGGTGATTCCCAGTTGATCCTGAATCAGGTAGATGGGACATACACAGTGTGGAATCCCATTCTTTGTATGTATCATCGGACTGCGATGACCCTACTTGAGGAGTTTGAGAGAGTGTCTTTTCACCTGATTCCACGTTACGGGAATCAGTTTGCGGATTCATTGGCAAATCTTGCTTATGAGGAAGACCTCTTCTTTAATTGTGGTCCTAGTTTGGATATTGTGATCAATGATGGAACATGACCCGGTTGCTTGTGGGGTATGTTATCAGAACATGCAGTATATGGTAGACGATGGTTGATATGGGTGATGCAAAGAGTAGCTGAGACAAATCTACCGTTATTATTTGGGACCCATACGTTGATTAGACAACATATTATGCATACACCTCTTGCTATCTTTGCAAAGGAGGGATGGGTCATAACCTCATGCATTTAGTTTAGGGCTACGAGCCTATTTATCCTCCTTGGGAGGGAGCCTATTATTGTATATCTGGATTATTCCAGGGAAGGATGTGTAGATGATATTCTGTTTGATCTCATTAGGCCAAGAGGGCCAGTTTTGCGAGGTTTTACTGTTTTATTTCAGTAGGCCAAGAGGGCCGATTAAGTTTTGTAGCGAAGTGTTTTATTTCATTAGGCGAAGAGGGCCTATTGTCTGTTTAGTGCAGGTGCGGTTAATGGTTTCTTGTTTGAGTCCTGTGCTTGACAGATTCCATGGAGCTGGAGGGAGCCTTTGTCGCGGCATCGACGCTTCTTGTGGCCCTATCCAGGTGATATCTATCCTTTATGAGTACTGTGGTTTTGATGATATATGTGGTTGTGTACTTGTTAAGGGGTTTTTCGTTTCCTATTGGGGACTGGCGTCCAAGGCATGAAGTTCCGAGGTTTCGGTTTAGGATGTTTGAGGGAGGTTTGAGTAGTCATTGCCTCCTGTAAAGACATTGTCAGACATCAAAACACCTGTTCTAGAAGGGAGTTCTAGTGACCTTGTTCTGCTAGCCTGCTAGACAGCTGTTCTAGGCGCTCTTGTTAGTTGTGAGGCCGTTAGGGAAGCCTGCAGAAGGAAAAAAGATGATAAAAAAAAAGAAACCCTGAAATATCTTAAAGAAAATAAAAATATACGAAGGTGTGTAAAAAGGGGTTCTAACCCCTATCAAAGAAAAGAAAAGAAAGAAATGAAAATGTGTATGCAATGGATCATTGCCTAGCGAAGGCCTGGTAGGTTCTTGGGGACGAGTCAGACCCAGGGCCGATGCCTTGTCTTCCTACGGGTGGCATCTTGCTAGCAAAAGGAAAAATAAGGAAGGTTGGAGTGACAGTAAAAGTGAGCGTCAAAAAAGGATTAAGTGTCGCCTTGCAAGGTTCTTGGGTACCGAGATAGGACCTGAGACCGATACCCTGTTCTCCTTGGGTCACTAGTCTCAGCTCCCTCCTTTTTACATGCTCGAGTATGGGAAAAAAAAAAACCCTAAAAGAAGAAATAAGTTAAAGAAACTACTTCTTGATCAGGCTATAGGAGTCCTCGCCTAGTAGGAACTCCTAGTTGTGTTGTCCTTAGTTAGGTAGGTAGTTCAGACCACCACTTAGGGCAACCTCGTTGATAGTTCTTTTTAGCTTGGCTGTGTTGGACGAGTTGGTTAGTGACTAGCTTCGGATCTTCTATCAGATTATGATAGGCCTACTCCTTGTGGATGTCATGCCTTGGTTTTGTCAGGGGGTAGGGTGAGCATTGTGCTGTGTCTAGTATGTATTTATTTTGTATCAACTTGATGCTTCCTTTGGTTGTTTTGTGCAGATCTACTGTGGGATTCAACGGGCTAAGTCGCCCTATCCCGTGGTTGCCAATGAGAGCGGAATTTTGGTGCTGAGAAGTGCTTAAAAATAGCTAAAAATTACGAATATCAAGGGAAAAATATTCAACGTCGAAGGCGGCGGCTCGATCTAGGACGATTTTAAGCGCCAAACTGCTTTAAAGGCGCCCGAGCGACACTTGTTGATTTTTCATACTTTTTCAAATAGTCGTGGGGGTTGACAAGAGTTATCGACCAATGCGGGATGCCAACCCGGACGCCCAAGATTTTTCAGAGCTCAATTTCGAGTCCGGACGTGGAAAAGGCCAAGAAATGGTCAAGATTTGAAAGGGTGGCCACAGCATGGACCAAAGGGGGGGTGCCCTTTGGGGGAATTTTAACCCCCCCAACCAAAAGGCATGCAAATGAGGAATCGTGGGAAGAGAGCGATGGAAAAATGTGGCCAACAGAGGGCGCTGAACAATGCGCCATGGAGGATGGAGAGGCAACTTGCATGCCGCACACAACCTATGCAAATGATCGTTGGCCTTGTCTACCTTCTCCTTGCTAATCATATCGCCGCCTCTCGCCCGTCAAATGGTGGTCTCTATGAAGAATTCTGATTTCAGTCTTTCTCTCTCCTCCCTCTCTCTCCCCTAAAGGCAGATTCATGTGGTGAAGAAGAAGAAGAAGAATGGATGACGGATGCTTGTCCAATGAAGACCAGATTGCTCCGTGGTGCAAGGGGAAGGAAGATTGCTGATTGTGGACTGTCATGAGCATTAATGGTGGCTGGAAATCAGTCCCGAGATATGGCAAATAAAAACCCACAACCCGCAAAGAATGGTAATCTCATTTTTACAAAGGAAATTGATGTTTTATGCAATTCGCTTCATGAATATTTGTTCCCATGGGATGATTATGCATTATGATGCTGTTTGCAATGTCTTTCAACAACAGAGAGACCTCTCATGGCAGGTTCAGTCCACCTTCCCAGCGCGGTTAACAACCCCCTTGGTTAGGGTCAGGCAGGCAGTCGAGGGTAACTGAAGCTGCCTCTCCCACTGTTACAAGCACAATCATTTCCATTGGTCGTTATTTTTTGCCAATTGCTAAGGAGTGAATCCTTCTTTCTGAATGCATCCAACACTCGATCTGGGATTAATTTTGACTTGTCAAGATCCCCTATATCGTGGGTTAGGGCCGTACCCTATTAACCCGACTTGATCAATACCTTAAGTTCATATGTTATTCCAATTTATTGGTTGGTCTTTTGGTTCCAAGCAATTATCTTTACCCAAGAAATATACTATATTAGGACAATTATTCATCCTCTTGCAAGATAACTTGCGTAAGAATCTGCCAACCTTATTCCAAGGAATTGGCCATTCCCTTGTGATCCAATCACAAGATTATGTGACTCTGCAACTTGTTGCACAGGTGTCGCATCAAACTATGGGACTATTCTATCCATCAACGGTGTCTTCTAATCACGGTGTCATGATTTGATATAACAATCCGTTCTTGATTGCATTAGGCCGACATTGTCGGTCCTAGGGTTTTGAGTTTCATCTTTTTAGCAAGAGATTCTTAGGAAAAAACCCTAGTTCTTTTCTCGCAAGTATGTCCTACTGTCCCTACATTCCGTGAATGTGGGCAAGTATTTAGGGTATAGGAGTTTCAGTTTTAGCAATACGTGCGACTAGGTAAATGTCTTCAATATGCTAACCCTAGTCAGTTCTTTGGGATACGTTGCATTGAATTAACCCTTCCTAGACGAGTACCTCGTGGCTTTAGGTGTTTAGGTTTAAACCAACTTAACCTGTCTATTTTTTTGAAGATAATTACGCTACCATTTCCATAACCACATGACTCATTGTCTACACGTAAGTTGATTTTCAACCCTAACTTTTCAGTTTAAGATCAAAGCATAGGTTAAGTTATAGCCTAATTCCAATTAATCATTCTATAACATGCAAACAAGATTCATGCTAAAACATGCAGCCTTTTTCAACTTTCATTTCCAAATGAATTTCTTGTATGTAGAACTTACACACTCTTTCATTGATTAAAAATATTAGGCCACTTGCCTAGAGTTAAATCTTCTTCATGCAACCCTAGCAATTTCCTACGGCTGCTAGCAACCTTCTTTAGGAATCATTTTGAAAAGGATGTTCAATAATGGGCCACTTGCCTAGAGTCAAATCTTCTTCATGCAACCCTAGCAATTTCCTACAGTTGCTAGCAACCTTCTTTAGGAATCATTTCGAAATAGATGTTCAATAATGCCATATGTGGTTTATTTCTTCCATGCTTAATCAACGTGTACTATCATAATTCTGTTTTGTAAAAATGGACATTAATCTAATTTCAATTCATTGCAATGCATAAAAACTACTTGCTAGAACTGCATAGCAATCTTCTGCTCACTTTATTTTGTTCATTTTATTGAAAATATTAATGACTGAATTATTTCTTCATGAGTTATTTCTTTTAAATTAGTCAAAGTATTTAAAGCGAAAAATGTATCCTATCTCCAAAAATCATCCATGCACAATTGAATTATAACGACGTAAATAAAAATTAGGAAGAAAAACCTGGACTTGTGGTGAGATGTCCACGTGGATATTAGGAGGCGATCCTCCTGCGGTTGCGCCTGGTGCCTTCTTAGGGGCCATCGCGAATTCCGCCTTTTCTCCTTGGACACAGAGTTATGATCTTGTCCGTCTCTTCATACCCAAAACTCCCCTTGTGAATTGGCTTTAGAAGGCCTTAAAGACTTGTGGGAGTTGCAATAGGAAAGATGGTTTTTTTTAATCCAGTGGTGGATAAACTGAACTTGAGGAGAATCACTTGGAAAGAAATGGGTTTAAAACTTTGTGGGGATGCTATGAAAATGGGTTTTTAAAAAAAAACCGGATATGGTAAGCTCTATGGGAGATGTATGGAAAGGAGAATCCACGGAAATGGAGTTTAAAAACACGGTTTTGTGGAATACAGGGTCCTAAATTCCGGAGTGAGAATGGGAAAAAGGAAGTGTAAGAGCCCACTTGTGAAGGGGTTAAATCCCGGGGAGGGGGTTTTAAAACCTTTCAAGGTAAGTCTTAGTAAAGCCACGGGAAAGGGCTTAGTGGATTTTTACAAGGTTTGGCGAGACCCCATGGAAAGTAGGGGGAAACAAGGGTGTATAAGCCCTTTTTTAAAAAAGCAATTTTATGTTGGGGGGGGTTTACCAAGCCCACATGGACAAGGGCTAAGAGGACCCACAAGGAGGAATGGGAGTGTAATGTGGAAGGAGGCTTAGGAGCCCCACCCTTGGAAGCTTCCAAGAAGCTTCTAAAGCTTCTAAAGCTTCTGGAGCTTTCAGAATCCCACGTGGAAGGAATGGAGGCGCAAAAGAAGACCCGATTTCTACAGCGGCGTCGACTTCCTCTTTCTCACACGCTTCCACCATGGCTCTACGATGGCAAACGCGATGCCTTCTCCTCTCCCAGTGGCTATGTCGGAAGTCCGTCCCTCCTCCTCTCTCCGCACCAACACTCCCCTTCTCAGTTGGCGGCGATGTGGGAGTCTCCCAACTAAGGGCAGCGCAACGTCTTGGCTCCTCCCTCTTGACGGCCAGCATCAACCCTCTTGCTCTACGCCAGCAACCAATTATGATAGCGTCAGAGTTCCTGACTCTTCCCTTCCTCCTCCAAAGCTCCCATAGACATGGTTTTATATGGAGAGGGAGAGGTAGCTCCCTCCCCCACGCGGCATTGGGCATGCTTCGTTCGTCTCATGGCATCCAACAAAAGCAGCTTGGTGGCCATTACTATTCCCTTCTCCTCCAGCATGACAGTCAGCTGGAGGAGAAAGGGATAATTTTTTTTTGCCATTATCCTATTAATTATCCAATTCAAATATTATCCCCATGACCTCTTCCCAAGAGGGGATTCATGCGACATATGCGGTTTCATAGTCCCAGTTTTTTCCACAGGAGATAATGATACATCGTATCTAAGTTCATTCCGTCCAGGACCCAATGTCGGCATTGTCTTTTGCCGAGAATTCATATGGCCTCAATATATATTTTCGGTAGAAATATTACATTCTCTCCCCCTTGGAGGATTCAAGATGTCCTCATCTCGAGATAAACTGGGGACATTGATGGTTGAGAGTGCTTTCATTAATCCAAGTGGCATCCTCCTCAAGATAATCTTTCCACTGGACGAGGCATTCTCTCAAGGTTCTGGATCTTAGTTGTCTCTCCCTAACATCTAAGATCCTATCACGCCTTAGTTCAAGGACTCCTTGACTAGGCATTACAACTTGTTGGTCATCGAGTACATGGTTAGGATTAGGTACATACTTCTTCATTAGGCTGATATGGAATACATTATGAACCTTTAGGTTCTCCAGGAGTTGCAGTCTATAAGCATTAGGTCCTAGGCACTTGAGGATCTTGTATGGTCCACAAAACTTTGGACTTAGCTTCTTGCAATCTCCTAAGGATAGGGAACTCTTCTTTGGGCGTACGTGAATGAAGACCATGTCTCCTTCTTCGAAGACTCTATCTTGATGCTTCAAATCCGTGTATGCCTTTTGTCTATCCTTGCCAGCTTGGATGTCCTGTCTTATTGACTTTATTTGGTCATCCATCTCTTCCAACATCTGCCTTGAAGCTTCAACCCTCAAGGTTGGATTTGAGAAGTTTAGAGGACTTCGATAGTCATGACCATACAATGCTTGGAAAGGGGTCATCTAAATGCTTTGTTGGTAAGAAGCATTGTAGGCAAATTCAACCAAAGGTAAGTATTGAATTCACCTTTTCGGCTCATGATAGCAATGTTCCCTAAGCATATCCTTGATAACTTGATTGACCCGTTCTGTTTGACCATCAGTTTGGGGATGGTAAGCTATGCTATATTACTTAAGTGAATTAGGTTCCAAGATAGATTAACTTGGACTCATAAACACAATCTTGAGTAGATAGGGATATGATTGAAAGTACAAAGTACAAGCCATTCTCATCAAATGATTGTCAAGTACATTGCTTTATAGTTGCAAGATAGTTCCACTTTTCCTCACTATGCCTATGGGATGCAAGGCAATTCTTCTAGATTGTTGCATGTCTCTTGCCTTACTGCTCCATTCAAAGCGACTATCATAGAAGTGTGATTGCATAATCCTCCACATTTGGCACCACACACTAATTGTTGAGACTTTTCATACCCTCTTATTGATTCAAGAGGTTCAACCACTACATTGAGGACTGCCTCTCACATAGTCTATGTGAGAGATCATGGATGCGCACTCCTTAGGCTCTCAAGCTGTCTACATCCTTCATCATGCAAGATGAGAGAATGAATAAGGTATGTGAGAGTACATGAGAAGAGATGGAGGCTTCACTCTTAATCCCTCATCCCACACACATTCTTTCTCATCCTTTCTATATCAATTTAATGATTAGGGTTTCCTTGTCCCTCTTAGACATTCTAGCCCTCTTTTTGGCCAAATGACTAATCACTTCTCCTTGCATGTACCTAGAGATATTGATCTACATATAGTTAACTCAAGTGCTACTTATTTCTCAATACAATTTACATGAGAGGTAGCCCAAATCTCTTTAAAAAATTGTGGCCCTTCTAAGCTCTTTTCTTTCTTCATAACTTTATATTTTTAACACTTTACCCATGTAACTTGTGTCATAGTAACACAATCTAGATGGGGAGGATGGCTTGGTCAATTGATGAAGATATCTTGGAGGAAAAGGAATCTTTGATGTTGTAAGGGAAAGTAGTGTTGATGGTGTTTTTTCGGTTGTGATAAAGAGGAGGATGATTGTCACCATGAGTTGGAGGAGGTTATAGGGAGAAAAAGGTACAAGCCATCGATCTTGATCATTTAAGATGCACGTAGTGTACCTTTCATGTAGCCACGCTCTCCCTACGGGGTGTGTCTATATGTCATGTGTAGTGTGAGGTACATATGCTGTGCATCAAGGAGTTGGGCTGAGTTCCAAGTAGACTTGGAACATTGTCCCACACTTGAGGACCCAGTTGGTAGAGGATTAGTGTGGTACTATGCCTAAGGTGACAAGTTTATCAAGAATGCTTAAGTTTACTTGCCATTGATGTGCCTTGATATTGTGGTATGAAGACATGGGCTAGGGGATGAAACCCTAGGTGCAGTGAGTGTTTCATTGTACTTCTCTTTTTCCTTATCTTTTTTCTTTTTCTCTTTTTTTGAAAAATTTTAATAGGCATCTACAACATCCTCCTATTAAATTTGAACATTTGGGCACTGCATAACTCTTGAGTTGAAGCTATGAAACCTCTACATCGCATTATCATGTCAACCATATGGACTAGGTTTGGGATGTGCTTGGATTCTTTGATAAGATTGTGGCTTCAAAGGACCTTTCCATCACTAGAATGAGAAATGGAGTAAATTATTTAATTTAAAAAATTTGTAATTCTAGTACCACTAGCTCTTGTTGGCACAATGACCATTATACCAACAATGAGGGATTCAACATGGAAGCATATAGTGGTTTAAGTATACATGCACTGTGGTACAATGATAAGGCAAAAGGAACAAGGTGTGATATGAAACTTCCATTAAGTAGAAAGTTTACACTTAGAATTTAGTTGCATTGAAAGTTTTCCCATAAGAAGTTCACTTAAGTTATACATTAGGCCTTGAGCTTAAGTTTTCTCCCATGGTAGGTTACTTATGATTAAGGGCCTAAGCATTACTTAGCCCTTCAACACTATATTAGGGAGTTTGGAAATTTTCATATACTTTGGAAATTTATAGGATGGTCAATATTTGGTAACATGGTTAAAATGTTACCTTCTTCCTTGAAGATAAAATGTTTTCTAGATACTATATAGATGATAGTACCAAGTTCCATCTTCAAAAAAGGGATTAAGATTTAACCACATGGTCAAATATTTATTTCTAATTTGAGAGTGGAACTAGGGAGATTCTTTAATTCTCTAGTATAATGTTCTTCATTAAAAAAAAGAGGTTTGATTTTGGAGTAGTTGGTTTCTCATTTGGAAAGGTGATCTTGGCTTTTGGGGTCTTTTATATCTCATCTAAAGAATCAAATATGGAGACAACCATATAACTTTGATGTATAAATCACAATTTTTAGCCATGGAATACGAGCTAGTAGCATTATTAGAGAGAGAAACACATAATGTTCTTCTATCAACATGGAAAATCCATTAGAAACCTTTGTAACTCCACTTATAGTAAGGTATGCTCCATTTTGAATTGCATTAGGACTATGCATGATAGTTGTCAAAGGAAAAGCTGAATACATAGAGGATTAATCAATTCCTACACTCAACCCAAGGCATGAGTGAGGGCATTGGGTTAGGTTGATGATGAAAGGTAGCACTAGAAGATGGAGAAGTGTCCTTGTATGTTGAAGTGTGCTAAAACTTGTAAAGAAGAATGACCAACAAACTAAGCAATATTTCCATGATAGCAAGAAATTCCCAAATTTGGTTGACATGGCCAAATTGGCCGCAAAAATGTTGGCAAACTTGAATAATATAATTTAAAAAATGTTGTATGACCATTTGGATCATATACTAGTTGGCTCATTCTAGCTAATGTGAACATAGCCCATATCCACTAAAAAGGAACCCTTCTTGTTACCCTCTCTTTTTGAACCTAGAGTAAAAGCTTGAGCCATAGCTTGGCATGGTTTTAGTATAACCTTCCAATAGATTAGATATGGCGTCTAGGTCAAGCATGAGGTGTTCCATCTATGCATCTCAATCCTAATTGTCTTCGTCTGATGCCATCCATGGCTAAATGAGCAAGATATCATAATCAACGATCCCTTAATGACAATGAAATTTATTGAGAGTTGGATACATGAGATCTTGATTGGCTACTTATTCAATAACTTAGAAGTCTTAACTTTTGTTTCATAAGACAATGTAATGTTAAAGTGCACCATTTCTATAGGTAGCTTGTCCCAGCCTACAAAACTATGTGGCTATAAGGACACAAACTCATGCCCTTCTGTCAATGATTCATTTTTTGGTTGTGTTTCCCAATGCAACAATTAGAAGAACTATATGCATCTCCATTTCTTGTCAAAAGGAATTGACTTGTAAGGTTCTTGATATAGGCTTTAGGTTTAGGCTTATTATATGTATATCATCATTGTCTCTTTATATGACTCCAATTTTTGGTTCTATTGGTCCCTCTATCCAGTTCTTTAGTTTAATCCATAGAACATGGCTTTGTTTTAGTAATTAGTTGAGAAATAGGGAGACTTGATTGAGGTTTTAGCATGGCAAGAAAGGTGGTACTTGTCTTTCTATGAGCTTTCTATGCCAATGCCCTCTGACACTCTATCTCCCATTCTCATTGCTTGAATAATGCTCAATTACAATGCCACTTGGTTCTTGATGAGGCACCTTGGGCACTTGATTTTCTCTTGATCCAATGTAGGTGGGGGTCAATAAATGTGTCACTTTTTAATATGTTTAGGCTTGGATGACTCATATCACACAAGATAACTAGAACTTGAATGTATTTAGATCCACCCAAAGTTCTCATTAAGTCATTGGAACTTAATATTGAATACTCAAGCTATTTTAGAGACCAAGTTTATTCCTAGAACACCTTATAAAGACTTCATGCCATGTGTGAATATTGCTTATCGCTTCATGAAGATAACTCAAATACTACAACATATGCATATAGTTGAATTCTTTTTGTAAATGGTCATTTGTATGATTTTTCTTATGGAACCTATAGTCGCATGACATTGCCCCCCATGGATCCCCCCACACATGTCCTATTGAGACTTTGTTGGGACACACACACTCTCCACTTGATCCCGTATCACCATGTGAAAACATGTTTGATGTAATTCACTACTGAGAAAATTTCAGCAATAATGCAATAGTCCCAAGTTGCAATCAAGTACCACACACCCACCAATTCAAAGGATTTGATGGTATGCTGGCAATGGAACCATGAAACCAACCTTCCTTCCGTGTATAGGTGGTAATCCATGATTACAACTTAATTACAGCAACAAACAATAAATGCAAATCTGAAAATACAAATTTACCTACTGATCTTGGACAATGCACACTTGATTGGCCCCAAAATTGGTACCCCTTTTGGTATTTATTTAGCTTCATTATGTATAAGAAATCATCTATATAAAAAGTATTAACTATAATACATATGAATGTATAAGATATATATTATTATTAATATACATAATACTTACATTATTATTATTGTTGGATGATTAATGTATATATTAACAATCATATATATTTTATATATTAATGATTAATTATTATGATAATTATAAAATATACAAACTAATATTAATATAAATATGTTTATTTATTATCACCAAGTAGTATCTACATACAAATGTTATTATGGATACAATCAACGATATATTATATATTATGCATCATATATGATATATTGCATTGTTTATTATTTATATAATATATTTTAATAAAACTAATTCAATGATTAATATGAGAACTAGTAAGTATAAAAATTTATTTACTAGTAATATGTATAATAAATATGAACTATTAACTACATTAAAAACATTATTATGTTGATATTCTAGTTACTTTATGAAGTATTTATTATTAGCATGTGTATACATGCATTCTCTTTATGTGTACTTGTTAATGATTATCAATGAGTTATTTATCACCAATTTATACCTTAATTTATAATAATAATAATAACTTTATTTATAAATGAATTACTATTGTTTGTCTATTAAATATAATTTAATTTATTTTTTACTGATATGTCACGCACACACACATTTTATGTACATATTTAGTTATATGTAAATTAATTATATATTTTTAATATTTATATGTCTACATATTTATCATTTGAATATATATTTATGTACCTTTATATATGTAGTTTCTATTTACATATATATAGTATTACTTATGAATAATTAATTTTCCAAACATGATAATGAGAGAAAGATGAGAGGGAAAAAAAGGAAGAGGGAGAAAAGGAAACATAGAGAGAGAGAAAGGAGAGAGAAAAAAGAAGAAAGAGAACGAAAATACAATAGCTTTATATGTTCCCTTTTGCCACATGAATCATGCCCTAGGATGTGAACCACCCTCATTGTCACTAAAATTAGTGCAAAGTATCAACCTAAAATTGATGTCGAGCACCAACCATTCTCCCATTGCAAATCTAAGCATAAAGTGCCCAGTTTCAACGACTGGGACCTTTTAGATCATGTTCCAAATTGAAAACATTTGGGTGCACATGATCATGAGGAGCTATTGAAAGCCTTAGGAGATTGCATATTCTCAAGCTAGCTTGAGAGATATTCTTTTGGTTATGCTTTCTTTTAGCTTTGCATGTCTTTTGAAAGTGACTTAAGACACTAATGAAAAATCTTTTGTCCCAATCTAGAAGTTCACAAAGAATAAATATAATATTTGTGTATTTCAATAAACAATCATTTTTAATTGATAACTATATAAGAAATCACTTTCTAAACTCATAATTAAGGTTTCTATAAGGAATGCACTCCTATGGTCAATAGTTGCACATTTTAATCAGCCAATACATGTAAGAAAATTGTGCTCTTGGACAAAATTTTCAGTAAGATTGAGAAAACATGAGAAATATAACTTGACTTTAAGATTCTTCATTTCTTTCATATGCACATTTCACCAGTAGTTTGTTCAAAAAGTATCTACTACACTACAATGAGGGAAAAAGTATCTACTAGAGTACAATGATCCAGTAGTAAAATATGAAATTCTAGTTCACTTGTATAAGTTATACTTAGCTTGGAAAAAAGGGAAAGATACAAATGCCTTAGCACATAGGGTGGACTTTTGGTGTTTGGATTTTAAATCTTGGGTGATGGATGTTTATCATTACATATTGAAATTTGTCTTTAGAATCTTAATCTCCTACATAAGAAAGAAAGACTACATAATATGCATACTAGGAGTTGTCACATGAAAATAAAAGTATATTCTTTCCCTATCACTTATTTATTTTGGGCCATAGAAAATATAGAATATATATGAAAATGGACTTGTGCAAGATTATTGTGAGGACACAATTGACATATTATTTCACTAAAAGATCTATTTCAAATTAGCTCAAGAAGAGAGATACATATAGTGCAATAAATTGGAAGTTAGTCTAATGAATTCTACAAGAGATATAATAAATATTCATTTCTTCTTCTCTTCTATGTATGGCATTGAGCATGTAAGAAAGAATATTGGTATAGGGATATTTCAAACCTGTGTGACTACAAATAGTAGTAGGCAAATTGTTATTAACTATAATAACTACAAAGACATACCATAAGATAATACAATGAATCCTCTTTCTTAATAAACTTATAGGTTTTCTCAACAAATGCCATAAAAATCACCCCTTCATAAGTGTAACCTTGTAAATCTATCCAAGTTTTATAAAAAAGGAAAAAACCCCATTAGTGAACTCATATGACACTAAAAATCGTGGAGGTGCATGTGCATGAGCTTTTACATAGAGTTCACTTGTACAATCTCTTAGCAAGCAACTCATAGGTGGAAAACATAAGATCATACTCATTTTGACAAGCTCTAACCAAGCTTAACTCATTTTCCTTCATAAAAGATAAGTAATTAAATTGACAACTCTCTTGTGAAATATATTTGTGATTAATGAGTGATGGACTTTTTCCAAAAAGAAGTTGGAAATGTTTCTTAATATTCAAGCTTACATGTTCACCTTGGTGATGGACTCCCTAGATTTTGTTTAGAGGTATCAATTTATGTATCTCTTAGATCAATTTTATAACCAATCTCTATTATACAATGAAAGGTGTTAGATGCAAGATAGCACGTATTGTTTCATCAATGCTAATTGCCATGCTCACATCTGAATCAACCTGAAGTGGATCTAGTGGATGGAAAATCTTCAATATATTTGTTTATTTATTGTTTAGAAATCTAGATTAAGTCCTATCCTTCACTTAATGAGATAGGGAACTCATCAGAATTTCTCCATTTATGAATAAGCGATTCAAGTAAACTCAAGCTAAGAGGGTCACTATTTTAAGATGCTCTCGCTATCATAACTATTGTAAAGATGGTTATTTAGACCTTCCTTCCTATTAAAAGACCCTAGACATTTTTTTTTAGCCTCTAGTTTACAAAACTATTGATGTCACCAAATATCATGGAATGGATTTTGTAAAAGAGTACCTATGATGAGATAATGAATCTTTGGCTTATCAAAAATTTAAAATACTCCCTAATTGTGCAAAGATTTGACATTTCTTTAAGACTTGCATTTCAATGTGGAAAAGTTTATAGAAATGTTGATAACTTGTATTAAACTAGTTCCTTGAAATGTAAATCAAGGTGTCACACCTATTACTAGTACCACCAAAAATCAAGAGAAGGAATTCCTTCTTAAACAAGTAAAGCCATTTGAATTTGATGGTAAGAGTAAAGATGTTTAAATGGATGCCAAGGTGTGGATTCAAACCATAGAGGATTACTTTCTCATAGCAAGGACTAGCATCCCTAATCAAGGCATGATAATCAAGATCTAATTGATAGAAGGAGCACCTCTATAATGAAAATAGTCGTATTGAGACAATGGAATCTTAGAATTGATCATCACATCGAATTAAATGAAAGAAGCTATGCATGAAGATATCTCCCATGGTCTTATTGCACCTTAAATAGGAATAAATTATTTTCCCTTTGCAAGTTAGAAACTTATTACTCCCTATTTGTGACAGTTAAGGAGTATGCCCTACCCATGGATACCACCTTGTTTTATTGGACATCTAGTTGACCCTTGGATCTTTAGGATCCCACAAAATTTTCCAGGCATCTTGTCCAAACCTACTAGCAGGAGATATTGGGGGCAAAGTTCTCCAAACAAATGTTTAATATATTCTCCACACAATAGAATAAGTAAAACGTTTTAAATATATATGAGTTTATCTTTGAGTGTGATAGAGTCTCTAACACAATAAAATAAATTGTTAAGTATTACAAACATTCTAAAGTGTGAAAACTTTTAACATTATAGAATGATAACACTTCAGCTTGATTTAAAATTTCCTATTTTATATTAAAAATTTATTTAAAAACTATAAAACACCTTATTTTTAACTCTTATCAAGAAACATTTAAAATATCCAAAAATCTCTTAACTTAATTTATATTTATTAAACTATTTACATATTTTAATTATTAATATAACTACATATTGTAACTAATGTAATCATCTAAGCTTTTTTTAAGTGTGAAATACCCTCTAACACAAAAGTGAAAAAAAAAATCCATTTTGAATTTTTCAATTTCAATGAACCTTGTATACTTTAGGTCAATTCAAGCTAGAAGCTTGAAAAAAAGCACTTGCAAAGCTTATGACATCGCAAGAATTTCTTGAGTATGTAAACATATTTTTTCATAAAAAAGCTTTTCATCTAAAATGTTTTCAATTGAAAAAAGTTTGACCAAAATGTAAGTAGTATTTGGCCATTTCTCTAAATTCTAATGGAACTTGTGATGAAAAATTGTTCATTGATATGAAGCCGAGTAGCAAAGACGATGAGGTCATTATAAGAAAAGAGAAGAAGGTGGAAAGAGACTGATGGAGAGAACTTTGAGAAGGGCGAGGAGCTCAATGCTCAAACTTTATAGCCTTGGCAAGGAGCTCAATGCTCTAACTCAAGCGACTCTCATAAAATTTTGATAAGGAATACTTCGAAGAGGCGAGGAGCTTAAAGCTTGAACTCAAGAGCCTCTCTCCTAGAACTTGTTGCAAGATCTTTGAAGAGGGCAAGGAGCACAAATCTCGAACTCAAAGCACCCTCACATGAGACTTGATGGTGAAAACTTGAATGTAGGCAAGGGGCTCAATGCACAACCTCAATCCACTCTCTTCAAATTTGATGGCCTCCCTCTATGAGAGCACCACTAGTGTCTCTCTTATATAGTTTCTCAAGATATTCATGTTTTCCAAAAGTCATAAAGCTTTTGAGTTTTATCTTTTCTCTAAGGCTAAAAAATTCTAAGTTGTTAAGGCCAAAACATAAAAGCCTTTAGGCTTTAATAGATTTAAAGCTATTAAACTTATCATTTTGAAAATTTCTTGATTTCATCACCCTTTATTTTTCTTTGTCATCAGGTTCAGTCCGTAATCAACGGCAGCCATGTCATCATTTGAATCATCACCTACTCTAATGCCATCAGCATTCAATAATTGTCATTAATCTTGCCATATCATCAACAATATCGGTCATCTTCTTTTCATCAATGATAGCTACCATTATACTTGTGTTTAGATTGAGCCATTTTTCCTACATTCCCGTGGAAAACACGCTGTCGGAGTGTTTGGGGTCGAAATTCTACCGCGGGGGTACAAGACAGCAGGGTGAAGGGAGATTCAAGGAGAGGAGTAGATGGAAGAGAAGGGGTTGAAAGAAATAGAAGATGTAAAAGAATACTCACAGAGTTGAAGCCTATTAGTTTATTTGTGCATTATGACAAGACAAATCTCTTGTAGACAAAAACGCACATAAAACAATACCTTTCTCTATGCTGCTCAAACTGCCAATCTGATCCCTCCATTGGCTCCAAAAATGGGGTAAAGTATTAGGACATCTATCCAGAATTCTGCCAGATCACTCCTTCTTCATCTCCCACTTCGGAGTGTTGTTCACTGCCTGAAAATAGTGATTGCGCATTACGGGATATTCTCATAGTAATCCATTTCACCTACCACAATCTTTACATCCGTGCTTCCATGACGACTCTCTTACCCAAACTCTAACATTACACCACAATCAAAGGTATATCATCTTTGTTGTATTCACTCTACTCAAAAGATTGCAATTACAAATGAAATCCAAAATGTGACTTAAACTAAAAAGAAAAGCAAGGATGGACCCTAAGAGAATGTTTGATTATCAAGTAATCATGATTAGGAAGGCAAGATACCCCAACAATTTCTTTGCTTACATGCAAATCCCTTAGAAAAATCCAAATCTCCAGGTTTATATTGATCCTCTTGTACATAGTTTCTTCTTAGCTATTTATACAACCATTTAGTGGTCATAAAAATGGGTAGTGCCTCCAAGTACTTTAAATAGTACATGTGCCATGTCCTATGAGATGCCTTGAAGACCTTGCATGCTAGCTTTTGTTGCGCCTTTTTAGCCTTATGTAAACTCAACCACTACTCCATGACTCGATGATGCAAACACACAAAAATTGTTTTAATTTTTCTACACAAAAGTTATTCATCCTTTTTACCTACCCATAGCCTTGGATCACATCTCTAATAATTCAGTGATTCTATTGTAAATGACATAGGGATTGCATATGACCATGTTGATCCCCTAAAAATTTTACAATATAGACTAATGAATCCATAGGGATTGCATATGACCATGTTGATCCCCTAAACATTTCACGATATAGAGCACCCTTCATTCATGGAGTCCTTGGGCCTTACCTTTTATTGCGCAAATCCTATTGATGTATTTATCAAGCATTTAGGGAAAAACATCGACCTATTGTGTACCATGCCTAGTACAATACATGACTCATCCACAATGTATATTAGCAAATGCATTTGATTGGTGAGGATGCATGTAGGAAAGTAATTCTCTACTAATAGCACAAGTATTTTAGTTCTTTACATCATTTGTGAAGGCTAAGATTTTTTTTCTAAGATATCCATTTTACAAGTTTGCCAAGGATGTATATAGCATCAAGTGGGCCTCTAGGATTAGTGGCCTTATAAGTTAACATTTTCCACAAGTTAGTGTAATTAGGAGAAATCAAACATTCCATAATGTTCTATGTGCTAGAAGGTGATGTGACGTTGTCATCTAATAGCTATATTGCATTGGGTAAATACTGAATGTATCCTCTTATTCATCCATCTCTCATTCATAAGATTGTGTTAAGAGCCTTGTCCAAACATAACAAAGATATCTACCTATCTAAGTCAAAGTACAAAATGCTTAGTATAATACCCATTAGCTCAAACATTTAAGTTTATCATGTCATTAAGGTCTCACTCAAGATTACTCTATCTCACTCTCATTTTCTCATTCTCTCATGACTTTGTGACCCTTCACACAAGTAACTTTCCTTTACTAATTGATGTCCCCAACTAGAAATAATAAGATTAATAGGAGTATAATAAGGTTGAACCAATCTTTTAAACCTAAAACCATTCACTATAGGTTTCAATATATTTTCCTTCAGGTCCTTCAACAAAAATGTGCATTGCCTAAGATCCTTCTAGATTATGAATGGTTTTTCATACCTAAGTTTCAATTTTTGGGGAAACTTTCCAGGTCTTGAATTTTACACCATAACCCAGTCCCCCTCTTCAAAAACTTTCCTCTTTATATGCCAGTTCACCCATGCTTGCCTTCTTGACTGTTTGACCCTTAATACATAGGTAGCTAGTATCCAATCCTCCTCTAATTTTAGGAGCAATTCCAATCTATGCTACACTATCTTTCACAATCTACTTTGTGTCTATGGCAATTCTTAGGATCGGAAGTACGAACTCCATGCTACCACAACCTATAAACCGTACACCAACCTTAAGGGTGTAAGTCTTGTTGTAACCTTATATGTAGTCCTAAAAGCCCATAATGTACAATCTAGCTTTGCATCCAAATCCTTCATGGTATCCTCAACTACGTCCTTCAAGATACGAAAAAGTGGAATATTGTTAGAGATCTCTACTTTTCGATCAGTGTGTGGATGATAGGGAGTGAACTTTTTATGTAAAATCATGTTCTTGGTTGTTAACATTTGAATGGTCTGATTCAAAAAGTGCTTACCCCTATTAGTATTTAGCTTTATAGGGCATCCAAACCTGGTCATGATATTCGAATATAAGTACCTGGCTACACTTGTTGCAACCGATTTAATGGGTCCAAAAAAATCTTTTCCTCATTTCTGAAATGACTCAAGCAAAATTACAAGATGATTCTACATACTATCTCTAACAAGAGGCTAATTCTTCTTCAAACATTGCAAGCACTACAAGGATATAGGGGAATAGCGACAACCATTTGCAACACAAATTAGCGGCATTGCTACTTGTATTGCAAATGGTCATCGCTATTTGATTGGCTATTTGCAACACAAATAGAGATAGTCCTCAGACGGAAATAAACGGGCCGAAACCCGAGCACGGCATTTTGCGTAAAAGAGTGAAAGAGAGAGTGAATTATATCGTGAATTTGGGAGGGAGAGGGAGAGAAAGAGGGAAAGAGGGAGAAGGAGAGCTTCTCACCACCGCTGCCACCATTCGCAAAGAAGAGGAGGGAGTGCACGAAGGGCAAAGAGGAGTTGCCGTTGTGAAGAGGAGCCACTAAATCCATCCTTGGACCTTTGCATTGAGTGCATTGCTCCCTCTTGGCTTGTTCTTGTTTTTTCTCCTTTTCTTTAGTTTTTTTTTTTGTTAAGAATGATGTGTATTGAAGGAGAAAGAGAGGAAATGAGGGAGGAAGGGAGAAAGAGAGGGAGAGGGAGGGAGAGAGGAGAAGGAATGGATGAAAAACAAAGAGAGGGTAAGATCTTGTTCTTTAATTTCTTCTTTTCTTGTTTGTAGTAGTAGTAGTAGTGGTGGTGGTGGTGGTGGTGGTGGTGGTGAGAGAGAGAGAGAGAGAGAAAGGTTTTGTTAAAGGTGCACCTTGGGTGTGTTCAATGATTCGAGAAGGCGCGTACTAGTAGTAGTAGTAATATCTATTCAATGCTTCGGGAAGGAAAGTACTAGTAGTAGTAGTGGTAGTAGTAGTAGTAGTGGTAGTAGTAGTAGTAGTAGTAGTAGTAGTAGTAGCAGTAGTAGTAGTAGTAGAGAGAGAAAGAGAGAGAGAGAGAGAGAGGTTTTGTTAAAGGTGCACCTTGGTTATGTTCGATGCTTCGGGAAGGCAAGTACTAGTAGTAGTGGTGGTGGTGGTGGTAGTAGTAGAGAGAGAGAGGGAGAGAGAGAAGTTTTGTTAAAGTTGCACCTTGGATGTGTTTGACGCTTATATATATATATATATATATATATATAGTTAAGGATGTACCTTAGGTGTGTTCCATGCTTTGGGAAGACGCAGAAAGCCTATGCCTCTAGGCCCGGTAAAGAGAAAGAGAGATTTGACTTGGATGTGAATGGATGGTTTTATTGGCATGCTTTGTGCTACCTCCTCATATGCTTTGCATATCAAGTCATACAGAAAGGAAAAAAGGTAGCAAGGTCCACTACAATACCATAGGACGCGGGGAACACTCCGACCTAGGGTAGCTAGTCTCTTGCCCCCATGCATAGCATATTAGACTTTACATATAGTAGGCCCAGGTGGGTGGAGACTTTACATACATTAATTTTGTTGAGTTACAAGAGAAGAAATCCCTTCTCAAACAATTTAAGAAAGATAAAAAGAATGATAACAAAAACAAAATTGCTTGTCGTAACGTAGACCAAATGGAAAACAATGAAGGCGATGATGTTCAAGATCGCGAGGTGTATCTTAATGTGCGGGTCCCATGTCCTTGTTGTCAATGTAAGCTAGCAATCAGACAAAAATGTCGATTGTCTATAGAACACATACGACGCTTCAGCGAGTTTCAATTAGAGATCATTGATCAGGTGATCTCAGATTTTGAGCAAATGGTAAAAAAAGTGTATATCAATCATGCATTTTATTCGCAAATTAGTTGAATATCATATACAAAAATATCGGATGTGGTCGTAAAATTTATTATAGGGAGGTGACATCTCATCCCAAGGAGGATTGCACCTTTTGCGCCGAGTTAGAAGAGTTTGTGGGGCGTGCAATGGATGGAGTGCTTGAGCCAATCCATCACTTGGAAGGCACTACCCAATCTATACTGTCAATACCAAAGGAGATAGGTAGCCTTTCATACTTTCCTACAATCTTGGAGCTTGAGATGGAGGCAATGATCGATGCATTGATGCCCATGGATGTCAAAACATCTGATCCACTTACAGAGGAAGCAACCATACTATTATATGATGGGTGCTGAGTGTCTTGCTTGAAGGCACTACTTGCATTCCTAAGTGTGCAAGCAAAATACAGGTGGAGCGATGTAAGTGTAATGAATTTATTCAGGTACCTTCTTTATACGCTTCATTGATTTCTTTTTGGCACCATTATGAAAAACAATTGTGCTTTTTCAAGGTGTTTTATGTTTTTTTTTTCAAGTTAAGTATCATATATTACCACTCGCAAATACCATGTGTGAGTCTCGTAATGATGTGTGACATGTTTTAGGAAATCTTGGCATGGACTACAATAGCATCCATGCATGTGTCAACAATTGGGTACTGTTTAGAGGAGAGTGCGAGACTATGGAGACATTTCCAAAGTATGGTACTCACAAGTATCGATAGGACTTGCAAGGGTAAACTCTCCCTCAAAATGTTCTTAGACACTTTCAGCTTATCCCCCGTATACATCACATATTTTGTACCTCCAACATGGCGAGCTTGACAATGTGGCATGCACAGAATAGATCCACAGATGGAGTCCAACAAATATCAATAGATTCATGGGCATGCAGCCACATTGACTCTACCTTTCCAAGCTTTGCCCAAGAGCCAAGGAATCTTTGGCTCGATCTTGCTATGGATGGCGTGAACCCATTTGGTCTACGCTCAACTTCTTATAGTGTGTGGCTTGTAGTCCTTGTTAACTACAATATCCCTCCACAAAGTCAAGAATATAGACATGTATCTTCATCCATTAGTCGATGAGCTTAAGTTTTTGTGGGAGGAGGGAGTCGCTATGGAAGATATGAGCAAGTGCATGGTCGAAGGTGTTGAGATATCGAGCTCCACTCGTGATACGCCAGGGTGACCGTTGTGTATTTATGTCACCGACGTGTCAGTTGCAGATGCGGTTGGTACACCGCCCATGAATAATAGCTACATGATAGCTATCCTTATCTATTCTAGTTCGTGGCTCAGTTAGTATGCCACCTTAGTTAGTTGAGTTTGGTTTGAGACCCATATAGAGGGTTCTTCTATTTCTTTGTACTAGAGTTCTTTTGGCTTACACAACTAAGAAGAGAAAAACTGTTTTTCAGCCTCCACCCTTGTGTGTCTTCCCCCATTGTGCAAGCAAGAAAGCTTCAAGCGAGACTCCTTCCTTCTCTCCCACAATCTTGACATGGTATCAGAGCCTTGTTCGTGGTAAGGAGCTCAAGAAAGCAAGCCAAGCTCGCGGTGTTCTGGTAAGAGGAGCAGTGTTGCTTTCATTTTCTGTTTTGGGAGCAGATCTCTGCAGGTAGCACAGCCGGAAATTGCAAGAGTGCATTGTCTCAGGTTGAGACGCCCTTTGCGGTGAAGCAAGAGGGCAGTATATGCTGCGGGAGTGAGCTTTAGCTCTTGGTGACCTTGTTATTTTGATTTGAGGCCATTTCGGGGCCTGTTTTGGAGGCGAAAGTTCTCTGCACGCACTCAGAAAAAGGCCCAGTTTTATGCTGTGCAACCACTGTTCTACAGGTCAGTGAAAAGTTACTGTAGAAATCGCATCGTATGCTTGTGCGCAGAGACATTGGGAGTTACAGAATCATCCCTGTTGCCTGTTGATGCAAAATCGTCACTAGGAAGTGACTGTGTGGTCAAATACCACTTTCGCCAGTTTTGCAGATTTGCCCTTGTGAGGGTGAAGCTGAGTTTTTGCAGTGACAGAATTTTTCGCAGTGTTCTGTAATGGCGTCTGATTCTCTTTCACAGATTGTCACTGAAAAGCTTGACAAGAACAACTTCCAGGCATGGAAGTTTAGAATGATGAATTTCCTTATGGGAAAAGGATATTGGGAATTTGTTGCAGGAAATGAAGAAGAACCAGTTCTTCTTGATGTTCCCAATCAACAGCAAATGCAGGCATTCAAAGCATGGCATGAGAGAGCCAGGAAAGTTATGTATTGGCTGTCTATCAGCATTTCAGACTCTATGATTGTGCATATTCAGGATGCAAGTACGCCAAAGGAGGCATGGGATACTTTGTCAAAAATGTACAGCACAAATACTCAAGCCAGGAAAATGCAGCTCAAGCAAGAGTTGCATAATGTGCAAAGAGAAAATATGAGCATCAACGACTACCACATGAAGGTGAAGAAGATTGCAGATGCACTTGCTTCCATTGGGTCGCCAGTGGAAGATGATGATTTAGTTTCTGTGACCTTGAATGGTCTAGGAAAGGATTATGCACAGTTTCGGACATCCATTTCAGTTCGTGAAAGATTTCCTGATTTTGAGGAGTTGATTGCTCTTCTAATTTCTGAGGAGCAAAGAAATGGTGGTGCATCTTCTTCAGGAGAAACTTCAAAAGAAGCTGTCTTCTACTCAAATGCTGGAAGAGGTAGAGGCAGAGGTAGAGGAGGCCGATTTGGAGGCCGTGGCAGAAATCAGAATATGCAGCAAACTCAAGAAAACCAGTCCTATGGAGGAGGACGTGGTAACTCTAGAGGCAGGGGGAGCCAAAGAGGTCATGGTGGATGGCAAAGAGGCCAAAATGCAAACAGTAATGTTGAATGCTACTACTGTGGTAAAATGGGTCATATGGCTAAAGACTGCTATAAAAAGCAGAATGACATCATGAATGGAAAACTGCAACAAGGGAATTATGCATCTTCTAGCAGACAGGGTGATGACAGAAATGAGCATTTGTTCATGGTGCAGCACATGAACAATTCTATGACAAGTGCAGAAGAAAGCAATGATGTATGGTATGTTGACTCAGGTGCATCAAACCACATGATAGGTCATGCAGAATGGATGGAGGATGCAAGGAAAATGGAAAAACCAGGATTTGTGGAGACTGGTGATGATACTGCACATCCTATTGTGCAGATTGGAAAAATTCCCTTGTCTATGCAGGATGGGAAAAAGAAATACCTGTCTGATGTATTTCATGTCCCGAATATCACCAAGAATCTGGTTTCTGTTGGTCAAATGGTTGAGCAGGGCTTGCAGGTTAGATTTAATCCTCATGGATGCTTTGTTGAGGATATGAAAAATAAAGGTCGCTTGATAGCAAAAGGAAAGAAGAAGGGCAGAATGTTTACATTGGATGCAGACATGCCTGAATTGAGTGCAGCAATGTTTGCACATGGGACCGGTGTAGTTGCAGATATTGATATCTGGCATAAACGCATTGGTCATGTTAATATTCAGCGACTTAAATCAATGCAGGCCCAAAACATTGTTGCAGGATTGCCTAAGTTCAAGGTTGCAGAAATGCATAAGGTATGTGAAGCCTGTCAATTTGGAAAACAGGCAAGGAAACCATTTCCTAGACATGTTCAAGAGAGTAAGAAGCCATTGGAATTAATCCACTCTGATGTGTGGACTACTAAAGCTGCATCTCTTGGAGGCTGTCATTATTTTGTCAGTTTTATTGATGACTATAGCAGAAAAGTTTGGGTGTATTTTATGAAAAAGAAAAGTGAAGTTTTTGGGCATTTCAAAACTCTTAAAGCTATGGTTGAAAAAGAAACAGGCGTGCAAGTAAAATGCCTAAGGTCAGATGGAGGGGGAGAGTACCTCTCAAATGAGTTTGCAAGGTTCCTACAGGAGCATGGCATAAAGCAGCAATATTCATGCAGTCATACCCCACAGCAAAATGGAATTGCAGAAAGAAAAAACAGACATATTGGAGAGGTATCTCGCGCCATGCTCAATGAAAAAGACTTGCCAGATTTTTATTGGGCTGAAGCAGTTGCTACGGCAGTCTACATAATGAACAGGACTCCCACTGCAGCAATACATGGAATGACTCCAGAGGAGAGGTATACTGGTAGGAAACCAGATATTTCTCATTTGAAATTTTTTGGTTGCATTGCCTATGTACATGTGCCAAATGAGCTGAGATCCAAGTTGGATCCAAAAGCTGAGAAGTGCATCTTTATTGGTTACTCTCTGCAGCAAAAAGGGTATAGATGCTATAACCCTTCTACTCGTAAGTTTACAGTGAGCAGAGATGTTGTTTTTTATGAGATGAGTAGCTGGTATAAACCAGTAAATGTGATTGATGATGTAGATGCACAAAATGGTAATGCTGCACAGAATTCACAGCAGCAGTCACAAAATATTAGTGGACCTGGAGCGTCCTCTAGTAGTGGTTCACATTCTTCGCCATGGACAGGCAGATTGAGATCAGGAGAATCTTCTCAAAGTAATGTAGATAGTGGTATGCAGGTATCACGAAAAGGAAAAGAGAAGGTTGATCAGCCCATGTTTGATGTGAATGCAGGTCACTCTTATGTGGATGGTGAATCTAGTGGCTCAGAACAGAGCATTGATGATGAGTTGGGTATTCCTTCTATTGTTACACCTGGAGTAAGGAAGACCAGGGATGTTTTGAGGGCACCTGGGAGTGAACCCATTTTGCGCAGGTCTACCAGAGTTAGGTATCCTGTGGATAGGCTGAAATATGATGGATTTACAGCCATTTACTATGCATATATGGTCAAGGTGATACAGGAACTAGAACCCACTTCTTTTGAGCAAGCCATGGGAAAAGAAAAATGGGAGAAAGCCATGGATGAAGAAATGGATGCCTTGGAAGCAAATGCTACATGGGAATTGGTACCTTTGCCTAAAGGTAAGAATGCAATTGGCTGTAAGTGGGTTTATAAGGTGAAGCACAATGCAGATGGTTCTATGAACAGATACAAGGCAAGATTAGTAGTCAAGGGGTATGCACAAACATATGGCATTGACTATGAAGAAACATTCAGTCCGGTTGCAAGGATGGCAACCGTAAGAGCAGTCATTGCTATGGCTGCATCAAAGGGATGGTCTTTACATCAGATGGATGTAAAGAATGCCTTCTTGCATGGTGATTTGCAAGAAGAGGTCTATATGGAGCAGCCACCAGGTTATGTGCATGCTGTTCATCCTGAGTTTGTTTGCAGGTTGAAGAAAGATTTGTATGGCTTGAAGCAAGCACCTAGAGAATGGTCTGACAAGATAGGACAGTATCTTGTCACTATTGGCTTTCAGATTTCCAAGGCAGATTTCTCACTTTATGTGAGGAAAACAGAGAAAGGTATTATGCTACTTGTCATTTATGTTGATGATTTGATTATGACAGGTGACAGTGATGAAGATATCCTTCATGTGAAAATGCTATTGAAGCAGAAGTTTGAGATGAAGGATTTGGGAGAGCTGCATTATTTCTTGGGCATTGAGGTGATTAGATCACCAGGTGGGATACAGCTCTTGCAGAGGCAGTATGGATTGGACATGCTGTCCAAATATGGGATGACAGGCTGTAAGCCTATTTCAGTTCCTTTGGAGCAGAATGTGAAGCTGACCACAGATGCAGGTGAGCTTCTAGAAGACCCTACTATGTACAGACGCATAGTAGGAAGTTTGATTTATATGACTATTACCAGGCCAGATTTGAGCTATGCTGTTGGATTGGTAAGTCAGTTTATGCAGGCTCCAAGGAAACCACATTTGGATGCGGCTAGACGCATACTCAGGTATGTGAAGTCCACATTGCAGTATGGACTATTTTATGAGACTGGGGTTCAGATACAGTTGCATGGATACACTGATGCTGATTGGGCTGGTAGTATTTCTGATAGACGATCTACCAGTGGATATGTGTTCTCTTTTGGGAGTGCTGCAGTCACTTGGAGCAGCAAGAAACAGCCTACAGTTGCCTTGTCGAGCACAGAGGCTGAGTACAGGGGTGCAGCAATGGCTGCATGCGAGGTAGCTTGGTTGCATAAGCTACTTTATGATATGCATCAGTCTACAGATGGACCAGTTGTCATTTATTGTGACAACATGAGTAGTATACACTTGGCAAATAACCCAGTCTATCATGCTAGAACAAAGCACATTGAGGTGCATTATCACTATGTGTGAGAGAGGGTTTTACTAGGTCTTATTGATCTAGTTTATGTCAGCACAGAGGATCAGGTAGCTGACATATTTACGAAGGCATTGGGCACAGAGAAGCTGTGCAAGTTCAGAGACCTGCTTGGTGTGCAGGAATTGGGATTGAGCTCGAGGGGGAGTGTTGAGATATCGAGCTCCACTCGTGATACGCCAGGGTGACCGTTGTGTATTTATGTCACCGACGTGTCAGTTGCAGATGCGGTTGGTACACCGCCCATGAATAATAGCTACATGATAGCTATCCTTATCTATTCTAGTTTGTGGCTCAGTTAGTATGCCACCTTAGTTAGTTGAGTTTGGTTTGAGACCCATATAGAGGGTTCTTCTATTTCTTTGTACTAGAGTTCTTTTGGCTTACACAACTAAGAAGAGAAAAACTGTTTTTCAGCCTCCACCCTTGTGTGTCTTCCCCCATTGTGCAAGCAAGAAAGCTTCAAGCGAGACTCCTTCCTTCTCTCCCACAATCTTGACAGAAGGTCTGCAAATATACGAGCCATTCTCATGCAGACCATGCTTGACTTTCCCAGATTCGGGGAGTGCTCAGGTAAGTAGGGTTCCATTCTCATTGGTAATATCTATCATAGCTCATTCAAGTTTGTATTCACTGGATAGAGGCATTGGTGCATGTCTGGTTACCTCAAGTTATCATGTATGTCCATTGTGTGGGCCATAGTTAGAATCCTGAAGGTCACAAACCATGAGGAAGATGGTATATCAAGGACACACCACTCTCTTACCAGAGGGTCATGAACTGAGGGAAGGTTTTCTTGGACAACCTCCAAAACAAATGAATGGCCAAAGCTGGTACAAGCTGAAAATGGTCCACACAAAGTCACATCCAAATGAATGCGAGGATTCTCAAATTTCTATGAGTTGTCGTATTGGACCCACTTATAGATCAACCACTATATTGGATCCCATGCATATTTTCAAAAATGTGGGCAGCTTACCCTCACATTCCTTGGGTATTGTCCATTAAAAAGGAGCTCATTATGAAGCAAATTATCAAGTCTATCCGCACTCTGACGGGTATGATACGTTTTCTCAGGTTCGTATTTTCTAAACACGACCAATTATCCAAGCTAAAATCCCATGATTGGCATAATATATGTCAAGTTTGTAATACGATTGGATTGTAAGTGGCCTGCTTATTTTTTGCTTTTGGAGTTTAGTCATTGTTCATAATGCTTCTTCATTTGTGGCACTTTGTATTAGCGATCGTGATTACGAGATACCTTACTCCAAATATACACAGGTGATTTACAAGTTGTCAAATTTAGTGCAATGGATATCACAGAAGGAGATCAACACATCCTCTATTGAATCTACAAGGCGGGGAACAGTGGAGACTGTCTGTCTCTTTGAGAAGTACTTGCCCACCAGCATGCTCATTATACAAACGCACCTGCTTGTGCATCTTGTAGAGGGGGAAGTAGACATTGCAAGACCTATCCATACACGATGGATGTTCTTCTTGGAGCACTTCATGAAAGCACTAAAAGGCTTTGTGCGACAACAAGCTTGACTAGAAGGTAGCATGACTGAAGGTTGGTTGGTGTCTGAGATGTAAGTGCATATTTCAAAGTAGCTACCAATAGTGGATTCAAAAAATAGTATGCTATGGTCACTAAAGGGCAATCATAGATTGATCGAAGATGTGGTGGTTCAAAATGGGGTAGAAAAAAGGATAGATGTTGCAATGGAGGAGAAAGTGAATCATTTTTGTATGTTACACCATTCCTCCATGGAGACGTGGCTTGCTAGGCGTGAGAAAGCTAGGAAAGATCGAGAAGAAGCGTGATCTGAATTTCGACATAGTACATGCCATCAATTGATTTAATATCTTGAGGGCATGGAGGAGATGCCGCGCTTTATGTCAACGCGATGGTTGCATGGAGCTTTGACGGCAACATCTTGCAAAGGGACAAAGGTCTCAATTGAGGAATGGGAATTCTCGAGGTGATGTAGTCCAAAGGTGATGACGTGCTTAGGGTTTAGGGTTTCTAGATTTTATATGTGACAACTAATTATCTGTTTCAATGTACATTAAAAGATATAGAGTGCAAGGTGGTCGCGCGGATGGCATTTCCACATGGAGCATCTACTTCAATCACACCTGTGGGAATGTCTACTCCACTCACTCCAATTGTTGCTTAGCTGTTCACAGGTGGCACCCCTATGGGTGCTACTTTGAGAGATACCACCCCCGTAGGTACACTAGATGTATAAGGGTCTCCTGCATATGCCCAAGAGCATAGTCATAGGTGTGAGAGGACACATCTTAGACATAGCCCAAAGGGGTATGGATACCTTGTAGATGATAGGACATGAGCCATTATTATTGATGATGAGGGGAGGAGGGTGATGGCTCATATAAGAGAGTTGTGCCAATAAGTTTTTTCGACACAATATCTTGGATCATTGGAAGAACATACCAGAGGGGAGCAAGGACTACATAGTAGCATCCTTACATAGTAGGTTTTTCATAGGCTGGATGATGGAGTGCATGTATGTGTACATGTCACACAGATGATCGGACACACGCAGGCACTTAAGAGTGGGGCCTCAAAGCCCGAGTGGCTAGAGGCAGATGATTGGCACCGACTCTAGGAGATTCTCCAGGAGGTTGGAGACAGTAGCATGAGGCAACAAGGGCATGACTGGAGACAAGAGTGGTTCATCATCTTAGGAGTGGTAGCCACAGGACTTATTTGGAGGACTTTGTAAGCTTTTCTTTTGTTATTCTCTCTTATTTTTATGCAATATCCATTGTACTGATAGTTGTGTTTCTAACAGCTATATTTTGTTTGCTTTGCAGCACTCCATTACAAACTGCAATCCCACTGACCTAGAGATTCCATATCCAAAGAGACACGGTCTCACTACATTGATTAACTGATTGTATGCACACGATGGCCCAGTAAGTCACTCATCTTTCTTGTCCATAGTTACTAATTTTAATTAAAATTCATTATTGTATGGTGAACTGATGTGTAGTTGTTTCTTTTTTTGTAGAGTTCGTTTGATGCTCCTTTGTGGCGTGACGAGCTTTCGAATGGCGAGGATCTATAGCTTGCCCTTGGATCTGTGGAACACACATCCTCTTCTTTTTTGGTCATGTGATTTATGTCCGCATTTTCTATGCACTATGTTATTATCATCCTTTGTATTTCTCCATGATTCTACTGTCACTTTCATTATGCGATGCTGCCCTGCCACAATTTTTTTTTCTATGTAACGGTCGCTATTAGCATTGTAAATTTAGTGCACACGTCGCAAAGCGTTGCTATTTGTGTCGCTACTATCAGTGTTGCAAATAGCGACGTAAATAGCGATGCATATAGTGAGAGTTCTATGGTGTCGTTAATATTGATGTTTTTAGCAACGATGGGGGCAAAAGTTTTAATGAACATTTTCGTCGCTTTGAACATCAGTATGAGGCTTGTATCTTGTAGTGAAGAATTTCTTGGCATATTGATGTGTATCCCTCAAGATAGTAGGCCCTCTCAAACCAACTTGCAAATTTTCTTGCTTTTATTCTCCCCAAAAAAGTGACCACTTGATAATCAAGGTTGGGCTTCATCCAGAACTACTAACTATTCATACTTAAGCACACACCTTCTTAGTACATTGTCAACTCCTTGTCTAGACAATGTATTCATGATAACTTGAAATTATCTAGTCTTAGATGCCAAATTCCTTCTTTGATAACTTAAGCACACATCTTCTTAGTACATTATCCACTCCTCATCTATACAATGTATTCATGATAACTTGAAATTATCTACTCTTAGATACCAACTTCCTTCTTTGATCACTTATAAGATGTGCTAGCATTACTCCTTCCTACAAGAAATATAGTAGCTAATCATAATAAGAATGTGGATCTACAACCTAAAATTCAAAGAGTTTAGCATTAGGTAGTTGACCAAGAGCTCCTACTGTTAGATATGATCAATGCCCCACCCTCATTAGGTACTACCAATGATCCATGGTGCTCAAAGTTGTAAGGCCCCCATTATGAGGAGAAGCCAAATGTGAGCCCGGACATTGGTTGAGTCCTGACTTGTATATCAGATGAGGTCTATGTGACCGGATGGAAAAAAGGTGACTGTTGTGGGTCTAATCTTTGGGTTAGACGGAGTGGTTAAGCTGGTAGCAACTCGAGGCACATTGCATTGAGTTGCGTGGTAAGGGAGTTAAAAGGGGCCCCTATTGTGGGGTCCGGGGGCCGCGGAAGCGGCCCCTGGCTGGGGGGTCCCAGGGGGGCCAGCGGCCCCCCTGGCGGGGGTCCGGGGGCAGCGCCCCCGGCCCGATGGTAAAGGGAATATTCCCTGGAATATTCCCTGGCCGACTAGTGGAGGCTCATATGGTAGGTCGGTCAGCAGGCCGACCTAACGACCTTCGCGGGCTATAAAAGCTAAACCCCTTCGCAGCCATCTTACACTCATCTTTCACCCAGTCAGAGTTGTTGTTCCAGCTAGCCTTAAGCTCTTCACCTATCTTCTGTCTAGATCGCCATCTAAGCTTCATTCATTGGAAGCGCACGGGTGGACAGAGCCATCTTTGTATCAGTTGTTTGGAGTTAAAGAATTTTACTGATTCTCCTCTTATCTGTTGTGTACTCTCTATCTCTTTCTCAGATTCTGTTCGCTGCGCCGTGTAAAATATTTTATTTTACATGGTATCAGAGCCCAGGGGGCTCTAGAGATCGGAGAGCGTGCAAGAGGCAAAGGCTTCAACAGCAAAGAGAAACGATGTCGACTCCGGGAAGCAGTTCTGGCGCATCCGGAAGCGGTGCAGGAGGTGGTGCTGCTGTACCGGCTATTCAAACACTGAGGATTCGTCCACCAACCTTCAGCGAAGGCAAGTTAGATGGTACAAACTACACCTTGTGGAAGTTCAAAATTACAACTATCCTTGATTCTTATGAGCTTCTGGAGACTGTGCTGGGGACTGACGCAGAACCACAGCCTATCCCCGACCCATCAAATCCTAGTGTGATGATTCCTCCGAATGCAGATCTTCTACGAGCTTGGAAACGAAGGAATGCAGATGCATTGTGTGCCTTAGTTACAAACTGTTCTGACAGTGTTTTGACTCTGATTCAGCATACAACCAAAGCGTCAGAGGCTTGGAATGTACTAAGGAGTCAATATGAAACACGAAACCAAACAAGGATTCAAAACTTGGAGAATCAACTAGCAGCGGAGAAGTTTGCTGAAGGAGAGACGGTTGAAGCATTCATCACTCGGATTAAGAATCTGCGCGATCAGATGGCTGGCGCTGGGATACAAAAGACTAGCGAAGAGCTAGCTCGGAGGTGTCTTCGGATTTGTCCACAAAAGTTTGATGGACTAGTAACTGCCCTTAATACTCAGGTGAGACCTCAAGCTTTGACTTTTGAGGAGTTTTGTGCATTATTAATGGAGGAGGAGTTGAGGCTGAAAGCCCGAGAAGGAAGCAACAATGGAGATGCTGCATTCTCTGCCAATGCAAAAGGCAAAGGTGTTTCCTCCACCAAAAATGATGGTGACAAAAAGAAAAAGGGCGGCAAGAAGAAGTTTCAAGGAGAGTGCTTCTACTGTAAGAAGAAAGGACATGCAATTGCAGATTGTCGTGTCAAGAAGGCAGATGAAAAGAATGGTACCCTTAAAACTAAAGGGAAAGAGACAGCCAATACGGCTGAAGCAGAGTTGGAATTATTCATGGCGACCATTGAGGAAGTGTGCTCCTCGGCGCAAGAAGAATCTACCACTGACTCTTGGGTGTTGGATAGTGGGGCCTCCCGTCACATGACCAACAAGAAAGGTCTATACAGTTCTATGCAGCCTCTACAAGAATCCATCACTGTGACGGTTGGAAATGATGCTAAATGCCCTGCTGCGGGCACAGGTACTATTTCTTTTGTTGCTGCAAATGGTGAAGTCAAAAAGCTTTCAAATGTGTTGTATGTTCCCGAAATCAGAAGAAATCTCTTATCAGTTGCTGCCATAACTGATCTTGGTCATGAAGTGAGGTTCAAGAAGACAGGTGCAGAAATTATTGATAGTGCTGGCACAATTGTTGGCAAAGGAGAAAGGAGGAACAACCTGTATGAGCTAAGTGCTCTTACAGCCACCGCTGGAGTGGGCACAAGTAAGCTTTGGCATGAAAGGTTTGGACACATCAGATTTGCAGTATTGAAGGAGATGCAAAAGCAAGGTATGGTTGCTCACCTACCTACAATAACTGAATTGAAGGAACCATGTGAAGCTTGTATGATGGGCAAGCAACAGAGAAAGGCATTTCCACAAGAAAGCAAGAATAGAGCACATGCTCCTCTAGAGTTGGTGCATGCTGACTTGTGTGGTAAGATGCCTACACAGGCCTTGGGGGGATCTTCTTATTTTATGTTGATTGTCGACGACTACAGTAGGAAGATGTGGGTGTACTTCCTTCGTGATAAGGCTCAAGCTTTTGGTAAGTTTAAAGAATGGCTAATACTTGTTGAGAATGAAACAGGGAAAAGTGTGAAGAAATTTAGAACAGATGGTGGTGGTGAGTTCAACTCAAAGGAGTTTGAAGGCTTTTGCAAGAGCAAAGGTATCAAGCGTCAATTGACAACGCCTCACACACCTCAGCAGAACGGTGTTGTGGAACGCAGGAATCGCACCATTGTGGAGATGGCAAGATGCATGCTAAAGGGCAAGGGATTACCTAACCATTTTTGGGCTGAAGCTGTTAATACTGCAGTCTACATTCTAAATCGGAGCTATACAAAGGCTCTCAAGGGAAAAACACCTCATGAGGCTTACACTGGTAAGAAACCATCTGTCTCACATTTCAGAATTTTTGGATGTGAATGTTATGCACATGTTCCAGATGAGAAGAGAAACAAGTTACAACCAAAAAGCAGAAAATGTATCTTCTTGGGTTATAGTGATGAGCAGAAGGCTTACAAGTTATATGACCAAGAGGCAAAGAAGATCATCGCGAGCCGTGATGTGGTGTTCAAGGAGGAGCCGCATACAGTGGAGGAGGAGAAGGCAAGGTCTTCCACTTTATCATCAAGCGAAGAAGTAGTCCACTATGAACCTGTCCCGAGAGCTATCCCTATCCTTAAGGAGGAGGAAGCATCATCTTCAGATGATGAGGAAAAAGTTCACCAACCTGACATCACCCCACCGGAAAAGCCATTGCCGCGCTGGGTGAAGCAGCTCTATGACCACAATAATCCTATGCCTGCATCTGTTGAGGAGAAGGCAGACGGACCAAGGAAGTCTCAGAGAATAGAGGAGCAAAGGAGGGCTTCTGCTCACATAGTCAACATGGCCTTGATGGTTGAGATTATGAGAGAAGTAAAGGAGCCAACTGACTTAGAAGAAGCACTTGCAGATCCATCATGGAAGGCTGCTATGCAGGCGGAGTATGACAGCATAATGAAGAATGACACTTGGGAGCTAGTGGATCGGCCAGCAAAGCGGAAGATTATTGGCACCAAGTGGATCTGGAAGGTAAAGTACAAGGCTGATGGTACCTTAGAAAAGTACAAAGCTAGACTGGTTGCCCAAGGATTTTCACAAGTTGAAGGGTTTGATTTTCAAGAGTCATTTGCCCCAACTGCCAGAATGACCACTATTCGCACGGTACTTGCAGTGGCTGCCCACAAGAAGTGGCCAGTGTACCAAATGGATGTTAAGTCAGCGTTCTTAAATGGTGACCTCAAGGAGGAGGTGTACGTGGCTCAGCCACCAGGGTTTGAGGCCCCCCATTCTGAGAACAAAGTGTGTAAACTAAAGAAGGCATTGTATGGGCTGAAACAAGCCCCCAGAGCATGGTACCAGCGGATAGATAGGTTCTTTTTAAACCTAAACTTCAAAAGATGTGCCTCAGATGCTAACTTGTATGTTTACAGGGATGGTAAAAAGTCTGTAGTGATTGTCCTATATGTGGACGACCTTCTTATTACAAGTGACTATGAAGATATGATCAACCAAACTCGAAAGGCTTTGAGTTTTGAGTTTGAAATGACAGACTTGGGCTTGCTGCACTATTGTTTGGGGATTGAAGTCTGGCAAGAGCCAGGAAAGATCTTCATCTCTCAGAAGAAGTATGCATGGGAGATCTTGAAGGCATTTGGCATGACCGAGTGCAAGGAGATAGCTACACCTATGGAGGTGAATGTAAAGTTATCCGTTGAGGATACATCAGCACTAGCAGACATTGGGAGGTATAGGAGGTTGGTCGGCAGTCTAATCTACTTGTGTAACACCAGACCAGATATCAGTTTTGCTGTTGGTGTTTTGAGCAGGTTCTCAAACAAACCTCATGAGAGTCATTGGAATGCTGGGATGCGGGTGCTCAGATACTTGAAGAAAACTCTTGACTATGGTATCACATACAGTTTCGGAACTTCTCTTGTGGGGAACTGTGACTCAGATTGGGCAGGAGACATTGATTCCAGGAAGTCAGTTTCTGGTTATTGTTTCTCTTTGGGTTCAGGAATTTTCTCTTGGATTAGTAAGAAGCAACCAACAGTGGCATTGTCTTCTACCGAAGCAGAGTACAAGGCAGCTTGTTTTGCTGCATGTGAGGCCGTATGGTTGAGAAGGATTCTATGGCATATGGGAGTGCAGGATGAAGAACCAACTGTGCTGAGATGTGACAATCAGAGTTGCATCGCCATTGCCAAAAATCCAGTGTTTCATGCACGCACCAAACATATAGAGATCCAGTATCACTATGTGCGTGATTTGATGGAGGATGGGATAGTGGAATTGGTCTACTGTCCAACAGAGGAGAATGGAGCAGATATCTTCACCAAAGCACTTACGAAGGATCTGCTTCAAGTTCATCTTCAGAGACTCGGCATTGGGCCGAGGAGATAGTTCACCTATGGGTGGACATTGAGGGGGGGTGTTAGATATGATCAATGCCCCACCCTCATTAGGTACTACCAATGATCCATGGTGCTCAAAGTTGTAAGGCCCCCATTATGAGGAGAAGCCAAATGTGAGCCCGGACATTGGTTGAGTCCTGACTTGTATATCAGATGAGGTCTATGTGACCGGATGGAAAAAAGGTGACTGTTGTGGGTCTAATCTTTGGGTTAGACGGAGTGGTTAAGCTGGTAGCAACTCGAGGCACATTGCATTGAGTTGCGTGGTAAGGGAGTTAAAAGGGGCCCCTATTGTGGGGTCCGGGGGCCGCGGAAGCGGCCCCTGGCTGGGGGGTCCCAGGGGGGCCAGCGGCCCCCCTGGCGGGGGTCCGGGGGCAGCGCCCCCGGCCCGATGGTAAAGGGAATATTCCCTGGAATATTCCCTGGCCGACTAGTGGAGGCTCATATGGTAGGTCGGTCAGCAGGCCGACCTAACGACCTTCGCGGGCTATAAAAGCTAAACCCCTTCGCAGCCATCTTACACTCATCTTTCACCCAGTCAGAGTTGTTGTTCCAGCTAGCCTTAAGCTCTTCACCTATCTTCTGTCTAGATCGCCATCTAAGCTTCATTCATTGGAAGCGCACGGGTGGACAGAGCCATCTTTGTATCAGTTGTTTGGAGTTAAAGAATTTTACTGATTCTCCTCTTATCTGTTGTGTACTCTCTATCTCTTTCTCAGATTCTGTTCGCTGCGCCGTGTAATATTTTACACCTACTTCTACATCATTATGTCCCAATCTGCTAATACAGTCAGTCACTATATGTTCTTTTCTTGGAGTGTGAATGACCTTGAAGTGAAACTCTTGTAACAACAACATCCATCTAGCCCATTTTCCTATTAATTGAGGTTTATTTATTAGGAGAAATAGAGATTGGTGGTCCACATGGAAGATCACTTGATTACCTACTAGCAAGTAATGCCTAAATTTTTGAACCAAATAAACCATTTCAAGGGCTTTTCTCTCCATTACAAAGTAGTTCTTTCTCGCAGCACTTAATCTTCTACTTGCATAATATATTAGTCTAAACCAGCCAGTGTCGCATGGAAAATACACAGGAGTTTGTGAAAGTTTCTCACCACAATGACTCTTTATGAGATGGGAGCAAAGAATGATGAAGAGTAATCAACACAAGATAATTACCTAGAAGAAGAAGTTTAGATACAAGGCGAATGTGAAAACATACTCATTGATTAAAGGTATGGTCAAGATACATGTTCAAAAGATTCTTGGTCAAGGGAAGTTAAAGGATATGTTCAAAAGACATATGAAGAGCTTGAGATAAATATTGTGATGACAAAATTTTCATTGATATGATGCCACTCACCAAAATTATTCCTCCTCTTCCCTATGAATTTTCTCTCAACTTCTACCATCAACAAGAGATGGGTAGCAAGGACAATGAGGCCGTTGAAGAGACATTTTCCATCTCTTTAAAGCAAGCAAAGGATCATTGGCTAATCAAAAGTCAAGGTAGTAATCTTGATCTGAGAGAGAAGAGAAGAAGGTGAAATGTGAGGACTTGATGGATAGATCTTCAAGGAGGGCAAGGAGCTCAAAACTCATACTCAATAGCCACCCCCATATAACTAATGGCAAGATCTCCGACATTCCTACAAGCTGGGTTAGAAGTCCTTCAATGTAATTTATATGTGTGGAAAGTGATGTGTTGGACTTCATTTCAAGCCTGAAGAATTCAATCAAGAGACTATACTTTGGTGACTTAGACTGTGCACCAAACAGAGCATCAAGTCTTTACAAGTATCCTGTGAAGTATCACAGTTATCCACATGGTAGATATAGTTGTCATCTAGCTCCAGTTTGATAATGGCCAAAGTCTTATCATCATTCTTTTGCCAAGTGACTACAAGGTCCGCATCATGAGTCTTCTTCTCTTTGCTACTAGTGATGTCCCAAAGACCCTTCTTCATTAGGATGAGCTTGATGCGGGTTTGCTAGGTGTGAAACCCTACCCCTTTGAGGTGACCTATTGGAGAGTCTTGTCCCATGTTGGATTTGCAGGGACAACAGCAAATCAACTCCAAATTTCTTAGCAAAAATAAATGATCTTGAGTGTGCTAACAAGCATAAGTGCCCAAAAAGACACTAAGTGACTAATATCAAGAGAGACTTGTGGAACCAAATGCTTGAGAGATCTTCAAATCTTCAATGATATTTTTAATGATCTTCAAATCATCTTCAAATCTTGTATTCCCTTCCTTGATTTGATGCTAGAGTAATCCAAAAAATCTCAGACCTGATGTGAGGCAAAGCAAGATTGAGCTATGGGAAATGAAGCTTGAATATTAGAGGCTGTGATGCTGATGCTTAAGATCCTCAAGACTCCAAAAGACTTCAAGAAGTTCCTCTCTTTGCTGATTATATATTGCTGGAGAATAAGTAGGCTAGTGAATCAAAGTGACAAGAACTCCAATAAGAGAATAAGGTGAAGGATGAAGCTTTTAGGAAGTTTAGCTATGGAGTCTCTACAACTAGGGTTTTGACCCAACTAGTTTTTTTATTCATTGCGGCTCATATACGCAGCTATGGCACAAATGATTTGATGGAGAGTAAGCTTATAAGGTAGGCTTCAATTTCCCTAAGACCATAGGCTAGATCTCGGTGTGTGCTAGCCACGTTGACTATACGACCACGATAGGGCGTAGATCTGACAATGATGTCAAATTTTTCAAATGTTGGACACATGGATCAATAATATTGTACTATAATGTGGTACAAGGAAGCACCTTGAGTAGACGAATAGATCCCTAGAAGAAGGAAAGTTAAGATATGGTCTCTGGAGAGAGATTCAAGCACTCCAAGTGAGTAGGGTCCTATCTGGCTATGGAAGCCATTGAAGCTTCACTGCAGGTAGAGTGAGAATGGAGTTGGAAGTGAATTCATGAGCTAACGAGGAGTGAAGATGAGTTGACAATTTAGGCCATGCCCAACTGGGCTTTGATACCATGTGGAAATGTGAGGGATCTATAGCATGGTAGATGCAAAATCTATGGAGGTCGAAAGAGAAAGAGTGAGTTCATGAAGACACTGACATGACTAACTATTACACAAGTGAATTAGGTTCCTAGATGGAAGCTTGGACTCATAAACACAATCTTGTGTATTGACTCACAATGACACAGAGACTTTACTAAATGACAAAAGTACTATGACATTGCAGTAGAAAAGAGAGCAAGTACAATGCTTTATAGGAAACTAGATGGTAGCACTTCTCCTACTGTGCATATGTGGGATTCTAGTCCTGAGCCCTCACTGCTCCTTACAAAGAGACTGAAGTAGGTGTGATTGCAAACATCTAAACAATAAAGAGATGAATTTTTAAAGGGATAAGATGTATAAATAAAGAAAATATTGAGAGAGAAAGAGAGAGAGAGAGAATGCAAAGAGATTTAGAGGGGAAAATTTTTCCGGGGAGACAGAGGGGGGAAAAGAAACAAAAAATTTAGAGAGAGAGAGATTTAGATAGCAAGGAAAAAAATAAAGAGAGGGAGAATAAAAACTTAGAGAGAGAAAAGTTTAGAGGGGAAATTTGGGGGAGAGAGGTGGAAGAAATATATATTTTAGAGAGAGAAAGAGAGTCTCTCTCTTATCCCATTTAGCACATTGTTTTTGATAGCATAATAGCCAATTCTCTCTCACACCCTATTCAGTCTCTCCTTGAATACCATTGCCTCCACAAACAAGCATAGAGAGAGATATGCACTAGCCTCCCCTTCCTCCCTCCATACTTCTCTCTCTCTCTCTCTCTCTCTCTCTCTTTCTCTCTCTCTCTCCTATTTAGCATGTAAACATGTGACTAGAATGTAGGTAGATGAGTTGAGGTGGCAAGAACTAAGAGGGCAATGGCACGGTAACAAAGATGGTGGTGTGATCTTGCGAGTCCCTATGAGAGCTCGAGCAACCTTAGTGATGTTGAGAATAGCAAAACGATGCTTAACATGAATGCCCGTAAAGGTTGGATATGTGCCCAAAAGAGGCTTGCCCATAAGTGGCTTTGTACTAGAAGATAGAAAAATGAGGTATGCTCTAGGAAGAGACATTCAGAATCTCATATGCATAGTTGGGAGAAATATACTATCAAAAAAGCTATATAACAAGCGCAAGTATGCTGTGCGTGTGGGGGATGGGGCTCCTGTCTACATGGCTGTTGTGCTGGAACACCTTGTGGCCGAGGTGTTGGAGCTTGCAGGAAATGCAACACGAGACAACAAGAAGACAAGAATTATTCGTCACCACATCCAGTTGGCTGTGAAGAATGACCAAGAGTTGAGCAAGCTATTAGGAAATGTGGTAATTGCCGATAGAGGTATTTTACCAAATTTTCACGCCACCTACTGCCCAGAGAAGGAGGCCGCCCCATTCGTGCTCTTGAGGCCTAAGAAGCTGCTCATGGACAGTAGCTCCATGGAGGTGGACGCTATGACCATGAAAATATAGAGTGGCGTCACTGGCATCCAAGGGAGTTGTGTCGAACGAGGGCCGATTGCACTGTATGCTGGTGTGGACCCTGCATGACAACAATAAATATGAGACACTGTTGTACCTGCCAGCACTGAGCAGTGACCAGGTGACGAAGCAGGTGGACTACATCACCAGGAAGGGTTGGATTCTGTGCTTGGAATTCTCCAATATGGGGAGCATGTATCGTGAGCACCTCCACGGGAGTGGGTACTATGACGGGCGCTACTGGATGATGTGGAAGTTGTCGATGTTCCTATGCACGGACGACCATTCGTGTTGTGATAAGATTTTTTAGCTTATCAAGAAGCTTATTCATTAACCTTATCACCAAGGTTAAAAGCTAAGCTTAGTCAATAGAGTACATTCACACCTAGTCTCTTCACAAACCAATTCACTAAAACCCTATCAAACTCATTCATCCACATCATCTTCCTTACATCTCCATTAAAATCCTAGACATTAAGCAGAAGCTGAAGAAGCCATAATGGTGGGAACTTCTTAATCTAAAGTGCAACCCATGCATAAGAAAGAGACTCTTCTTCACAATATGCAAGAAGAAAGTGAAACTCACTTTATTCCTAGTAGTCACTATTACCGTACCCATTGGGCAAGGGCGACTACTGAAACTGTTGTTAAAATCGGTGAGAAAGAAACTCCATGCATTGCCCTTATAGACCATGGATCGGAAATTAATGTTATCTCAAGAAGTCTCTATGAGAATGATGGATGACCCATTGATGTGGACCCAGGATGGCGCATGAAGATAGCCAATAACTCTTCTGGCGATCTTTATGCAGCATGTCCTTATGTACAAGTTACTATTGGTAATGTAAAAGATGAATTTCATTTCTTTGTTCAAGATTCCTGCAGTTATCCTATCATTCTTGGACAACCATTTATTTTCGAATCTCGTTTAGAGACAAAGGCTCTTGATGATGGTTCATCATATGCTCGGATAAGAAGCAAGGATAATGATAAAGTTGTTCAATTCCTAACTGTCTGTGTTAATCACCATCGGAATAGGGATCGATTGAGAGATCATCCTGTTCCTCGTAATGCCCAAGAATTTAAGGGTTTTCGGGTAGCGCTGCTATAAGTGGAGGTTATGGTAGTGCATCATGTCACAAAAAATTGCCTCCACATATGAAGGAGGCAAGGTCAAAAGCTGATTTGCAGGTTTTTTCAGCCAATGGTATGGGCTGTTATAAACAGTTTTCAGCCATGAATAGGGCTGAAAGAAAGTATTTGAGTCATATGGAGCAAGAGCTGAAGCAAATTGATGCTTTATCTAAAGATGAAGAAATTTCAGGACTATTTTATGGGCTGAATTATAATGATACAATGGCTGAAATTTATACAGCCATTCATGCTGAAAATCAAGCTGAAAATCAATCCATAGAGGTATGTACATTGGATATGTATGACATAATTCAAGAATTTGCAGATTATGAAGCTTTCGGACAGCCAAATAAGGATGAAGCAAGAGTAGAAACAAAGTACAAAATAGTTGATAAGAAGGTCAAGCCGGTAGCTACTCCTCTACCACCTGAAAGCGAAGGACTGGTAGAAAGGGTATCCAAACAACCAAGCCTTCGTGATCCTAAAGATATTGGTCACCAATTTATGGCAGAAAGTCTACAAAAGCTGAAAATTGGTGAATACTCTTTTCTCTTGCTGGCAGAAAAGCAAATCTTCATACAGATGTTAAAGAACCATGGTAAAGCTTTTTCATTTCAGCCACATGAAATTGGTTGTGTGGATCCAAGCATTGTGGCATCAATGGTAATTTTTACGGTCCCACATGTGCCTTGGAATCTTAAACCAATTCCGATTCCAAGGGCTCATTTGCCTAAGTTATTGCAACATTTAAATGAAAAGATTAAAATGCGAATATTGGAGTCATCTTCAACTCCATATTCCAACTGTTGGTTTACCATACCTAAGAAGAATGGATCTTTACGATTCATTCAAGATTTACAACCCGTCAATAAAGTCACTATTAGAAATGTTGGATCAGGACCAATTGTGGATGAGTTTGCTGAATCTTTTGCAGGTAGGGCAATCTATTCCATGGGAGACTTATATTCAGGCTACAACCAATTTCAGCTTGCTTTGGAAAGCCGTGACATTACCACAATGAAGACGCCTCTTGGCTTAGTCCGCATGTGTACTCTACCTCAAGGGGCTACGAATTCAGTAGCTCACATGATGAATGCTATGCATAAAGTATTGAGGGATTATATTCCTCAATTCACTCTTCCTTTTCTTGAAGATGAAGAACTCAATGAACTTGGATGTCGAAAGTTTGTTTCTGATCATATTAATGATTGTGCTCAAATCTTATCTAAATTAGAAGAAGTTCACCTTACTCTTTTAGGAGCTAAATCTGTTTTTGGAGTCGAAGAAGTCCTTGTGATCGGTCATATGTGTGGTCCATATGGCCGAAAGCCTTCTCCATCCAAAATAAATGCTATCAGCAAAATGCAGGAAGAATGTACAAATGTTTTAGAAGTGACAAGATATCTTGGTGCATGTGTCTTCTACCTTATTTGGATACCACATTTTGCCCATGTTGCTGAAAGTCTTTATCAGCTTCTGAGAAAGGGCCAAAGGTTTACATGGGAAAAAGAACACACTCAGGCTATTCGGAAACTCAAGAAAATGTTGACTTTAGCCCCCACTTTAAAGAGGGCTAATTACTCTAATGGACAGCCCATTATACTCACAGTGGACACAAGTCCTATTGGAATAGGATGGGCAGTTGGTCAAGATGACTTTAAAGGCAACAGATATGTAATCCGGTTTGGAGCGAAGGTTCTTAATGAATGACAAAGAAGGTATGCTCAAATTAAAAGAGAGCTTTGGGGAGTAGTAACTGCATTAAAATGTGACAAGGAGTACTTCATGGGCGCACATGTTATAGTTGAGACAGATTGCCTTCCACTCTTGGGCATGATCGCCAAAACTATTCCACTCGTGACATAGCCATGCTAAGATGGATAGCCTATATTAAATCCTTAAATCCTGATTTGAAACATATTGCAGGTAGAGATAATCCAGTTGCTTACATGCTTTCACCTGCCAGATATATGGATAAAGAAGAAATGATGGATGAAGAAGAATCAGAGTTTATAAATGATGTTGTTAATGCATGTACAAATCTGAAAACAGCAAGCATAGCTGAATCTAATATTGATTTAGCAGTCAAAAAGGCTGGTATAACAAAAATTACAGCAAATACAACAGGTTCAGCTACTAAAACAAATTTTGCATCAGTAAGGAAGGATGAATCAACCAAAGAAGGATAATGGACAGCTAGTAAACAACATATTCAATGTTTTGTTATGGTTTGTTCACACTTTAAAGAAGAATATTATGCAGATGATTGGCTAAAAATTGGCCAATTTTTGAGCACTATGACAAAGAAGGAAGATTGGACTAATCAAGAGTTCAAGATAATTAAGAGAAAAGGCTATGGTTTTTTTCTTAAAGATGGATACCTCTGGAGGCATGCGAAAAATAAAGGAAGGGCGTCTGTTCGTGTCTTAGGAGATAAAAAGACACAAAGACAGGTCATGCAAGAATTCCATGAAAGCCTATTGCCTGGTCATAGAGGCATATGGGGCACTTTTGCCCAAATAAAAGAGAAATTTTGGTGGCAAAACATGTATAAAGACATTGAGCATTTTGTTGAGTCTTGTCATGTTTGTCAAATGTATTCTATGGTAAAGCATAGAGATGGGCTTCAGCCTACCTATCCTTTATCCATTCACTATAGATGGGTTATTGATTTAGTAACCATGCCTGCAGGAATTTGGAACATGAGATATCTAGTACTTGCTAGAGAAGATCTCACAAATCAAGTGGAAGGAAAGGCCTTGACAACAAAGTCCACTCATGCTGTTTGTAGATTTTTACTTGAAGAAGTATTTTGCAGGTATGTATGTGTTGCTAAAGTAACTGCTGATAGAGGAGAATTGGATGCCGATGAGGCTCGCCATTTCTTTGCTCAATTGGGAATTAAGCTATCTCTTACTTCAGCCTACAATCCTGAAGGCAATGGTAAGAGTGAAAGAGGTCATCAACCAATTTTTAAAGCTTTAGCAAAATCATGCAAAGGAAAGTTGAGGGAATGGCCTAAAATGCTACCATTCGCATTATGGGCTGATAGAACTACCCATAGTGCAGTGACAGGATATATGCCAGCTGAACTTATGTATGGGCAGCCACCTACTATGCCTATTGAGGAATCCATTGTCACATGGAGTATCTTGCCTTCAGATGAAGGCATGAATAGAGAAGAATTGCTGTCTTTACGCATAAGGCACTTGAAAGAAGGCCACAAGATGTCAAAACAGCCATTGAAAGGCTAAAAATAGCAAGATTAAAGAATAAGAAGAGGTTTGACAAGCATCATCAACTCTATCCAAGAGCTATTCAAGAGAATGATTGGGTTCTTGTCTATGATAGCAGCCTGGACAATCAATGTAGTGCTCATAGGAAGTTAGCCAAGCGATGGTTTGGACCATATGTTGTAAAAGTAGTACATAATAATGCTACTTACTCTTTGGCTGAAATGGATGGGACCATGATTAAGATTCCAATAGCTGGGAAACTAATCAAACTCTTCAAACGAAGAGAATCTTCAACTTATGAACTTGATGACTTAGATATAAGCCCTCTACTTGAAGACATGCAGGAAGAAAAAGACTTAGAGAATGAAGATGAAGAAGAAGACCCTCCTTGACTTGTAATCTTATGAAATGGCACATGCCGGAGGATGTGCAGGTTAGAAGGGGATGAATGTCAAAGAGTTTACTGTTCATAATATAAATCATGGGATTCTTATGAACACAAAAGAGCTTCACTGGAAGTTATATGAGAAATTTGCATACAAAATTCAGACATTGTTATCCAATAACCACCTTAGTTATACAAGTTCTTTTGTATTTAGCATATAATTTTTAGTTATACCATGTATATTTATGAAAAATAAGTCTATGGAAACCTACAACTTGGTCATCTGGAAGTAATTGACAGTCTGCAAGATAAATCACATTAATTTAGGTGCAAAAATATGGTCAGAACACAAGAAAGATTCCAAAAGTTGCCAAAAGTCCACTAGGTCCACATGGGACCTGGAGTAACAGATTTAAGTGACCAACAAGTGACCTGGGTAGGTCAAAAAGTGACCAGGGACTGAGCAGGGAGCGGCCCGCAGTTTTTGGTGCAAAATGCGGGCTGCACAGTCTGAGGCAAACTAGATAGAACTGGAGCTATGGTGCATGATATGGAGCATGCAAACTGAAGATCAACAGGCCCAACTACTGAAGATGCAAACATGGTGAGAGCTCCACTTCTCTGCCTCTTTGGTCTGACAAAAATGCATGCTAAAACAATCTATAAAAGAGGAAAATCTAAGAGAAGAGTATTCAGCTTGCTCTTATGCACGACTTCTCTCATTTTGTCTACCATATTCTTGGTCCAATGAAGCCCGACTTGTACCCAAGTACTTGAGTGACTTTGGGGCAAGTAAAGGGTGAGGATATTGAAGACATACGGGCTGTTATGGGCTGAAATAACCAGTCATAAAAAGGGCAGCCCATTGTTATGGTCCATTTTTATGAGCAAACATGGGATTTTTATGGTTGTAATGGAAGGAAATGACCTCTTTTCTTCAGGACATTGTTCATGAATGATCAGAAGTGCTTCTTCTTGAGTTTATGCACTCATTTTGAGCTTGATTATGGGCTGGAATTTTCTGTTTTAAAACAGGGCTGAAGCTAAAATTATGATTCTTCAATTCATTTCATGTATCTTTGGCCCAAATCTTGGTTGCATTTGAATCTAGCAACAATATACTTGTTCCAAAGGGTTGAAATCCATCTACGTACTTGAAATATATGCCATTAGAACTTGCATTTGACATTCATAAATGACTTGAGAATCTGAAAATATCCTGTATGAAATGATGTATGTATCCAGAGGTGTTTGATGTAATCGAGATAGACTTATTCCTTCTGTTCATGTATGCTAAAGTACATAGTAAAAAAAAAAACTTGAACTTTTCTTTCGTACCTAAATCATTTCTAAATCCCGGATCTTATTAAACCCCAATCTATTTTTCCTTCCCAAATCTTGAATCCTAAACTCTTCTTCTGCACTAAAAGCCCCAATGGTACCTTCAACTCTTAATGCGACGACAGCGCACATGAGAGAGCATCTGTCATTGAGCACGCACATTTCTTCCACACACGATATTTGAGATGCTCATCACAAAGTTAGGAACCTCTGGTTGAGAGGGTAAGGAGGTTGGGTGAGTTAGAGGGTCGTGAAGGATGCCACCAACTGTAAGATGGGTTGTTCTATTCTGGTCAACATCTTGAAGACCATCATTTTCTTGAGAAATTGTGAGATTATGGATGGGTGGAGTGGAGTATATCATATCTTTTTGAAGAGAGTTGAGAGGTGAGGATAAGGAATTTTAAATTAACAAGGAATTTTGTTTGCATTTTGCATGACGCACGATCACATGTAGATAGACTAGGCACAATTTCTTCAATGCATACATTATTTTTTAGTGTAGCATCGATTGATTGGTTGCATATCATGGATGTAACATTGCATATTTTTCCAAATCATGAATGATTGGGCACGGAGTTCATTTAAAAAAACCATATTCTTGCTAGGGCACACTGCATAAAAAACAGGTTCATATCCAGATAATATTTTGAAGAGACTCAAGGATCAAAGGAAAAGATCGTACGTTTTACATCGTCAATGAGTATTTCTTGAAGAAAAAGAGGACATGTGTGCTGAAAGTGAATGCAATTACAAGAACAATAGGCTAAGGAAGAGAATAAGTCGTCCAAGATAAAAGATGGAGAAAAAATGATGCGATTTATGAATATCACTATTTTTGCCCATTTTTGATAGATTTTCGTAACTCTGCCCGCGTTAGCTTGTCGACCATATATGTTTCGATCGTTTTGAGTACCCGAACAACTATATTTGGAGTTCAAATGTAACGTGTCCCGTAGTATCATCCAAGACACGTCTTAGCAGTCCATCGGAAAGGATGTCTAGAAAGCTCCGCCCGGCACTCCTATAGAATGTTATAGGTTTTGCGATCTAGGTCTTTTTGCGTCTGCAATGGAGCGGAAGTATCCTGGCCGTTTCCACTTAGGATCGACCAGAATTAGGGTTTTCCTGATGGGTCATCAGCTCTAACAGCAACCAGCGTCAGACCCGAGCAAACTATTTTACGCAAAAACGCCAGGTCCGAAGCGGATTCACGCTGCACTTGGTTCAAGGAGAATGGGAAATGAGAGGGATGCAAAGCTCAACCTCTCTGCCATAAGGCATAGTCCCATTCCATTCCCCTAAAACAGCGTAAATCCGGTAAGATGTAACTTTAGGTCATCGTTCTCGTTATTCGTTTTGATGATGATGATCATTCCGCCATTCTTCGAGATTTTTGAGAAAAGTTCCCGGCTAACCGGGACCACCCAACCGTAGGACATACCCATGGCCCATCCTCCGCACTTTCCTCGGTTTGTTTTAGTTATGTAACTATCTAACACATTAATTTGACATATAACAATCAGCTTCTTTAATTAACCTTGTTAAGCACTGGTTCCTTCACGTAATCTTATCACGTGACATAGAAAAATAACATCAAGCAAGTTCTTTTAACATTTCATCATTTTATCTTTGAAATACAAGGAGTTCCGCCTGTAGGCTTGTCCATAATCTGCCCGAAGGCTAACCAGTAATCTCCACGGATCACTATTCCAAGCTTTCGCCCGTCAACTATTATGCGGGCCTCGAGATCCAATCCCGAGTCATGTTAGCCTCTTGTGTAGGACCCGGAAGGAGAGGGATTTACGGCCAGAGCCCCCCTGGCACCCAAGCGTCCTCCTGCTCCAAGTAGAAATCAATGGAGAGACCTCTCGCGGCGAGTTCGGTCCACGTTCCCGGCGCGGTCAACAACCCCCTTGGTTAGGGTCAGGCAGGCAGTCGAGGGTAACTGAAGCTGCCTCTCCCTTCAGGCCTTTAACCTGAAGTATAGGTACTTATTTAATTTGTAATTCATAATTCAAACAGAGCCCTAAAGTCTCTAGCAAGCACAAACATTTCCATTAATCAACCTAGTTGTATGGCAAACTGCTAAGGAAGTGTTCTTTCCGTTTTGAGTGTATCAGCACTCGTTCCCAAGGTGTCTTGTAACTTGGCAAGATCTCTTACATTCTGATGTAGGGCATACCCAACTTGGTTAACCCTAAGGTACCTTAGATATGCTAGTTTCTGGTTTACAACTTTCCTTATTTAGAAGGATATCCAAAAATACATATTTTTGCAAGATAACTTGCGTAAGGATCTGCCATCCTTGATGAGGGTTTTTCCCTTTTCTACTTGTGAATCAATCACAAGACTAAATGATTTCATACATGTTGCGCAAGTCCTGCGAAGGAATAATCTGTTTAGATTCTTTAAGCTGACGTATGTCAGGCCTAGGGTTTCTTCTTTTAAGAACCTTAGGGACAAACCCTAGTTTCTTATCTTTATGAATTTATTGTCCCTACGGTCAGGAAAGTAGTCAAGTGTTTAGGGTATGAATGTTTCTATGTTTAGATTGGTTGAGTTATCTTTTGGAAGGTAATATTAATCGTCTTGTCACAGTTTTACTATCCTTGTGACAATTTACTCTCCCAACCAATACAGTTTAATTTGGCATATAGCCTAATGCCAAGGTGATACAAAGAGCGACAATACTCCTTGGGACAAAAAGGCCTAGCTGTGAAATTGGTGTATACATACTTTATTAGTTCCCAAGTCCTCAAATAGCAAGGGAAAAATGTTAATAGAGTGTCATCCAGCAATCCCCTATTACATTTTCTTTCCAAATGAGTTCGTATATCTAATTTTTATACTTGTTAATTCCTAACATTTAACTTCCGTTTTCTTTAAAGATGAACTCATGCCAAATAACAACAATTTCCTTGCTAAGATGTGCAATTAGCAAAGATAACTCCCTAGTAATTTGAGCATCGAAAGAAACCTTCCTTGAATTTAGCCATTTACCATGAATCGTTGCGAAAGGAATAAGACTAATGGTGCAAGATATAATTTCTACCCCTTAGGAATATATTACTATAGTAAATGGTTAATCTTGCTCGTAATTTTATACTTCTTGATGCAATTTAAAGAAAGCTAAGTTGTATACATTGTCATTCATAAGCTAACTCCTTCGTTAAAAATAACTTATATCCTATCGTTCACAATTTTTCTTTGCATGATCGACTTAAAACCGAATTAATCACCAAGAAGAAAAAACCTGGCTTTGAGGTGAGATATCCACATGGATACCGGGAGATGACCCTCCCGCAGCTACACCTTGGACTTTCTTCGACAGCATCGTAGTTCAAATGTGAGATAGCCTTTTCCTTTTTCTTCTTGGAATTCCACCATCTTCTCCTTCCTTTTCTTTTATCTTTTTCCCACTCTTCCTCCTTCACTCCCTCTTTTCACTCCCTCTACTTCCCTCCCTATCTTTTATCTCACGGCTATTTCTCCCTTATGGGATACCATCCGAGGCCATGATGATGATTTGGATTTTTAGGTTCGAGGGGGAAAATAATAATGGAGATACGGGGGGATTAAGAAGAAAGCTTAGGGAGTTGTGGGAAAATAAGACTTATGAGGGGGGGGGTTTAAAAAAAGGGTTAAAAGGGTTATAAGGGGGTGAAAAAGGGTTTAGGGGAATAAAACATGGGGGTTAGGTTCCCAAAGCCAAGGGAAGGGCTTAAGGGAAAAAGGGGAAAAAAAACCTAGGGGGTGTGTGGTTCCAAAAACCATGGAGAGGGCTAAGGGAATTTTTGAAACCCGGGGGGTAAAAACAAGGGCCTTATGGGGATTAGAAAGGCTTAAAGACCTCTTAAGGCCTTCTAAGGATAATTTGGGGGGAAACAAGGGCTTAAGGGGGGGATTAAAACCCGGGGGAGGGGATTTGATGAGGCATAGGAAGGGGGCTTAAGAAGCCCCCTCCCTTTTGGAAGCTTCTATGCTTCCATAAGGTTACGAGGGGGGGGAGGGGGGGGGGGGGGGGAATAACTCCCAGGCAATGAAGGCAATTGCTAGATGGCCATTTCGACGAAGTATTGGTGGTGGTGGATAGACAGAAGGGCAGTGGTTGGGACTAGGGGGCAGCATTGACGGTCTTTCCTTCTCAGCTGTGCTGCTGATGGTGTTGTGGGCAGGGGGACCAGACCGTAGCAGCAACTACAATGGTTTGGGCGGTGCCTCGACTGGCTCTACGACAGCCCTCCCATTCATGGTAGTGTTGTCTTCTTCGTCCTTCGGCGGCTTCAGCCTCTCCTTCGCAGTAACAGCAAACCGTCCTACTTCCTTCAGCCTACGCCCCCTCGATTAAATAATGGAGGGGAGGGGGATCTTCCCTCCTTGCGTGTAGACACGCATGTCCTCCCTCCCTCCAAAGGCTCCACCAAGGAGCTTAGTAGCTCCTTCTATTCCCCTCCCCCTCCAGCTCGTCAGTCGGCTGGAGGGATAAGGGGGGAATAAAAAAAATTCCATTAACTAATTCATTTTTATTAACGCGGGATATTACATCAAATGGCGAAGTTATGATCCAAACAAGTTGCAAACAGGCATAGGACAAAAAAAAAACAAAAATAGTGAAAAGTAGTAGAAAAGAAAAAGCTGAAAGCAAAAAGCCTAATGTGTGTGAGTATGGATAGAAAACTATATAAGAAGATGAGAATGGAGAGTTAAGGGCCTTCCCCTTTGATTACAATTGTATTTTTGTGAGAGAGGAGAGTGGAGGATCGCATGTTAGAGTGAGCTCTTGTCATGCCAATTTAAAAGTTGGAGCTTTTGGATGTCGAAGCGCCGAGTGTCGGCTCAAGGTTGTTAAGGTATGAGAATATATTTCACTTGGTTTATTTTTGAATTGTTGGTATTTTTGTTGTGTTGTGGTTGTGTGATGCTCTACCCACATACAGGTTTTAAATTTTTTTTGAGCTATAAGAGGCTTTGTTTTGTTTTTGTGTGGCTTGTGGTATATGATCGAATAATTGATTTGTTAAAGTTGTGTTGTGCATTCGACAAAGTCAATTACCCCAACCGGCACTCCTTAACATCTCGTTATCGGGTTGTGAGTGAGGCTTGCTCTCGATCACTGCTTGCATAACATCTCTTTTTTGGTGCCCCCACTGAGTAGTGCTGAAATGAACATTGTTGTTATTTTGAATATGAGTTTGTTTTGATTTCTTGTGATTGTTGAAAATGGTTGATAATTTTCCTGAGTTCCATGGTAATCATACTGAAGATCCCGAAAGATTTTTAGAAAAAATAGAGCTGTGTTCTTTGATAGAGAGAGTGACTAATCTTGAGGATAAACTCCAAATTTTTAGATATCAATTGCAGGGAGAAGCACAAAATTGGTTGCTTGACTTTGAGAGAAGCATGAAATTTAGGAGACAAAATTTGGACTATGAGACCATTAAAAATGCATTTCTATCTAGGTTAAAAAAAAGAGAAAGTCAAAGTGAGATTTGGGCGAAAATAGAAAATTGTGTTCAAAAAGATGATCAATGTGTTGAGGATTTTGCTAGGGAGTTTGAAAGATTGTGGAATCGATGGAGTTTAACATTGTTAGAAGGTGAGATAGCCCCAGTTATGTTGAAGATAATGTATTTTGTAAATGGGTTGAAATTAGAAGATTGGAGAGTGAAATTAGAGGTAAAAAACCCTAAGACTTTTGAGAAAGCGGTGAAGATAGCTCAATATCAAGAGAGGAAGACCAAAAGAAAAAAAGAGTTAGGGTTTGATAAACCCAGGGAAAGGTTGAGCTCAAGGCAAGTTGAGAGAAAACTTTTTGAGGAGAAAAGAGTTAGTTATGCTTATCCTGAGAGAGGTATACTATATTCTCTATTTAGGAGAGATGAGTTGACTTGTGAGAAGTCAATTGAAGTATGTGATGAGAAACTCCCTAGGGTGGTTGAGGAGAAAAATACTTGTTTGACTGATTGGAGTGAAGAGTCTAGGAGTGTGAATTCATATCCATTGACCACAGATACTTCTAGTTCACTGATTAGTGATTTAACTAAAGAAGAGGGATCGATTGATGATACTTTGGAGCTTGAGGACTATAGAGATGAGCTGAAGATGGATCTAAGTTGTAAAGAAGAAAATGAGAGACCGTATTGTTTTAAGGGCCAAGATTTTTCATGTTCTTTGGGAGAGGATGAGAGTCAAGAAAGTTTTGATATTTTTGATGGGAAAAGGAGTGATGAAAATTCTGATAGTCATGGCAGTGTTGCAGAGAGTGAAGACAATTTAGAGAGTGAGCTTATTTGCCTTGGTGATACCATAGATGGATCTGATTGCTTGAAAGATGAAGAGAGAATAGAGGATGATTTTTTGAGTCTTTTGGAAAACTATGAGGGGGAGGGCTTAGAAACTGTAAGTTTCCAAGATGAAGTCAAGGGTTCGAATTTGTTTCCTAATGAGTTTATGGAGATTTGTTCTGAGTTTGGTTATGAGTTTGATGATCAAGAGAGTATGGAGTTTTTAGGTTATGACTCATGTTGTGATTTGGTGTTGGTGTTGTTGACTCAATTGAGTCTTGTGAGTTGATTGGTGATGTTTTGAGTAGCCTTGAAGAGGCTTTTGTTTTTGGTGTTGATAATGTGGTTTTGAGTAGACCTAATCTCTTACTCCTTGATAGTTTTGATGATGATTGTTTGGTTGATTTAGGCAACAATGACGAAGAGAAAACTTCATTTGATAGTATTTTAGTTTCTTTGAGTACTCCTAAAGGTTTTGATGTTGTTTATGAAGATTCCGATTGGGGTTTTAAGGATCCTGAGAGTGACATTGATGAGGATGTGAGAGAGAATTTGAGTAAGGCTTTAAAAAGAATTGAGAATTTGAGGGGAGAGCGGTTTAAAATCAAGAAAATGGAGTTGAAAGGTATTTGTGAGGAGGTAGTTGGGAATTTGGTAGTTGAGGAGTCTTTGGTTGAGGTTTTAGACCCAAAATTGTTGTATTGTGAAGATGTTATTTGTGATGATGTAGATGTGAAAGTTTCTTCAGTTTCTTATGAGGTTTCTTGTAAGGATACTATGGAAGGTGTTTACCACTCTTTGTGTGTGAAAGACTCGACGGAGTCTTGTATTGTTGAGGAGTTGAGTGATGTGGCTGGGTGTCCTAGAGGAGTGACCCCATTTGTGGATGTTGTTGGTTCTTGTGGTGTTATGAGTCCAGAGTTGACTCCTTTTGATGTTGGGTTTGATTTCGATATTGAGTTGGGAGATTCTTACTTAGTATCTTTAGGAGAAGTTGTAGATGAATCAGTGGATGAATTGGAGATTGACAACAAAGAAAGGGTCAAAAAATTATTTAGAGACTCTAAAAGTAACATGGTTTTTCCTAGGAAGGATGGGTGGGATATGAAGATTTTGGATTATGGTTGGGATTTGTGGGATTTGAACATTCTTGAGTGTGGTTATGATTTGAGGGATTTGAAGAATTTGGAGGATGATGTACTTTTCTTAGATGGAGAGGATTGTCTCAAGGATTTTGATGAGAATTTCATGGATGAGTTTTGTCTACCTGTAAAGTAGTTGTTTGAGAGAAATGTGTCATTTATGTTTATTGAGAAGATTGTGGATAGATCATTGGATTTGATTTTTGATTGGCTCATAAATGTTGCATCATTATATGAAAGCAACTGCTACACATGAATGTTTGCAGATTAGGGGAAGGGCTAAATATGTCAAGTGTTTTTCTGAAAACTGAAAAGCCCTAGTCAAACTGTAGTTAGGTTTGATTTTCGCTTGCTTAGTTGTTTGTGTGACAGTTTGTTCTGTTATTTCATAGTTGGATTTTTTGTGTTTGTTTAGCCTAGGATTTGTTTTTGTCATTTTTATTTATTTGTTAAGTGTGAAACTTGATAGCCTTGATCGAGCTTGGTATTTTTTTGTGTTTGTCAATAGCTACTGAACATTGAGGAACAAGGTATGTTTTCTTGTCAAGACTCTTGCACATCATGGGGATAATGGATTCACGAGCACTTCACCTTGCACTTATTGATGCACTGCACTCAGGGGTCGTCTCCTGTTCTTATCAAATATTTCTATGCCATGGGTTGAAATTATGCACATTTTGCACCATCATTGAGCACTAGCACAGCATGAGGTCCGTTGTAGCTATATGCAGTAAGTTTTAGATGCACGTGCACATGAGAGAGCACCTGTCATTGAGCACGCACATTTCTTGCACTCACAATATTTGGGATGCTCATCACAAAGTTAGAAACCTCTGGTTGAGAGGGTAAGGAGGTTGGGTGAGTGAGAGGGTCGTGAAGGACGCCACCAACAACTATGAGATGAGTTGTTCTATTCTAGTCAACATCTTGAGGACCATCATTTTCTTGAGAGATTGTGAGATTATGGATGGGTGGAGTGGAGTATATCATATCTTTTTGAAGAGAGTTGAGAGGTGAGGATAAGAAATTTTAAATTAACAAGGAATTTTGTTTGCATTTTGCATGGCGCACGATCACATGTAGATAGACTAGGCACAATTTCTTCAATGCATACATTATTTTTTAGTGTAGCATCGATTGATTGGTTGCATATCATGGATCCAACATTGCATATTTTTCCAAATCATGAATGATTGGGCAGGGACTAGAGAATATTTTGAAGAGACTCAAGGATCAAAGGAAAAGATCGTACGTTTTACATCGTCAACGAGTATTTCTTGAAAAAAAAGAAGACATGTGTGCTGAAAGTGAATGCAATTACAAGAACAATAGGCTAAGGAAGGGAATAAGTTGTCCAAGATAAAAGACGGAGAAAAATTGATGTGATTTACGAATATCAATATTTTTGCCCATTTTTTATGGATTTTCATAATTCTGCCCACGTTGGCTTGTCGATCATATATATTTTGATCGTTTTGAGTACCCGAACAACTATATGTTGAGATATCGAGCTCCACTCGTGATACACCAGGGTGACCGTTGTGTATTTATGTCACCGACTTGTCAGTTGCAGACGCGGTTGGTACACCACCCATGAATAATAGCTACATGATAGCTATCCTTATCTACTCTAGTTCATGGCTCAGTTAGTATGCCACCTTAGTTAGTTGAGTTTGGTTTGAGACCCATATATAGGGTTCTTCTATTTCTTTGTACTTGAGTTCTTTTGGCTTACACAACTAAGAAGAGGAAAACTGTTTTCAGCCTCCACCCTTGTGTGTATTCCCCCATTGTGCAAGCAAGAAAGCTTCAAGTGAGACTCCTTCCTTCTCTCCCACAATCTTGACATGGTATCAGAGCCTTGTTTGTGGTAAGGAGCTCAAGAAAGAAAGCCAAGCTCGCGGTGTTCTGGTAAGAGGAGCAGTGTTGCTTTCATTTTCTGTTTTGGGAGCAGATCTCTGCAGGTAGCACAGCCGGAAAGTGCAGGAGTGCATTGTCTCAGGTTGAGACGCCCTTCGCGGTGAAGCAAGAGGATAGTATATGCTGCGGGAGAGGGCTTTAGCCTTGTTTTTTTGATTTGAGGCCATTTCGGGACCTGTTTTGGAGGCGGAACTCTTCTGCACGCACTCAGGAAAAGGCCCAGTTTTATGTAGTGCAGCCACTGTTCTACAGGTCAGTGAATAGTTACTGTAAAAATTACATTGTATGCTTGTGCGCAGAGACATTGGGAGTTACAGAATCATCCCTGTTGCCTGTTGATGCAAAATCGTCACTAGGAAGTGATTGTGTGGTCAAATACCACTTTCGCCAGTTTTGCAGATTTTCCCTTGTGAGGGTGAAGCTGTGGTTTTTGCAGTGACAGAATTTTTTGCAGTCTTCTATAATGGCATCTGATTCTCTTTCACAGATTGTCACTGAAAAGCTTGACAAGAACAACTTTCAAGCATGGAAGTTTAGAATGACGAATTTCCTTATGGGAAAAGGATATTGGGAATTTGTTGCAGGAAATGAAGAAGAACCTGTTCTTCCTGATGTTCCCAATCAACAGCAAATGCAGGCATTTAAAGCATGGCATGAGAGAGCTAGGAAAGTTATGTATTGGCTGTCTATCAGCATTTCAAACTCTATGATTGTGCATATTCAGGATGCAAGTACGCCAAAGGAGGCATGGGATACTCTGTCAAAGATGTATAGCACAAATACGCAAGCCAGGAAAATGCAGCTCAAGCAAGAGTTGCACAATGTGCAAAGAGAAAATATGAGCATCAATGACTACCACATGAAGGTGAAGAAGATTGCAGATGCACTTGCTTCCATCGGGTTGCCAGTGGAAGATGATGATTTAGTTTCTGTGACCTTGAATGGTCTAGGAAAGGATTATGCACAGTTTCGGACATCCATTTCAGTTCGTGAAAGATTTCCTGATTTTTAGGAGTTGATTGCTCTTCTAATTTCTGAGGAGCAGAGAAATGGTGGTGCATCTTCTTCAGGAGGAACTTCAAAAGAAGCTGTCTTCTACTCAAATGCTGGAAGAGGTAGAGGCAGAGGTAGAGGAGGCCGATTTGGAGGCCGTGGCAGAAATCAAAATATGCAGTAAACTCAAGAAAACCAGTCCTATGGAGGAGGACGTGGTAACTCTAGAGGCAGGGGGAGCCAAAGAGGTCGTGGTGGATGGCAAAGAGGCCAAAATGCAAACAGTAATGTTGAATGATACTATTGTGGTAAAATGGGTCATATGGATAAAGACTGCTATAAAAAGCAGAATGACATCATGAATGAAAAACTGCAACAAGGAAATTATGCATCCTCTAGTAGACAGGGTGATGACAGAAATGAGCATCTGTTTATGGAGCAGTACATGAACAATTCTGTGACAAGTGCAGAAGAAAGCAACGATGTATGGTATGTTGACTCAGGTGCATCAAACCACATGATAGGTCATGCAGAATGGATGGAGGATGCAAGGAAAATGGAAAAACCAGGATTTGTGGAGACTAGTGATGATACTGCACATCCTATTGTGTAGATTGGAAAAATTCCCTTGTCTATGCAGGATGGGAAAAAGAAATACCTGTCCGATGTATTTCATGTCCCGAATATCACCAAGAATCTGGTTTCTGTTGGTCAAATGGTTGAACAGGGCTTGCAGGTCAGATTTAATCCTCATGGATGCTTTGTTGAGGATATGAAAAATAAAGGTCGCTTGATAGCAAAAGGAAAGAAGAAGGGCAGAATGTTTATATTGGATGCAGACATGTCTGAATTGAGTGCAGCAATGTTTGCACATGGGACCGGTGTAGTTGCAGATATTGATATCTGGCATAAACGCATTGGTCATGTTAATATACAGTGACTTAAATCAATGCAGGCCCAAAATATTGTTGCAGGATTGTCAAAATTCAAGGTTGCAGAAATGCATAAGGTATGTGAAGCCTGTCAGTTTGGAAAATAGGCAAGAAAACCATTTCCTAGACATGTTCAAGAGAGTGAGAAGCCATTGGAATTAATCCACTCTGATGTGTGGACTAATAAAGCTGCATCTCTTGGAGGCTGTCATTATTTTATCACTTTTATTGATAACTATAGCAGAAAAGTTTGGGTGTATTTTATGAAAAAGAAAAGTGAAGTTTTTGGGCATTTCAAAACCCTTAAAGCTATGGCTGAAAAAGAAACAGGTCTGAAAATAAAATGCCTAAGGTCAGATGGAGGGGGAGAGTACCTCTCAAATGAGTTTGCAAAGTTCTTGCAGGAGCATGGCATAAAGCAGCAATATTCATGCAGTCATACCCCACAACAAAATGGAATTGCAGAAAGGAAAAACAGGCATATTGGAGAGGTATCTCGTGCCATGCTCAATGAAAAAGACTTGCCAGATTTTTATTGGGCTGAAGCAGTTGCTATAGCAGTCTACATAATGAACAGGACTCCCACTGCAACAATACATGGAATGACTCCAGAGGAGAGGTATACTGGTAGGAAACCAGATATTTCTCATTTGAAAATTTTTGGTTGCATTGCCTATGTACATGTGCCAGATGAGCTGAGATCCAAGTTGGATCCAAAAGCTGAGAAGTGCATCTTTATTGGTTACTCTCTGCAGCAAAAAGGGTATAGATGCTATAACCCTTCTACTCGTAAGTTTACAGTGAGCAGAGATGTTGTTTTTGATGAGATGAGTAGCTGGTATAAACCAGTAAATGTGATTGATGATGTAGATGCACAAAATGGTAATGCTGCACAGAATTCACAGCAGCAGTCACAAAATATTAGTGGACCTGGAGCGTCCTCTAGTAGTGGTTCACATTCTTCGCCATGGACAGGAAGATTGAGATCAGGAGAATCTTCTCAAAGTAATGCAGATAGTGGTATGCAGGTATCAGGAAAAGGAAAAGAGAAGGTTGATCAGTCCATGTTTGATGTGAATGCAAGTCACTCTTATGTGGATGGTAAATCCAGTGGCTCATAACAGAGCATTGATGATGAGTTGGGTATTCCTTCTATTGTTACACCTGGAGTAAGGAAGACCAGGGATGTTTTGAGAGCACCTGGGAGTGAACCTACTTTGCGCAGGTCTACGAGAGCTAGGTATCCTATGGATAGGCTGAAATATGATGGATTTACAGCCATTCACTATGCATATATGGTTAAAGTGATACAGGAACTAGAACCCACTTCTTTTGAGGAAGCCATGGGAAAAGAAAAATGGGAGAAAGCCATGGATGAAGAAATGGATGCCTTGGAAGCAAATGCTACATGGGAATTGGTACCTTTGCCTAAAGGTAAAAATGCAATTGGTTGTAAGTGGGTTTATAAGGTGAAGCACAATGCAGATGATTCTGTGAATAGATACAAGGCAAGATTAGTAGTCAAGGGGTATGCACAAACATATGGCATTGACTATGAAGAAACATTCAGTCCGGTTGCAAGGATGGCAACCGTAAGAGCAGTCATTGCTATGGCTGCATCAAAGGGATGGTCTTTACATCAGATGGATGTAAACAATGCCTTCTTGCATGGTGATTTGCAAGAAGAGGTCTATATGGAGCAGCCACCAGGTTATGTGCATGCTGTTCATCCTGAGTTTGTTTGTAAGTTGAAGAAAGCCTTGTATGGCTTGAAGTAAGCACCTAGAGCATGGTCTGACAAGATAGGACAGTATCTTGTCACTATTGGCTTTCAGATTTCCAAGGCAGATTTCTCTTTTTATGTGAGAAAAACAGAGAAAGGTATTATGCTACTTGTCATTTATGTTGATGATTTGATTATGACAGGTGACAGTGATGAAGATATCCTTCATGTGAAAATGCTATTGAAGCAGAAGTTTGAGATGAAGGATTTGGGAGAGCTGCGTTATTTCTTGGGCATTGAGGTGATTAGATCACCAAGTGGGATTCAGCTCTTGCAGAGGCAGTATGGATTGGACATGCTGTCCAAATATGGGATGACAGGCTGTAAGCCTATTTCAGTTCCTTTGGAGCAGAATGTGAAGCTGAGCACAGATGCAGGTGAGCTTCTAGAAGACCCTACTATGTACAGACGCATAGTAGGAAGTTTGATTTATATGACTATTACCAGGCCAGATTTGAGCTATGCTGTTGGATTGGTAAGTCAGTTTATGCAGGCTCCAAGGAAACCACATTTGGATGCGGCTAGACGCATACTCAGGTATATGAAGTCCACATTGCAGTATGGACTATTTTATGAGACTGGGTTCAGATACAGTTGCATGGATACACTGATGCTGATTGGGCTGGTAGTATTTCTGATAGACGATCTACCAGTGGATATGTGTTCTCTTTTGGGAGTGCTGCAGTTACTTGGAGCAGCAAGAAACAGCCTACAGTTGCCTTGTCGAGCACAGAGGCTGAGTACAGGGGTGCAGCAATGGCTGCATGTGAGGTAGCTTGGTTGCATAAGCTACTTTATGATATGCATCAGTTTACAGATAGACCAGTTGTCATTTATTGTGACAACATGAGTAGTATACACTTGGCAAATAACCCAGTCTACCATGCTAGAACAAAGCACATTGAGGTGCATTATCACTATGTGCGAGAGAGGGTTTTACTAGGTCTTATTGATCTACTTTATGTCAGCAAATAGGATTAGGTAGCTGACATATTCACGAAGGCATTGGGCGCAGAGAAGCTGCGCAAGTTCAGAGACCTGCTTGGTGTGCAGGAATTGGGATTGAGCTCGAGGGGGAGTGTTGAGATATCGAGCTCCACTCATGATACGCCAGGGTGACCGTTGTGTATTTATGTCACCGACTTGTCAGTTGCAGACACGGTTGGTACATCGCCCATGAATAATAGCTACATGATAGCTATCCTTATCTACTCTAGTTCGTGGCTCAGTTAGTATCCCACCTTAGTTAGTTGAGTTTGGTTTGAGACCCATATATAGGGTTCTTCTATTTCTTTGTACTTGAGTTCTTTTGGCTTACACAACTAAGAAGAGGAAAACTGTTTTCAGCCTCCACCCTTGTGTGTATTCCCCCATTGTGCAAGCAAGAAAGCTTCAAGTGAGACTCCTTCCTTCTCTCCCACAATCTTGACACTATATTCAGAGTTCAAATGACAAAGTTATGATCCAAACAAGTTGCAAACATGCATAGGACAGAAAAAAATGAAAATAGTGAAAAGTAGTAGAAAAGCAAAAGCTGAAAGCAAAAAGCCTAATGTGTGTATGGATAGAAAACTATATAAGGAGATGAGAATGGAGAGTTAAGGGCCTTCCCCTTTGATTACAATTGTATTTTTGTAAGAGAGGAGAGTGGAGGGTCGCATGCTAGAGTAAGGTCTTGTCATGCCAATTTAAAAGTTGGAGCTTTTGGATGTCGAAGCGCCAAGTGTCGGCTCTCGATCACTGCTCGCATAACAGCCACCTACTGCCCAGAGAAAGAGTCCGCCCCATTCATGCTCTTGAGGCCTAAGAAGCTACTCGTGGAGAGTAGCTCCATGGAGGTGGACGCTATGACCATGAAAATATAGAGTGGCGTCACTGGCATCCAAGGGAGTTGTGTCGAATGAGGGCCGATTGCACTACATACTGGTGTGGACCCCGCACGACAATAAGAAATATGAGACGCTGTCGTACCTGCCAGCACTGAGCAGTGACCAGGTGATGAAGCAGGTGGACTACATCACCAGGAAGGGTTGGATTCTGTGCTTGGAATTCTCCAACATGGGGAGCATGTACCGGGAGCACCTCCACGGGAGTGGGTACTATGACCGGCGCTACTGGATGATGTGGAAGTTGTCGATGTTCCCATGCACAGACGACCATTCGTGTTGTGATAAGATTTTTTAGCTTATCAAGAAGCTTATTCATTAACCTTATCACCAAGGTTAAAAGCTAAGCTTAGTCAATAGAGTACATTCACACCTAGTCTCTTCACAAACCAATTCACTAAAACCCTATCAAACTCATTCATCCACATCATCTTCCTTACATCTCCATTAAAATCCTAGACATTAAGGTGATTTACCATTTCCTTATATTCGCCATCAAGTGGCTTTTGACACTAGCATTGTGTGCTTTTTCAATTTCTTTGAAGCATTTTGTAATCAAGATTAGACACTGCCATTAAGCAAAAAGTAAATTGGTAAGACCTTCCTGCAATTGAAAAAAGTGATTTGTCTATACCATGTGCAAATGATCAATGCCATGTATGTCAAAGAAATCTTAAGAAGACAAGGCCATGTACCCATCAGTGTATTCATTTGTAAAAGCATGAAACAGAAAGAATGTTTCAAGAAGACTGGAGTAAAAAGCATGTACCACACATCAACAAAAGGGATAAGGAGAGCAACAAAAGCCAAGGAGCATGAACATAAAGAAGTCCAAGAAAACAAAGAAGATCAATTATTGGAGAAAAAGAACAAGAAGAAAGATCAAAGGTTGCCAAAGAACCAAAAAAAGAAAAGATGAAGAAAATATTTACCCCACTGCTACAAACCAACAAAATGTTTTGAAAAAAAATTCCTTAGAGGATCTTGAATTCCCTAAGTGGATATGCTTCCCATAGTGGATGTAACAAACCCTACCAAGATGTAAAGTTTCAAGCCTGAACTTTACTAGGTTGCCAAAGAGCTAGTCTCGTGGTCCATGTTCACATGCAAGGGGGGCAAAATCCTAGCCAGGGTAGAGACTCATCATTTGACATGAATGCCTGTAGAGGCTAGATGTGTGCCAAAAGAGGCTTGCCCATAAGTGGCTTTGTACTAGAAGATAGACAAATGATATATGCTCTAGAAAGAGATGTTTAGAATCCCATATGCACAGTGAGGAGAGTGATACTATCCAAAAAGCTATATAAGCATGAACTTGACACTCATTTCAAGGTAATGGAACTATCAGTTTGAGTTACTCAAGACTGCCTTTATGAGTCCAAGCTAATCTATCTTGGAACCTAATTCACTTAAGTTACAATCTCTCATTCTGATAATGTATCGTGCATTTGATTTGCATCCAGCATAGTTAACTAGCTCTAGATCCGTGTTTCTCAACAAGTACGAGTAGAGAGGACAACTCTACCTTGGGCTAGCCTCAGATACACTCACTCACTCACACACACACACATACAGAATTGATGTAGCTTAGTTGGTTAAGTTGAATGCATGGTGATCTAAAAGTCTTTGGTTCAACATCTACATTTCACATGGTCATTTAGTATAGGTATAGAAAACATTTGAAGAGAGAAGAAAATATTTTAAGAAAGAGGGAGCAAAAAAAAAAGGAGAGATTTAGAAATTGAAAATTTTTTAAGGAAGAGAGAGAGGAAGAAGAGAGACAGGCTGTAAGCCTATTTCAGTTCCTTTGGAGCAGAATGTGAAGCTGAGCGCAGATGGAGGTGAGCTTCTAGAAGACCCTACTATGTATAGGCGCATAGTAGGAAGTTTGATTTATATGACTATTACCAGGTCAAATTTGAGCTATGCTGTTGGATTGGTAAGTCAGTTTATGCAGGCTCCAAGGAAACCGCATTTAAATGCGGCTAGACGCATACTCAGGTATGTGAAGTCCACGTTGCAATATGTACTATTTTATGAGACTGGGATTCAGATACAGTTGCATGGATACACTGATGCTGACTGGGCTGGTAGTATTTTTGATAGACGATCTACCACTGGATATGTGTTCTCTTTTGGAAGTGCTGCAGTCACTTGGAGCAGCAAGAAACAGCCTACAGTTGCCTTGTCGAGCACAGAGGCTGACTACAGGGGTGCAGCAATGGCTACATGTGAGGTAGCTTGGTTGCATAAGCTACTTTATGATATGCATCAGCCTACAGATGGGCCAGTTGTCATTTATTGTGACAACATGAGTAGTATATACTTGGAAAATAACCCAGTATATCATGCTAGAACAAAGTACATTGAGGTGCATTATCACTACGTGCGGGAGAGGGTTTTACTAGGTCTTATTGATCTAGTTTATGTTAGCACAGAGGATCAGATAGCTGACATATTCACGAAGGCATTGGGCATAGAGAAGCTACGCAAGTTCAGAGACCTGCTTGGTGTGCAGGAATAGGGATTGAGCTCGAGGGGGAGTGTTGAGATATCGAGCTCCACTTGTGATATGCCAGGGTGACCATTGTGCATTTTTGTCACCGACTTGTTAGTTGCAGATGTGGTTGGTACACCACCCATGAATAATAGCTAGATGACAGCTACCCTTATCTACTCTAGTTCGTGGTTCAGTTAGTATGCCAACTTAGTTAGTTGAGTTTGGTTTGAGACCCATATATAGGGTTCTTCTATTTCTTTGTATGAGAGTTCTTTTGGCTTACACAACTAAGAAGAGAAAAACTGTTTTCAACCTCCACCTTTGTGTTTATTCCCCCATTGTGTAAGTGAGAAAGCTACAAGTGAAACTCCTTCCTTCTCTCCCACAATCTTGACACCTTCTTCATTAGGATGAGCTTGAAGCGGGTCTGCCAGGTGTGAAACCCCACCCCTTTGAAGCGACTTATTGGAGAGTCTTTTACCATGTTGGATTTGCAGGGATAGTAGCAAATCAACTCCAAAATTCTTAGCAAAATAAATGATCTTGAGTGTGCTAACAAGCATAAGTGCCCAAAAAGACACTAAGTGACTAGTATCAAGAGATACTTGTGGAGCCAAATGCTTGAGAGATCTTCAAATCTTCAATGATATTTCAAGTGATCTTCAAATCTTGTATTCCCCTCCTTGATTTTATGCTGGATTAATCCAAAAAATCTCAGACTTGATGTGAGGCAAAGCAAGATTGAGCTACAGGAAATGAAGCTTGAATGTTAATGGCTATGGTGCTAATGCTTGAGATCCTCAAGACTCCAAAAGACTTCAAGAACTTCCTCTCTTTGCTGATTAGATCTTGCTGGAGAATAAGTAGGCTAGTGAATCAAAGTGGCAAGAACTCTAGTGAGAGAATAAGGTGAAGGATGAAGCTTTTAGGAAGTTTAGCTATGGAGTCTCTACAACTAGGGTTTTGACCCGACTAGTTTTTTAATTCAGTGTAGCTCATATACGCAGCTATGGCACAAATGATTTGATGGAGAGTAAGGTTACAAGGTAGGCTTCAATTTTCCTAAGACCATAGGGTAGATCTCGATGTGTACTCGCCACGCCAACTATACGACCACGATAGGGCGTAGATATGACAATGATGTCAAATTTTTGAAATGTTGGACACATGGATCAATAATGTTGTACTATAATGTGGTACAGGGAAGCAGCTTGAGTAGAGGAACAGGTCCCCTAGAAGAAGGAAAGTTAAGATATGGTGTTTGGAGAGAGATTCAAGCACTCCGAGTAGGGTCATGTCTGGCTATGGTAGCCATTGAAGCTTCACTGAAGGTAGAGTGAGAATGGAGCTAGAAGTGAATTCATGAATTGACGAGGAGTGAAGATGAGCTGAGGTAAGTTAGGCCATGCCCGACTGGGCTCTGATACCATGTGAAAATGTGACGGATCTAGAGCATGGTAGATGCAAATAGAAAAGAGAAAAAATAAGGAAGGTTGGAGCGAAAATAAAAGTGAGCGTTAAAAAATGATTAAGTGTTGCCTTGCGAGGGCTTGCTAGGTTCTTGGGTACCGAGACAGGTCCTGAGGCCGATGCCCTGTTCTCCTTGGGTCACTTCGCTCAGCTCCCTCCTTTTTACATACCTGAGTATGAAAAATAAAAACCCTAAAAGACGAGATGTATTATAAGAAAATACTTCTTGATCAGGATATATGAGTCCTCGCTCAGTAGGAGTTCCTAGTTGTGTTGTCCTTAGTTAGGTAGGTAGTTCAGACCACCACTTAGGGCAACCTCTTTGACAGTCCTTTTTAGTTTGGCCGTGTTGGAGCAGTGGGTTAGTGATTAGCTTTGGATCTTCTAAAAGATTATGCTAGGCCTACTCCTTGTGGATGACATGCCTTGGTTCTGTCAGGGGGTAGGATGAGCATTGTGATGTGTTTAGTATCTATTTATTTTGTATCAGCTTGATGCTTCCTTTGGTTGTTTATGTGCAGATCTATGGTGGGGTTCGACGGGCTAAGTCACCCTATCCCGTGGTCGCCAATGAGAGAGGAATTTTGGTGCCGAGAAGTGCTTAAAAATAGCTAAAAATTATGAATATCAAGGGAAAAATATTCAACGTCGAAGGCGGCAGCTCGATCTAGGACGATTTTAAGCGCCAAAGTGCTTTAAAGGCACCCAAGCGACACTTTTTGATTTTTCATAAATTTTTAGATAGTCGTGCAGGTTGACAAGAGATGCCGGTCAATGCGGGATACCAAGCCAGACGCCCAGGATTTTTCAGAGCTCAATTCCGAGTCCGGACAGGGAAATGGCCAAGAATTGGTCAAGATTTGAAAGGGTGGCCACAACATGGACCAAAGAGTGGGTGCCCTTTGGGGAAATTTTAACCCCCCAACCAAAAGGCATGCATTTTTGAATCAAACAAATCGTGGGATGGAGAAGAAAGCATGGCCAGCAAACAACGCCAATTTTTGCACCATGAATGGAGGGAGGGCATCATGCAGCGTACACATACCTTGCCTAATGGATTATGGGGCTTCATTCCCCTCTGTTTGTGGACTCTATCGCCTATCTTCGCTCCTCCATTGGTGGCTTGAATGCTGAGATGAAAATCTAGTCTTTCTCTCTCCTCCCTCTCTCTCCCCTAGAGGCAGATTTATGTGGTGAAGAAGAGGAAGAAGAATGGATGATGGATGCTTGTCCAATGAAGACCGGATTGCTCCATGGTGTAAGAAGATTGAAGATTGCTAATTGTAGACTGTCATGAGCATTAATGGTGGCTGGAAATCAGTCCCGAGATATGGCAAATAAAAACTCGCAACCCGCAAAGCACGGTAATCTCATTTTTACAAAGGAAAATGATGTTTTTATGGAATTTGCTTCATGAATACTTGTTCCCATGAGATGATTATGCATTATAATGTTGTTTGCAATGTCTTTCAACTATTTATGATCAGAAAATCAGAAAATCATAAGTGTTGTGGATGAAATTAGTAGTGAAAAACCCATAATTATGCAAAATGTGGGGAAATTGGGTGTTTTTGAGATATCAATGGAAAAGATAATAAGATACACCAACTAAACTGGTCTTTTTGCTGCAAATGAACCTAAGGGCCACATCCCATAACTCATTTTGAATTTTTAGTCATTAAATATTGCAAAAAATACAATAAAAATAGGAAAAAACCACTAGAAATAGGGGAAAATGGATTTTGAGTGCCGAAAACTAAGGAAAAATAAGATTCGCGTTTGTGGATGTATGGGGGGTCTGAAGTATGAGGTTTAGCCTCAGTTCAGCCCTACCTCTATGTTTTAGTGAGTTTTTATGGCTTTTTATACAATAAAAATGTGAAAAATGAACTCTAAACCTATGCACCATGCACAATCTAAACGGGTGAGGGGGGTAGAGTGTATGAAAAGTATTTAAATGCTGAATGAAATGATGAAAAGCTTGCTAGTTTTTATGCATACCATATAGATCGATCGATAATTAAAAGATTAAGAACCTAGTAGCATGAGGGTTTCTCGGTGCTAGGTTCATGCAACGCCGCATACGAGCGATAGTCAAATCCATTGAAAGAAATGGTTTCCACATGTGCACCAATGCTGATTTTCTTAATTGTTTGAGCACGTGGACATTCACAATTTGCATGAAGCATGAAATTTAAAAGGTGTCAAACAATACCTCTTGCATGCATGTAAATTGCTTTCTAGAGATATGACCAAGGTTGAGTGAGTAAGGTTGCCCAAGTTGTAGGCTAGACATTGGGTCTCAGGGGAAAGGAAAGTGAGGAAGCATGGTATATTTCCTGGAAATACGCGAATCATAAAAGAGAGGAGTTTGTATTCGTATGTTATATATGTTTAGCGACGCATCGAGGGGCCAATCCCCAAGGTGTAGGAGAGTTGCAGTGAGGTAGCGGCATTCAGTCCATTGGAGGACCTCCTATGTTTGTGGTTCATGCTATTTAGCAATGTGTTGGGACTCCCTCTGAGGAGTGTTTATTGGGTTAGAGTTGGACTACGAGACGTGATACAAATGCAAGATGTTTAGGAAGATGATGTATGTGTCATCCACGCTCCTGGCCGTGAGGCCGTGGGGTTGTTGAGCGCATGATAGAGGTCCAGCTAGTGCATGAGCCAGTGCCGGCCCATTTTAGGTCCCATTAGAGTCAGTTGAGGATTAGAAGATGAACCCAATGATTCGGATGATGAAGAGTCCAGTAAGAAAAAGCACACAAAGATAAAGAGAAAATCAAGTTTAGGAAAGATCAAGAAGAAGAAGACAAAGGATAAAACCAAGAAGAAGAAAAAGTAGATTATAATAAGATTATGGAGAAGTTGAAAGACTTAGGTATTTCTAAAACCAAGAGGAATGAAAAGTAGTGTGAAATATGCCAAAGGAATAGTAATGAAACCATAACTTGTTGCTACAATCCTAGTGTTAGGATGGCATAGTAGGTGCTAGTGATGCAACAAGGACAAGAGTTATGCAGCCAACTATAGTTAACTAGATGATTATTGACACAATACCTAAGATACCCTTTAGGGGACCTAGAAGAATGCTAGTACAATAGCCATGGGAAAATTTTCATGCACAGTAGTAAATTGCTCAAACGGGAGCATCTCGTTATAGTGGAGGTCAAGGATAGTTTGTAGGGCCAAATTATGAACTATGGGCAAGGCATAGGACTAAGAGAGGAATGCCAATAGCAAGGACCTCGAATGTCAAAAGATCTACAAGTGCACCTCATCAACAACATTTTTCATAGAGCTACCTAACGAAGATGAGGAAGGGAAATTTCCTCAAGGTGTAGAGACTATTGTTATGGGAATACTCATCAAGAGAAAGATCAAGAAAGGGTAGAGGAGGTGTCAAGTAAATAAATGTTATAAGTAAGCATGTTCAATGTGACTATTCTAATTGCATAAAAGTAGAGGATTATCCTAACAAAGCTATGGTTTGTAGCCATTACTAAAAGCTAAGAAAGTTTGAGACTTGATTAGCAAGAATAATAGAAAGCTAGGAAAAAGGCAACTAGGCAAGTTAGAAAGCTACAAAAAAATGGCACAAAAATCAATATGTGAGGAGCTTGAAGATCAAGAGGTACAAGGTACCCTTAATCCTGATCAAGAGGATCAACATCCTAAAGATAGAAATTCAAAATAGTTTTAGGAAGGAGGTTCAAAAGAGTTATTTAAGGCACTAGTAAGATGCTCTTTATGGTTAACCTTGGATAGTTCATAGACTTCATACCAGGGTTCAAATAAAACTTTCTCCTAAAGATTTGACAAAGAAAATAGGAGGTTCTTGAAGGTAGATAATTTCAATATCAGACAATCCCTGAATTTCAAATAGTAATAGTCACACAAAAGGAGGTTGTAAATTTTGAGGTTCCCAATATTCAAGGTAAGTATGTAGGAAAGAAGCATGATGATGTCTTGCTTGATGAGGGTTCATGAGTCAACATATTTCTTGAACAAAAAAAATTTGCAAACAAGAAGGAAGAATTGCTAATAGCCCCATTTTAGGTTATTATGGCAGATGAGAGCAGATTACAACCACTGGGTATACTTGAGAATTGGTAGATAAAGATGGTGAGTAAGTTTTATTGTGCTAAGGATGTTAGAGATTGAGGACTCTTACAATATGCTCTTAGGCAAACTATGGTTTAAATTTGCTAACTTGAGGCACAATTGGGGGAATGATTATATATGCATCCCTAGAGGACTTAAGGGGATCAGATTATCAATAATTAACAAGGTAATGTTGAAGAGTAAATCTAGACCTCTGGTATTTCAAACCATCAACCTTGTAGATGAAGTGGAAGATGATAAGGAGGAGCTATTCCTTCAAGTAAATCCTTTTATGGTTCCAGTCTTTGGAATAGATGTTGATAGCATTATTTAGGAATATCATGAGTACCCAAAAATTGTTGGAAATTTCACTTCTTGAATAACAAACTATTCAATATACTAATCAAAGATAATCAAGAATACACTATCCTAAAGGTTCTTTTATAGGTTAGGAGTTGTTAGAGTTTTGAGATAGGTCAAGAAGTGAGAAATTTAAGGTGGTTCAGGATCCTCAGAATCAATTATCTTGAGTTTGGGAAGCAAGGAGAACTTAAAAATAAACAAATTGAAGTGGACTACTGTATGGATAACTTTATTTTGCTAGATGAGGAAGGACAAAAAGACATTATTCAAGATAAGAAGAGGTATGAGTATACCATGAGAAGATATGAAAGAGTGGTGGAAGATGAAGTATCGTAGGTCAACCTCAATGAGAAAGTAGAGGGCAAACCTATCAAAATGAGCATCTATGTTGAGGAGACTTTCAAGAAGGATCTTATAAAGTCGTGCCAAGAATTTTAGGATATTTTTGCTTGGGATGATACTAATATGAAGGGGTTTGATCTAAGAATGTGCCATCATAGGATCAACTTGAAGAATGATGATGAGACACTTGTTCAAAAGAGATACAAAATGAACCCAAAAAGGTTAAGGAACAAATTAACAAATTGTTGAGAGCTGGTGCTATCAATCGAGTCAATGAAGTGACATGGTTATCTCTTATAGTAGTGGTACCTAAGAAAAATAGGAAGATCAGTGTATGGATTATAGGAAATTGAAAGTAGCTACTATTATACGGATTCCTTCTAGATTCATTTTACTAATTATTTGTTTAATGATGTAGCATGACATGAAATATATAGTTAATTTTTTTGGATGGATTTTCAAGCTATAATAAATTTAGGATGCATCCATAAGTTATGGATAAGACTCCTTTCATTACTATGAAGTGGGAAGCCTATTGTAATATTCCACGTTAATAAAAATGAATTAGTTAATGGAATTTTTTTAATTCCCCCCTTATCCCTCCAGCCGACTGACGAGCTGGAGGGGGAGGGGAATAGAAGGAGCTATAAGCTCCTTGGTGGAGCCTTATGGAGGGAGGGAAACCATGCGTGATGACACGTCAGGAGGAAAGATCCCCCCTCCCCTCCACTATGTAAAGGAGGGCTGAGCCATGTGAGATGGGAGCTACAGAGGGTGCAGGCTGAGAGGAAACTCTGCCATCGAGAGGGAAAGAGTGGAGATGTTGCCGCTTTGTGGTCGTGAGGGAGGAGGAAGGTCGCCACTGCCAATCATCACGCCGACATCTACCCCCCACCACATCGCCATCTACTGTCGCAGTCCGCCCCGGTCCGTTTAGCACGCCGCCATTGATTCGTTATTTCCTTCCTCCCATGTGGCCCCCAGAAGCTTTAGAAGCTTCTTGGGGAAGCTTCTAAAGCCCTTAATAGGCCCCCCTTCCTGTGGCTCTTGAAACCCCCTTCCCCGTGTTTTAAAATTTCTCTTAACCCCCCTTCCTTTGTACTCTTGAAACCCCCCTCCCTCGAAATTTTCCCTAAGGGTCCTTAGGCCCTTACCTATAGTCTTTAAAGCTACTTCCCCCCCCCCCCCCCCCCCATGTTTTAAACCCCTAGGCCCCTTTTTCCACCCCCTCAAAAGCTTTTTCCCTATAGTTTATTCTTGTTGTAAGTTCTCCCTTAAAGGGCCTTATTTCCCTCCCCCGTATCTCAAAATCCCCCCTAAGGGCTCCCCCCTTAGCCTTTCCTTTCCCCATGCAAAATACCCTTGGGGCTTTGTTTTTTGTTTTCCCCCACTCGTAAAAGGAAAGAGAGTGTTGAGGGTCTTTTTTTTAACACCTCCCTTTCCCACTCAAAAACCCTCGTAAGGGATTCCACACTTTTATTTTATTCCTTGTTTGTGCAAGTTTTACAAGGCCATGAAGCCCCTCCTATGGCTTTGATGGGTCTTATCCGCAAAAGATTGTGAATCACCCCCTTCCGAATTCCCTACTTCAAGGAAGAAGCCTTCTAAAACTACTTTCGACGAATGGTGCAAGTTATTGCAAAAGGGAGCCATGGTGGAATTTCAAAAGGAATTGTAAAGCTACTTCCACGATGGAAAGACGACATCTACGATGCCGCCTAAGAAAGTCCAAGGTGTAGCTACGGGAGGGTCATCTCCCGGTATCCATGTGGATATCTCACCCCAAAACCAGGTTTTTTTCTCTTGGCTTTAATTCGGTTGTAAGTCGATCATGCAAAGGAAAAAAGTTAAGGATAGAATATATTTGTTCGAGTTATTTGTAACGAAGGAATTTAGCTTAGGAATGACGATGTATAGAATTTAGCTTTCTTCAAATTCCATCAAGCATTATAAAATTACAAGAAAGATTAACCATTTACTATAGTAATATATTCCTAAAGTGTAGAAATTATATCTTGCACCATTAGTCTTATTCCTTTCGCAACGATTCATGGTAAATGGCTAAATTCAAGAAAAGTTTCTTTCGATGCTCAAATTACTAGGGAGTTATCTTTGCTAGTTGCACATCTTCGCAAGGAAATTGTCATTATTTGGCATGAGTTCATCTTTAAAGAAAATGGAAGTTAAATGTTAGGAATTAACAAGTATAAAAATTAGATATACGAACTCATTTGGAAAGAAAATGAAAAAGGGGATTGCTGGATGACACTCTATTAACATTTTTCCCTTGCTATTTGAGGACTTGGGACTAATAAAGTGTGTATATACCAATTTCACAGCTAGGCCTTTTTGTCCCAAGGAGTATTGTCGCTCTTTGTATCACCTTGGCATTATGCTATATGCCAAATTAAACTATATTGATTGGGAAAGTAAATTGTCACAAGGATAGTAAAACCGTGACGAGACGATTAATATTACCTTCCAAAAGTTAACTAAACCAATCTAAAAACATTCATACCCTAAACACTTGACTACTTTCCTTACCATAGGGACAATAAACTCATAAAGATAAGAAACTAGGGTTGTCCCTAAGGTTCTTAAATGAAGAAACCCTAGGCCTGACATACGTCAGCTTAAAGAATCTAAACAGATTATTCCATTGTAGGACTTGCGCGACATGTATGAAATCATTTAGTCTTGTGATTGATTCACAAGGAAAAAGGGTAAAAACCCTCATCAAGGACAGCACATCCCTACGCAAGTTATCTTGCAAAAAGACGTATTTTTGGATATCCTTCTAAATAAAGAGAGTTGTAAACCAAAAACTAGCACATCTAAGGCACTTTAGGGATTAACCAAATTGGGTATGCCCTACACTGGAGTGTAAGAGATCTTGCCAAGTTACAAGACACATTGGGAACGAGTGCTGGTACACTCGAAAAGGAAAGAACACTTCCTTAGCAGTTTGCCAAACAACTCGGTTGATTAACGGAAATGTTTGTGCTTGCTAGAGATTTTAGAGCTCTATTTGAAATATAAATTACAAATTAAATGAGTACCTATACTTCAGGTTAAAGGCCTGAAGGGAGAGGTAGCTTCAGTTACCCCGACTGCCTGCCTGATCCTAACCAAGGGGGTTGTTGACCGCGCGGGGAACGTGGACCGAACCCGCAGTGAGAGGTCTCTCCGTTGAGTTCTACTTGGAGCAGGAGGACGCTTGGGTGCCAGGGGGGCTCTGGCCATAAATCCCCCGCCTTCCGGGTCCTACACAAGAGGCTAACGTGACTCAGGATTGGATCTCGAGGCCTGCATAATAGTTGACGGGCGGAAGCTTGGAATAGTGATCCTTGGAGATTACTGGTTAGCCTTCGGGCAGATTATGGACAAGCCTACGGGCGGAACTCCTTGTATTTCAAAGATAAAATGATGAAATGTTAAAAGAAATTGCTTGATGTTTTTTTTCTATGTCACGTGATAAGATTATGTGAAGGAACCAGTGCTTAACAAGGTTAATTAAAGAAGCTGATTGTTATATATCAAATTAATGTGATAGATAATTACATAACTAAAAACAAACCGAGGAAAGTGCGGAGGATGGGCCATGGGTCCGTCCTACGGTTGGGTGGTCGCGGTTAGCCGGGAACTTTTCTCAAAAATCTCGAAGAACAACGGAATGATCATCATCATCAAAATGAATAACGAGAATGATGACCTAAAGTTACGTCTTACCCGATTTACGTTGTTTTAGGGGAACGGAATGGGACTATGCCTTATGGCAGAGAGGTTGAGCTTCGCATTCCTCTCGTTTCCCGTTCTCCTTGAACCAAGTGCAGCGTAAATCTGCTTCGGACCTGGCGTTTCTGCGTAAAGTAGTTCGCTCGGGTTTGACGCTAGTTGCTGTTAGCTGATGACCCATCACGAAAACCCTAATTCCGGTCGATCCTAAGTGGGAACGGCCAGGATACTTCCGCTACGTGGCAGACGTGGAAATACCTAGATCGTGAAACCCGTAACATTCCACGGGAGTGCTGGGCGGAGCTTTCTAGACATCCTTTCTGATGGACTGCTAAGACGTGTCTTAGATGATACTAGGGGACACGTTACAGTTGGTATCAGAGCCAAGCAACAACAGAATTGTTTTTATGAGATCTCAATAAAATGAAATAAAGAAATTGTTGTTGTCCAAACATTTCCTCATCTTCAACGCTATCTTGCAGAACTATGAAGCATGGAACAAGTTTTTGGTGTTTTGGGTCATGTTTATGACTGCAATGCATTCTCCACTTTATAGACAAAGAATTGGGATGATGAACATCCTGGAGCAAATTTATAATCCATCACCTTTATACATAGAATGAAGATGGATGGGGTCTTCAGGAATCTACTACATAGCCGCCCACCGGTTTACTTATCTATAGACCAACCTAAAGAGGATCAAGTGGTTGGAAGACTTGAAAGTAGTGAAGCTGTTCATTTTTGTGGAAGCTCACGTAAATTCGACTTTATATATTCAAGGTTGGAGGGTTGAAATGAACTCATATGTATATGAGGAAGTAACCCGTGTAATCCCAACCGACAGGATTAAAGTATTGGGCTGCCATGAGAAGTATGGATTCCAACGAAAAGGGTATCCTAAACTTCCAATGAATTATCGATTCCTAAAGATCCATGACCCAAAACCCTACTATTACACAGTTCCTGTAGACAAATGCAATACAACGTTGTTCTCCCCAAATTGAATGTAATGATTGGATTATCATCACACGAGATGTTGTATAAGGTTATGCCCATGTAAATATAAATAAAGATTTCTTTTATCAATATCTGGCTGTGCATCAGAGTTGTTAAAAAGTTAATTAGCTTCATTATTTACGAGATAGCTGAACTAAAGATAAGCTAACATGAATTATCATATAATAACGTTAAGAAAACTTTTATCCAGGCACAACCCAAGGTACAGGTTCCAAATTCGCCCCCTACATCAAGTACTACTGTGACCCAGGAGAAGAAGTTCCTCCTCAAGCAGATAAAGCCACCCGAGTTTGACGGGAGAGGCAGATTCGTCCAGTCTAATGCTGAAATTTGGATTGAATCTATGGAGGATTACTTTGAAGCAGCTGGTACTGCACCTACCAATCAGGCCATGCTCGCCAAGTTAAAACTCACCGGCGAAGCCAGACTTTGGTGGAAACAATGGTGCAGGGATCAAGGGACTTCAGAGGGGTCCGTTACATGGGAGAAGTTAAAGAAAGCCGTGCAGGGGAGATATTTGCCACCTGCATATCGTACATAGAAAATGAATGAGTTCTACAAGCTAAAACAGCTAGGACTCACTCTTGACGCATACTACTCTAAATTCCTCTCACTTTTAAAGTATGCGCCACAGATGGACATGATGCAGCAGGTGTCCAAATTTTGCGCGGGCTTAAATCCACCTGTAAATACCCGTCTCAAATCTATGCGTCCATCAGATCTTCAGGATGCACTCATTCGAGCAGTGCCAATAATTCAGGAGGTGCAAGCTAGACCAAGGGGTAACAAAACTTGGTCCTATAGTGATCCGAACAGAGGAGCATTCAGACCTCAAGCAAAGAGAGTTCAAGGTCACAATCAGGGAAAAAGGAAGAAAGCAAGGACAAATAACGTCAACAACTTTGTTCCTACTCAAAGTAATGGCTGAAACCTCTGATGTTTCCACTACAACGAACTCGGTCACTTCAAGAGGCAATGTCCCAAGCTCAGCGAGGGACATCGTCAAACGCCTTTCCAAGGTGCAGGCCGCGGTCAAGGAGCCGCCACCCATGGAAGAGGAAGAACTGCCAGCATTGCCAATAGGCAAAGATGCGAAGAAGAAGATGAGGAAGATCCGACTATGGAAGTTGAATTCGAAAGAGCGACAGTCCATGCCGCTTTACACAAGAAAGGGCCGAATCGCCAGTTCTCGGTGATTCAGACACCGTCAGACTATCAAGGTAAAGGTTTCAAAACCTTTATTGATTGTGGCAGTACACATTCCTTTATCTCACCAGCATGTGCAAAAAGATTAGGAATAGCCACAGTAGAAGCACCTACCCTACTTGTGGAATTGGCAAACGGTCGCGAGGTAACTTGTACCAGGCAAACTGCTAAGGTGGAATTCTTTCTGGGAGGAAAGAAAACCTCAGTCAAGTTCAGAGTCATGAATTTAGGTATCCATGAGTGTTTACTCGGGATGGATTGGCTTAAGCCTAATGACGCCCACATTCATTGTGGAAAGGGTCAAGTTTCCTTTCGAAACTCTGAAAGGGAATTTGTCACAACTCAAGGTGAGGCAAGAGTGCCAAGAATCCAATTGGCCAAAGTATCTCCGATCATAAAAGGAGTCAAAAAAGGATTACCCATTTACTTGATCAAACTCAACAAGTTAGATCAAAAGCAAGAGTCTCATGAGGAACCTTCTTGGCTAAAGGAATACGCTGACGTATTCCCTGAGGAATTGATTGAACTTCCGCCTCCAAGAGAAGTAGATCATGAGATTAGGCTAGTGCCTGGAGTTGCACCAATTGCAAAGAGACCTTATAGAATGTCCATACCAGAAGCAATTGAGTTGAAGGAACAGCTCAAGCAACTGTTGGATCAGGGCTACATCCAGCCTAGCAACTCACCATGGGGAGCTCCAGTACTATTCAAGAAAAAGAAAGATGGGACACTTCGACTATGTATTGATTACCGAGGGTTGAATCAATCAACAGTCAAGAACAAGTATCCTATTCCTAGAATTGATGAGCTTCTCGATCGTCTTCAAGGTGCAAAGATCTTCTCCAAGATTGATCTCAGGTTAGGTTATTATCAGATAAGGATCAAGGAAGAAGATATTCCAAAGACGGCCTTCAATACAAGATATGGGCACTTCGAGTTCCTGGTTATGTCATTCGGGCTTACCAATGCACCTGCCACCTTCAATAGATTAATGCAGGATATTTTTAGACCATATCTTGATGATTTCGTGCTTGTCTTCTTCGATGACACTTTAGTCTATTCCAAACAAGAAGAAGATCATGAACCTCAACTTCGGATTGTCCTTGAGACAATGAGGTCTCATAAGCTGTATGCAAAAATAAAGAAGTGTGCATTCTTCAAGTGTCAGATTGAATATCTGGGATTCATAGTATCATCAGAGGGAATATCAGTAGACCCAACCAAAGTCAAAGATGTGCTTGAATGGCCAATACCAGTATCCGTCAAAGAAATAAGTAGCTTTCTTGGATTGACTGGATGGTATAGGGTCTTTATCAAAAACTATGCTTTGATTGCAGCACCCCTTACAGATCTACTACTTCCATTACATGGTCAATCTCCGAATAAAATAGCTTCGACAAACTGAAGCAAAGTTTGGTATCAGCACCTATTCTAAAACTTCTTGACCTCAATATGGAGTTCGAGGTAGTAACTGATGCTAGCATTCTTGCCTTGGGATGTGTACTTATGCAGGAAGGTCATCCAGTAGCATACTCTTCAAGGAAATTGAAGAGTCATGAAAAGAATTATGCCACGCATGATCTAGAATTACTAGCTGTCATCCATGCTCTAAAGCTTTGGAGACACTACCTATTGGGTAACAAGTTTACTCTAGTAACCGATCATAAGAGTCTCAAATGGATTTTTACCCAAAACGAGCTCAACATGAGGCAACGTCGGTGGATTGAAGTATTGGAGGAATATGATTTTGAAATCAAGTACTGACCAGGAAAAGAGAATATAGTTGTTGATGCACTCAGTCTCCCAAGGCATTCCTAAATTCCCTAATCTTGCAGAATCCATCAACGGCCAGATCTCTGGCTACAAAGGTATCTATGCCAAACAACCCTATACTTGAACTAGCTAGAGAGGAAGCATGCCATGATTTGGCCTCCCAAACAATGATAAAGGAAATATCTACCAAGGAGCAGAATCAGAAGTTGCAAGCTAAGTATCAGGAATTTTCCATTGATAATGGACTTGTCTACTACAGAACAAGGCTGTGTATACCAGCAAGCCAGTCACTTAGGCAGAAGATATTATGGGAAGCTCATGATTCTCCTTTTTCAGGACATCCTGGCTATGCTAAGACTCTTAATACAGTTAGGAAGAGCCATCATTGGGAGAGGCTTAAAGGTGACGTTCTCAAGTATGTCACTGAGTGTTTGTCTTGCCAACGTATCAAAGCCGAACATATCATGATGCCAGGGAAACTGCAACCGCTTGACATTCCCCAAATGAAATGGGAATTCATCAGTATGGATTTTGTTGTGGGCTTACCCCAAGTCCAAGGAGGATACAATTCCATTATGGTTGTGTTTGACATGCTTACCAAGGTTGCACACCTGATTCCAGTAAAGACAAACTATAAAGCCTCCGACATTGCAAGATTGTTTATCAAGGAGATATTCAAGCTACATGGGTTACCTAGAAGAATCATTAGCGATCGAGATTCTCTCTTCACATCACACTTTTGGAGAGCTATCTTTGAAGCTATTGGGACTCAACTCTATTTTAGCACCGCCTACCATCCCCAAACAGATGGCCAAACAGAGCGAGTAAATCAAGTCATCGAGGATATGCTTAGGGCATACTGTTGTCGAGAACCTAAGAGGTGGATTCAATACTTGCCTTTGGTTGAATTTGCCTACAATGCTTCTTACCAGCAGAGCATTCAAATGACCCCTTTCCAAGCATTGTATGGTCATGATTGTTGAAGTCCCCTAAACTTTTCTGATCCAACCCTAAGAGTTGAAGCTTCAAGACAAATGTTGGAGGACATGGATGATCAAATAAGGTCAATAAGACAAGACATACAAGCAGCCAAGGATAGACAAAAGGCATATGCAGATTTGAAACATCAAGAAAGAGTCTTCGAAGAAGGAGACATGGTCTTCATTCGGGTACGCCCTAAAAAGAGTTCTCTATCCCTAGGAGAATGCAAGAAGCTAAGTCCAAGGCATTGTGGGCCGTATAAAATCCTCAAATGCCTAGGACCCAATGCTTATAGATTGCAACTCCCTGAGAACCTAAAGGTTCACAATGTATTCCATATCAGCCTATTAAAAAAATATATACCCAATCCTAATCATGTACTTGATGACCAACAAATTGTAATGCCTAGTCAAGGAGTCCTTGAACTAAGGCCAGAAATGATCTTAGATGTTAGGGAAAGACAGTTAAGATGTAGAACCTTGAAAGAATGCCTTGTCTAGTGGAAAGATTATCCCGAAGAGGATGCCACTTGGATAGATGAAAGCTCTCTCAACCATCAATATCCCCGGCTTGTCTCGAGATGAGGACATCTCGATTCCTCCAAGGGGGAGAGAATGTAATATTCCGCGTTAATAAAAATGAATTAGTTAATGGAAATTTTTTTATTCCCCCCTTATCCCTCCAGCCGACTGACGAGTTGGAGGGGGAGGGGAATAGAAGGAGCTATAAGCTCCTTTGTGGAGCCTTATGGAGGGAGGGGGACCATGCGTGATGACACGCCGAGAGGAAAGATCCCCCTCCCCTCCACTATTTAAAGGAGGGCTGAGCCATGTGAGATGGGAGCTACAGAGGGTGCAGGCTGAGAGGAAACTCTGCCATCGAGAGGGAAAGAGTGGAGATGTTGCCGCTGTGTGGTCGTGAGGGAGGAGGAAGGTCGCCACTGCCAATCATCACGCCGACATCTGCCCTCCACCACATCGCCATCTACTATCGCAGTCCGCCCCGATCCGTTTAGCACACCACTGTTGATTCGTTATTTCCTTCCTCCCATGTGGCCCCCAGAAGCTTTAGAAGCTTCTTGGGGAAGCTTCTAAAGCCCTTAATGGGCCCCCCTTCCTGTGGCTCTTGAAACCCCCTTCCCCGTGTTTTAAAATTTCTCTTAACCCCCCTTCCTTTGTGCTCTTGAAACCCCCCTCCCTCGAAATTTTCCCTAAGGGTCCTTAGGCCCTTACCTATAGTCTTTAAAGCTACTTTTCCCCCCCCCCATGTTTTAAACCCCCAGGCCCCTTTTTCCACCCCCTCAAAAGCTTTTTCCCTATAGTATTTTTTTGTTGTAAGTTCTCCCTTAAAGGGCCTTATTTCCCTCCCTCGTATCTCAAAATCCCCCCTAAGGGCTCCCCCCTTAGCCTTTCCTTTCCCCATGCAAAATACCCTTCGGGCTTTGTTTTTTGTTTTCCCCCACTCGTAAAAGGAAAGAGAGTGTTGAGGGTCTTTTTTTAACACCTCCCTTTTGTCAAGATTGTGGGAGAGAAGGAAGGAGTCTCGCTTGAAGCTTTCTTGCTTGCACAATGGGGGAAGACACACAAGGGTGGAGGCTGAAAACAGTTTTCCTCTTCTTAGTTGTGTAAGCCAAAAAGAACTCAAGTACAAAGAAATAGAAGAACCCTATATATGGGTCTCAAACCAAACTCAACTAACTAAGGTGGCATACTAACTGAGCCACAAACTAGAGTAGATAAGGATAGCTATCATGTAGCTATTATTCATGGGCGGTGTACCAACCGCGTCTGCAACTGACAAGTCGGTGACATAAATACATAACGGTCACCCTGGCATATCACGAGTGGAGCTCGATATCTCAACACTCCCCCTCGAGCTCAATCCCAATTCCTGCACACCAAGCAGGTCTCTGAACTTGCGCAGCTTCTCTGTGCCCAATACCTTCGTGAATATGTTAGCTACCTGATCCTCTGTGCTGACATAAACTAGATCAATAAGACCTAGTAAAACCCTCTCTCGCACATAGTGATAATGCACCTCAATGTGCTTTGTTCTAGCATGATAGACTGGGTTATTGGCCAAGTGTATACTACTCATGTTGTCACAATAAATGACAACTGGTCCATCTGTAGACTGATGCATATCATAAAGTAGCTTATGCAACCAAGCTACCTCACATGCAGCCATTGATGTACCTCTGTACTCAGCCTCTGTGCTGGACAAGGCAACTGTAGGCTGTTTCTTGCTGCTCCAAGTGACTGCAGCACTCCCAAAAGAGAACACATATCCACTGGTAGATCGTCTATCAGAAATACTACTAGCCCAATCAGCATCAGTGTATCCATGCAACTGTATCTGAACCCCAGTCTCATAAAATAGTCCATACTGCAATGTGGACTTCACATACCTGAGTATGCGTCTAGCTGCATCCAAATGTGGTTTCCTTGGAGCCTGCATAAACTGACTTACCAATCCAACAGCATAGCTCAAATCTGGCCTGGTAATAGTCATATAAATCAAACTTCCTACTATGCGTTTGTACATAGTAGGGTCTTCTAGAAGCTCACCTGCATCGGTGCTCAGCTTCACATTCTGCTCCAAAGGAACTGAAATAGGCTTACAGTCTGTCATCCCATATTTCAATAGCATGTCCAATCCATACTGCCTCTGCAAGAGCTGTATCCCACTTGGTGATCTAATCACCTCAATGCCCAAGAAATAACGCAGCTCTCCCAAATCCTTCATCTCAAACTTCTGCTTCAATAGCATTTTCACATGAAGGATATCTTCATCACTGTCACCTGTCATAATCAAATCATCAACATAAATGACAAGTAGCATAATACCTTTCTCTGTTTTTCTCACATAAAGTGAGAAATCTGCCTTGGAAATCTGAAAGCCAATAGTGACAAGATACTGTCCTATCTTGTCAGACCATGCTCTAGGTGCTTGCTTCAAGCCATACAAGGCTTTCTTCAACCTGCAAACAAACTCAGGATGAACAGCATGCACATAACCTGGTGGCTGCTCCATATAGACCTCTTCTTGCAAATCACCATGCAAGAGGGCATTCTTTACATCCATCTGATGTAAAGACCATCCCTTTGATACAGCCATAGCAATGACTGCTCTTACGGTTGCCATCCTTGCAACCGGACTGAATATTTCTTCATAGTCAATGCCATATGTTTGTGCATACCCCTTGACTACTAATCTTGCCTTGTATCTATTCACAAAACCATCTGCATTGTGCTTCACCTTATAAACCCACTTACAGCCAATTACATTTTTACCTTTAGGCAAAGGTACCAATTCCCATGTAGCATTTGCTTCCAAGGCATCCATTTCTTTATCCATGGCTTTCTCCCATTTTTCTTTTCCCATGGCTTCCTCAAAAGAAGTGGGTTCTGGTTCCTTTATCACTTTAACCATATATGCATAGTGAATGGCTGTAAATCCATCATATTTCAGCCTATCCACAGGATACCTAGCTCTCGTAGACCTGCGCAAAGTAGGTTCACTCCCAGGTGCTCTCAAAACATCCCTGGTCTTCCTTACTCCAGGTGTAACAATAGAAGGAATACCCAACTCATCATCAATGCTCTGTTCTGAGCCATTGGATTCACCATCCACATAAGAGTGACCTGCATTCACATCAAACATGGGCTGATCAACCTTCTCTTTTCCTTTTCGTGATACCTGCATACCACTATCTGCATTACTTTGAGAAGATTCTCCTGATCTCAATCTTCCTATCCATGGCGAAGAATGTGAACCACTATTAGAGGACGCTCCAGGTCCACTAATATTTTGTGACTGCTGCTGTGAATTTTGTGCAGCATTACCATTTTGTGCATCTACATCATCAATCACATTTACTGGTTTATACCAGCTACTCATCCCATCAAAAACAACATCTCTGCTCACTGTAAACTTACGAGTAGAAGGGTTATAGCATCTATACCCTTTTTGCTGCAGAGAGTAACCAATAAAGATGCACTTCTCAGCTTTTGGATCCAACTTGGATCTCGACTCATCTGGCACATGTACATAGGCAATGCAACCAAAAATTTTCAAATGAGAAATATCTGGTTTCCTACCAGTATACCTCTCCTCTGGAGTCATTCCATGTATTGCTGCAGTGGGAGTCCTGTTCATTATGTAGACTGCTGTAGCAACTACTTCAGCCCAATAAAAATCTGGCAAGTCTTTTTCATTGAGCATGGCACGAGATACGTCTCCAATATGCCTGTTTTTTTTTCTGCAATTCCATTTTGTTGTGGGGTATGACTGCATGAATATTGCTGCTTTATGCCATGCTCCTGCAGGAACCTTGCAAACTCATTTGAGAGGTACTCTCCCCCTCCATCTAACCTTAGGCATTTTATCTGCAAGCCTGTTTCTTTTTCAACCATAGCTTTAAGAGTTTTGAAATGCCCAAAAACTTTACTTTCCTTTTTCATAAAATACACCCAAACTTTTCTGCTATAGTCATCAATAAAATTGACAAAATAATGACAGCCTCCAAGAGATGCAGCTTTAGTTGTCCACACATCAGAGTGGATTAATTCCAATGGCTTCTTACTCTCTTGAACATGTCTAGGAAATGGTTTCCTTGCCTGTTTTCCAAACTGACAGGCTTCACATACCTTATGCATTTCTGCAACCTTGAATTTCGGCAAACCTGCAACAATATTTTGGGCCTGCATTGATTTAAGTCGTTGTACATTAACATGACCAATGCGTTTATGCCAGATATTAATATCTGCAACTACACCGGTCCCATGTGCAAATATTGATGCACTCAATTCAGACATGTCTGCATCCAATGTAAACATTCTGCCTTTCTTCTTTCCTTTTGCTATCAAGCGACCTTTATTTTTCATATCCTCAACAAAGCTTCCATGAGGATTAAATCTGACTTGCAAGCCCTGCTCAACCATTTGACCAACAAAAACCAGATTCTTGGTGATATTCGGGACATGAAATACATCGGACAGGTATTTCTTTTTCCCATCCTGCATAGACAAAGGACTTTTTCCAATCTGCACAATAGGATGTGCAGTATCATCACGAGTCTCCACAAATCCTGGTTTTTCCATTTTCCTTGCATCCTCCATCCATTCTGCATGACCTGTCATATGGTTTGATGCACCTGAGTCAACATACCATACATCGTTGCTTTCTTCTGCACTTGTCACAAAATTGTTCATGTGCTGCACCATAAACAGATGCTCATTTCTGTCATCACCCTGTCTACTAGAGGATGCATAATTTCCTTGTTGCAGTTTTCCATTCATGATGTCATTCTGCTTTTTATAGCAGTCTTTAGCCATATGACCCATTTTACCACAATATTAGCATTCAACATTACTGTTTGCTTTTTGGCCTCTTTGCCATCCACCACGACCTCTTTGGCTCCCCTTGCCTCTAGAGTTACCACGTCCTCCTCCATAGGACTGGTTTTCTTGAGTTTGCTGCATATTCTGATTTCTACCACGGCCTCCATATCGGCCTCCTCTACCTTTGCCTCTACCTCTTCCAGCATTTGAGTAGAAGACAGCTTCTTTTGAAGTTCCTCCTGAAGAAGATGCACCACCATTTCTTTGCTCCTCAGAAATTAGAAGAGCAATCAGCTCCTCAAAATCAGGAAATCTTTCACGAACTGAAATGGATGTCCAAAACTGTGCATAATCCTTTCCTAGACCATTCAAGGTCACAGAAACTAAATCATCATCTTCCACTGGTGACCCAATGGAAGCAAGTGCATCTGCAATCTTCTTCACCTTCATGTGGTAGTCGTTGATGCTCATATTTTCTCTTTGCACATTGTGCAACTCTTGCTTGAGTTGCATTTTCCTGGCTTGCGTATTTGTGCTATACATTTTTGACAAAGTATCCCATGCCTCCTTTGGCGTACTTGCATCCTGAATATGCACAATCATAGAGTCTCAAATGTTGATAGACAGCCAATACATAACTTTCCTGGCTCTCTCATGCCATGCTTTAAATGCCTGCATTTTTTGTTGATTGGGAACATCAGGAAGAACTGTTTCTTCTTCATTTCCTGCAACAAATTTCGAATATCCTTTTCCCATAAGGAAATTCGTCATTCTAAACTTCCATGCTTGGAAGTTGTTCTTGTCAAGCTTTTCAGTGACAATTTGTGAAAGAGAATCAGATGCCATTAGAGAAGACTGCAAAAAATTCTGTCACTGCAAAAACCACAGCTTCACCCTCACAAGGGAAAATCTACAAAACTGGCGAAAGTGGTATTTGACCACACAGTCACTTCCTAGTGATGATTTTGCATCAACATGCAACATGGATGATTCTGTAACTCCCAATGTCTCTGCGCACAAGCATAAAATGCAATTTTTATAGTAACTATTCACCGACCTGTAGAACAGTGGTTGCACAGCATAAAACTGGGCCTTTTCCTGAGTGCGTGCAGAAAACTTCCGCCTCCAAAACAGGCCCAGAAATGGCCTCAAATAAAAAAAACAAGGTCACCGCGAAGGGCGTCTCAACCTGAGACAATGCACTCCTACACTTTCCGGCTGTGCTACCTGCAGAGATCTGCTCCCAAAACAGAAAATGAAAGCAACACTGCTCCTCTTACCAGAACACCGCGAGGTTGGCTTGCTTTCTTGAGCTCCTTACCACGAACAAGGCTCTGATACCATGTCAAGATTGTGGGAGAGAAGGAAGGAGTCTCGCTTGAAGCTTTCTTGCTTGCACAATGGGGGAAGACACACAAGGGTGGAGGTGGAAAACAGTTTTCCTCTTCTTAGTTGTGTAAGCCAAAAAGAACTCAAGTACAAAGAAATAGAAGAACCCTATATATGGGTCTCAAACCAAACTCAACTAACTAAGGTGGCATACTAACTGAGCCACGAACTAGAGTAGATAAGGATAGCTATCATGTAGCTATTATTCATGGGCAGTGTACCAACCGCGTCTACAACTGACAAGTCGGTGACATAAATACACAATGGTCACCCTAGCGTATCACGAGTGGAGCTCGATATCTCAACACCTTTCCCACTCAAAAACCCTCGTAAGGGATTTCACACTTTTATTTTATTCCTTGTTTGTGCGAGTTTTACAAGGCCATTAAGCCCCTCCTATGGCTTTAATGGGTCTTATCCGCAAAAGATTGTGAATCACCCCCTTCCGAATTCCCTACTTCAAGGAAGAAGCCTTCTAAAACTACTTTCGACGGATGGTGCAAGTTATTGCAAAAGGGAGCCATGGTGGAATTTCAAAAGGAATTGTAAAGCTACTTCCACGACGAAAAGACGACATCTACGATGCCCCCTAAGAAAGTCCAAGGTGTAGCTGCGGGAGGGTCATCTCCCGGTATCCATGTGGATATCTCACCCCAAAAAAGGTTTTTTTCTCTTGGCTTTAATTCGGTTTTAAGTCGATCATGCAAAGGAAAAAAGTTAAGGATAGAATATATTTGTTCGAGTTATTTGTAACGAAGGAATTTAGCTTAGGAATGACGATGTATAGAATTTAGCTTTCTTCAAATTCCATCAAGCATTATAAAATTACAAGCAAGATTAACCATTTACTATAGTAATATATTCCTAAAGTGTAGAAATTATATCTTGCACCATTAGTCTTATTCCTTTTGCAACGATTCATGGTAAATGGCTAAATTCAAGAAAGGTTTCTTTCGATGCTCAAATTACTAGGGAGTTATCTTTGCTAGTTGCACATCTTCGCAAGGAAATTGTCGTTATTTGGCATGAGTTCATCTTTAAAGAAAATGGAAGTTAAATGTTAGGAATTAACAAGTATAAAAATTAGATATACGAACTCATTTGGAAAGAAAATGAAAAAGGGGATTGCTGGATGACACTCTATTAACATTTTTTGATGCCAGGAGGCATATTCCACGGTGGATTCCGTGAGGTTTTACGGTGGATTCCGTAAACTTAGATGACCGGGGCTCATACACAAAGAGGATTCTTTGTGTGAGAAGTTGATGGGGACGCCTGTCGTTTTCGGGCGTTTCATTAATTTAGTGTGTACATGGGTGATTCCATAGCGGGTGATTCCGCAAAATGCATATTAAATTAATAAACATTTATGAGTTTAGAGTGCGCACTCGTAATAAATTAAGGTTAGGATTTATTTCTAACCAGTTGATTTATTTATGTAGCTGAAGACTGCTAGGTATTCACTTTTGTCGGTTTAATTGTATTATTTTACTAACGATTGTGAATGCTTCAGTTGATGTGTAGAGATAGCAGCAGTGGCGGAGGAAAGCATTGGAGTCTAGCGGATTTTCGACTCTTGGACTAGATTTTGATAGGCGCCACGCCTATATTTTGTTATGTCTATTGAGACATCGATTATTTATTATTATTTTGTATGCGCTTATGCGCCTGGATATGTTATTTCTATTTGGACATTGAGATTGGGCGTGCCAGACTCTATGGGCACCGTCCATTAGCTTTATTTTCCTATTTTTGTAGAAAGCAAACTCAAAATCTAAAAAGCTTGTCATATTTTTGTAATTGGGCTATTATTGAGCATGAAGATTGGAAATATACATAAAATACATGCTTTGTGAAGCGCTCACACAAGGCATGGGGGAGATTGAACCCAATTTGTCTCTTGCCTCTTGTCGTGCATGCTTTTACATGGGTTTTTGTGCAAAAAGGTAGAGTACTTTGTTCTTGGGGACCTTCCGGGATTCACCACGTGAGCTATCTGCGACCGATCTGCGCACCAGTGGTATCAGAGCGGAGCAGAGATCAAGAGCTCCAGTCAATCTCGTCGCGAACCGTCGATACAGGCAGACTTCTGGCGATCAAGGACCCCTGTTTCCACTGTCAGATCGTGAAGGACCAGGCTCTGCAGGCGGAGGACCACGCAAACACCTCCTTCATCAAGTTGTTGAAAACCAGAGATAAGCTTCATTGTTTTTATCATAATTTCTTTCAATAATCTTAGAGAAAGCTTAAGAAGCTTATTAAGCTTCAAAACTTCACGTCGATCTGCAAGAAGGGCCCCCCGAATTTCTCGCGCGGCCAAAAAATGCCCCCCCCCTCACGAAAAAAAACGGCGGCCTGTTTAGTCCACCATTAAGCTTAAGCTTAATTCCTTAAGCTAAATCACACAACTCTCTGCAAGTTACACAGGTCCGACAAGGTCTTAAACTTTGGGTCTCGCACTTCTGAAGTCAAGTTCCGCAAGTCGACGGTAATCAAGTTCTGCAAGTTCTGCAAGTCGGCCTAAGTCCAGCAAGTCAACAACTCTGCAAGTCTGCTAAGTCTGCAACTCTGCAAGTCAGACTAAATCAGAACTGACTAGTGCTTAAAACTCATAGAAGACTTGTTCGTATGCAAAAACTCTGAACTGGAAAGTTGTTCGCAGCAAGCTGTTCTACCTATCTACAAGTTCGTTGAAGTACTTTCGGCAAATGGAGACAGAAATATTGCAGAATTTCTGAAAATTGAAGAAGAAATACCCAAAAATACATAGCCTTGTAACCCCAAATTTGAGCTACGCTCATCCCGCTAACCTGATTTTGAGAGAGAAAGGTTTGTTGAGTTTTACAGGATGACTACCCTACATATGGATGATCCTATGGCTGAAGACGACCTACCCGAGCCTACCATGGAACAAAAGCTGGATCTTATCATGCTGCAATTGGAAGAAGAGAGAAGGGCTAGGCAAACCTTGCAAGCGCAATTGACAAAGCTACAAAGAGCGTCCACCGATAAAGAAGAACCTCAAGCTGAAGATTTGATTCGCCGTACCATCGACGCCACCCTTGAAGCACAAACCATTCGCAAGGAATCCAAGATAAGTAAATGAAGTTTCAAGTTCCGCACTTTCAATGGCATAAGAGAAGGAAAGACTGTTTTATCATTCATTAGCCAGTTTGATGACTATTTCCATGAGGAAACTTATCCCGAAAAAGATAAAATCAAGTGTGTTACTAATCATCTGATAGACAGAGCATCACTTTGGTGGACTGTAGTCCGCAAGAGTATAGAATGTCCTGCTACTTGGGAAGATTTCAAGAAGAAGTTCATGCAAAATTTCCTTCCACCGCAATTTCATGAGAAGGCTATCAAGCAATGGGATTTACTTCAACAACGAGATCGTGAGCCTATTCCACAGTATACAAAGCGTTTTTGGAATGCACTCCTACAGCTACGCATGCTTGAAGACGTACCAGAGACGACACATAAGCGGAAGTATATGTCTGGACTTCTTGGACATTACTACGCTGAAGTGAACATGTTCAAGCCTGCTACCCTTGAAGACGCCATCTCCTTAGCTCACGACACTGAAGATAAGTTACACGGAAGAGATCGACGACCACAGCCATTCCAAGCCAACGGTAACTATGGATCTAAACAATTCAATTCCAATTTCAGAAGGTTTAATCCAGGTCATTTCTCATCACCATCTTTCCGCAAGAATTGGCCTAAACCACCTGCATTACCATCCACTGTCAATCCAAATCCAAAGCCTATTCCACAAGCAAATCCAAATGTACCCAGACTCCCAGCCATTGCAAATAATGTGACCAAAGCTAAGCCAATAGTATGCTATAAGTGTCACCAGCCAGGGCATCTCGCAGCAAATTGTCATTCAAAGAAGCCATCAGCACATATCAACTACCTTGGAGACATGGACAAAGAAGAGCATGAGGATATGCCAGATTTCACTGAAGAAGAGGATGATATTACTACTACTTCCGACACTTTACCAGGTATGCTTACTTCACATTCATTGTTGACTATGAAATGTATGGTGCATGGAAAAGAAAGAACTATATTGCATGATGACGGTAGTACCCATGACTTTATCTCAGCAAAATTGGTAAAGGAATTAAAATTGCATACTGTACCTACGCATTATCGCATAAAAGCTGCATTTTTAGGCACTAGGTACAATGGCACACAAGAAGTTCAAGATTTAGAAATTCAAATTGGTCCATACATTGAAAGAAGAAATTTCTTAGTTGTCCCATTACAGTCAAGCGACATTATTCTAGGAATGCCATGGAGACACCAACATAATCCCAATATAGATTATTCCACACACACAATGAATATTAATTTTCAAGGAAAATCTATTACATTATTTGGTATGCATGCATCTCATATTTTTCCACTGCTTTCGCATACTCAAGCAAAACGTGCACTACGCAAGAATACTAAATCATATCTCATTTGGGTGAATGAATTGCATGCAAAGGAAAATCATATGCACCCTAGGCATAAGGAATTTCTCGCATATTTTAAGGACTGTTTTGCAGAAGACCTACCACCAGGTTTACCTCCATCACGTCCAGAAGACCATAAGATTGACCTAATACCTGGCACACAACCACCTTGCAAAGCCCCATATAGGCACAATCAAATAGAGCAAAAAGAAATCCAGAGTCAAGTTGAAGAATTACTAAATAGAGGCTTAATTCGACCTAGCAGTTCTCCATTCGGTGCACCTGTGCTCTTAGTCAAGAAAAAAAATAATACTTATCGTATGTGTATTGACTACCGAGCATTAAATAAGATCACTATAAAGAATAGGTATCCTATACCTAGAGTTGATGACCTTATGGACAAACTGCAAGGATCTTCTATATTTAGTAAAATTGACCTTAAGTCTGGATATCATCAGGTGAGGCTAGATAGATCCGACATATTTAAGACTGCATTCAGGACACAGTTTGGCCATTACGAATTCTTAGTCATGCCATTTGGATTAACTAATGCACCTGCCACTTTCAGTAGAATGATGAACCGTATTTTTCTAAAATATCAGTATTGTGTGATTGTTTTCTTTGATGATATTTTGGTGTTCAGTCAAAGTGAAAAAGAGCATTATAAGCATTTATCATTAGTTTTTCAATTACTGAAAGAAAATCAATTGTTTGCAAATCCTGACAAGAGTGAATTCTTTAAGACAGAAATAGAATATCTAGGTCATATTGTATCAAAAGAAGGAATTAAAGTTGATCCTAAGAAAATTTATGCAATATTGCATTGGCCTGTTCCTAAAAATGTACATGAACTACGCTCATTCCTTGGTCTTGCTAGTTTCTATAGAAAGTTTGTACGTAATTTCTCATTACTTGCTTTACCATTAACAAAACTTCTTAAGAAAGGCATTGTTTATCAATGGACTGAAAATCAGCAGAAATCCTTTGACTTACTCAAACGTGCATTAACCAATGCCCCTGTTCTACAATTGCCTGACTTTAATAGACCATTCTTTCTAGTTGTGACCGATGCTAGCGGATCAGGAATAGGAGCCATATTAATGCAAGACAACCATCCAATAGCATATTCTAGTTCTAAGCTGAAACCCTCTAAGCTCAAATATTCCACTTATGACAAAGAACTATTAGCAGTTGTACAAGCATTAAAACAATGGAAGCATTATTTAATGGGTTCAGAATTCATGATAAAGACCGACCAGCAAAGCATTAGACATCTACTTAGCCAACCCCAAATTTCTGACCGTCATATCAAATGGGCTTCATTCATTCAAAGTTTCCATCCTATCATTCAATACCAACCTGGAAAAGAAAATGTAGTTGCCGATGCATTGAGTAGAAGACCTGCAATTCATAACATTTCTATCATATCTTTTGATTCTTTGATTGCTATGAAAGACATATCACCAGGATATTTCTTTTCATTCTGATTGGCAAAAATTAGTTCAAAATAATTTCATTCCTGTTGATTCATTGTCATATAATGATGGATTCATGTTCTTTGAAAAGAGACTGTGTGTTACTATTCCATTCCGATCTTTTGTTTTGAATGAAATTCATTGTCCCCCATATCAAGGTCATAGAGGTATCATTTCTACATTACGCATGTTAACTGAAGATTTTTATTGGCCGCATATGGATGCAGATGTATCTAATTTCGTTTCTGAATGTTTGATTTGTCAAAGAATAAAGAGACATCATGGTAAAGAGTATAGATTATTAATGCCTTTGTCTATTCCATCTAAACCTTGGGAACATATATCTATGGATTTCATTACTAGTTTACCAAATACTAAATCTAACCATGACATGATTTGGACAATTGTAGATAGATTTAGTAAGCAAGCATATTTCATTGCATGTAAGAAAACTTTAATAGCATCACAAGCAGCACAGTTATTTTTGAAAACTATTTTTACTAACCATGGATTGCCAAAAGTGATTATTTCAGATCGTGATTCTAGATTTTGTAATAATTTTTGGATTACACTGTTTGCAAATCTAGGCACAAAGATTGATTTTTCATCTGCATTTCATCCAGAAACAAATGGACAAACAGAAGCCACAAATAGCACCATTTTAGATCTTTTACGTACATACACTATCTCTAAACCTCAGACATGGGATACTCATTTACATTTATTACAGTTTGCTTACAATAATACACCGCACACATCTACAAAGAAAGCACCTTTTGAAGTTATTTATGGATATAGATTATCTACACCTGTTGCATCTTTGTCTAATAAAATACAGAGTACTGATGATATTGCTGTTATGCATAATAGTATTTTTGATGAAGTAAAGGATATGATTGCTAAAGCCCAACAATCATATACCAAACAAGCCAACAAGAAAAGACAAGCTATGAATTTCAAAGTTGATGATTATGTTTGGCTTAGAATAGAAAAGCGTAGACTGCAAAGTGTAGATAGACATCCAGTTGTCAAATTAGCTCCTAGATTCTACGGACCATTTAGAATCATTCATAAGATTAATGACAATGCATTCAAGTTAGAACTGCCATCTCATTGGAAAATTCATAATACATTTCATATTAGTTTATTGAGACTATTTAGAGGCCAATTACCTATCCACCCTATCTATGAAAACCCACCTTTACTAGAAGAAGAGACTGAAATACTTGAACCCGAAACCATCATAGACACTGACTACATGACCACTAGAACTGGCCGAAGGTATTCTAGATATTTAGTAAAATTCAAGAACCATCCTGTAGAGGAAGCACAATGGATGCACGCTAGAGACTTAAATGCTTTCCCCACTCTGTTAGCTCCACATTGAGCTAATAGCAATTGAGGTCAATTGCTATCCCACCCCGGGGGTATGATGCTAGGAGGCATATTCCACGGTGGATTCCGTGAGGTTTTACGGTGGATTCCGTAAACTTAGATGACCGGGGCTCATACACAAAGAGGATTATTTGTGCGAGAAGTTGATGGGGACGCCTGTCCTTTTCGGGCGTTTCATTAATTTAGTGTGTACATGGGTGATTCCATAGCGGCTGATTCCGCAAAATGCATATTAAATTAATAAACGTTTATGAGTTTAGAGTGCGCACTCGTAATAAATTAAGGTTAGGATTTATTTCTAACCAGTTGATTTATTTATGTAGCTGAAGACTGCTAGGTATTCACTTTTGTCGGTTTAATTGTATTATTTTACTAACGATTGTGAATGCTTCAGTTGATGTGTAGAGATAGCAGCAGTGGCGGAGGAAAGCATTGGAGTCTAGCGGATTTTCGACTCTTGGACTAGATTTTGATAGGCGCCATGCCTATATTTTGTTATGTCTATTGAGACATCGATTATTTATTATTATTTTGTATGCGCTTATGCGCCTAGATATGTTATTTCTATTTGGACATTGAGATTGGGCGTGCCAGACTCTATGGGCACCGTCCATTAGCTTTATTTTCCTATTTTTGTAGAAAGCAAACTCAAAAGCTAAAAATCTTGTCATATTTTTGTAATTGGGCTATTATTGAGCATGAAGATTGGAAATATACATAAAATACATGCTTTGTGAAGCGCTCACACAAGGCATGGGGGAGATTGAACCCAATTTGTCTCTTGCCTCTTGTCGTGCATGCTTTTACATGGGTTTTTGTGCAAAAAGGTAGAGTACTTTGTTCTTGGGGACCTTCCGGGATTCACCACGTGAGCTATCTGCGACCGATCTGCGCACCATTTTTCCCTTGCTATTTGAGGACTTGGGACTAATAAAGTGTGTATACACCAATTTCACAACTAGGCCTTTTTGTCCCAAGGAGTATTGTTGCTCTTTGTATCACCTTGGCATTATGCTATATGCCAAATTAAATTGTATTGATTGGGAAAGTAAATTGTCACAAGGATAGTAAAACCGGGATGAGACAATTAATATTACCTTCCAAAAGTTAACTAAATCAATCTAAAAACATTCATACCCTAAACACTTGACTACTTTCCTTACCGTAGGAACAATAAATTCATAAAGATAAGAAACTAGGGTTGTCCCTAAGGTTCTTAAATGAAGAAACCCTAGGCCTGACATACGTCAGCTTAAAGAATCTAAACAGAATATTCCATTGCAGGACTTGCGCGACATGTATGAAATCATTTAGTCTTGTGATTGATTCACAAGGAAAAATGGTAAAAACCCTCATCAAGGACAGCACATCCCTACGCAAGTTATCTTGCAAAAAGACGTATTTTTGGATATCCTTCTAAATAAAGAGAGTTATAAACCAAAAACTAGCACATCTAAGGCACTTTAGGGATTAACCAAATTGGGTATGCCCTACACTGGAGTGTCAGAGATCTTGCCAAGATACAAGACACCTTGGGAATGAGTGCTAGTACACTCGAAAAGGAAAGAACACTTCCTTAGCAGTTTTCCAAACAACTCGGTTGATTAACGGAAATGTTTGTGCTTGCTAGAGATTTTAGAGCTCTGTTTGAAATATAAATTACAAATTAAATGAGTACCTATACTTCAGGTTAAAGGCCTGAAGGGAGAGGTAGCTTCAGTTACCCCCGACTGCCTGCCTGACCCTAACCAAGGGGGTTGTTGACCACGCCAGGAATGTGGACCGAACCCGCCACGAGAGGTCTCTCCGTTGAGTTCTACTTAGAGCAAGAGGACGCTTGGGTGCCAGGGGGGCTCAGGTCGTAAATCCCCCGCCTTCCAGGTCCTGCACAAGAGGCTAACGTGACTTGGGATTGGATCTCGAGGCTCGCATACTAGTTGACGGGCGGAAGCTTGGAATAGTGATCCCTGGAGATTACTGGTTAGCCTTCGGGCAGATTATGGACAAGCCTATGGGCGGAACTCCTTGTATTTCAAAGATAAAATGATGAAATGTTAAAAGAACTTGCTTGATGTTGTTTTTCTATGTCACATGATAAGATTACGTGAAGGAACCAATGCTTAACAAGGTTAATTAAAGAAGTTGATTGTTATATGTCAAATTAATGTGATAGATAATTACATAACTAAAAACAAATCGAGGAAAATGTGGAGGATGGGCCATGGGTCCGTCCTACAGTTGGGTGGTCCCGGTTAGCCGGGAACTTTTCTCAAAAATCTCGAAGAACAGCAGAATGATCAGCATCATCAAAATGAATAACGAGAACGATGACCTAAAGTTACATCTTACCCGATTTACGTTGTTTTAGGGGAACGGAATGGGACTATGCCTTATGGCAGAGAGGTTGAGCTTTGCATTTCTCTTGTTTCCCATTCTCCTTGAACCAAGTGCAGCGTGAATCCGCTTCGGACCTGGTGTTTCTGCGTAAAGTAGTTCGCTCAGGTCTGACGCTAGTTGCTGTTAGCTGATGACCCATCAGGAAAACCCTAATTCCGGTCAATCCTAAGTGGGAACGGCTAGGATACTTCCGCTATGTGGTAGACGTGGAAAGACCTAGATCACGAAACTCGTAACATTCCACGGGAATGCCGGGCGGAGCTTTCTAGACATCCTTTCTGATGGACTGCTAAGACGTGTCCTGGATGATACTAGGGGACACGTTACACCTATTTCAACACGGTGATGAACTTTGGATTGAGTATTGATTGATGATTTTTTATCTTTCATAGTAGGAGAGAGCACTTGAAACATCTTAAGCTATGCTTTGAGAGATGTAGGAGATTCAAGATGTCCCTAAATACTTTCAAGTCACTTTTTGTAGTAAAGAGGGGTGTGCTCTTAGCCATATTATCTCTAAAGAAAGCATGGCTATAGATCTAAGAAAGATAGCAATAGCTATTCAAAAGCCTAAAGCTCTGATTAATGTGCAAGAAGTTGTGATATTTGTTAGCTAGGTAAAGTGGCATAGAAGAAACTTAAGGTACTTGTCACATATAACCAAGAAAGGTATGTAGTATGCTTGGAGGGAAGATCGTGAAAAAGCTTTCAATATTCTTAGGAAAATGCTAGTGGTTGCTTCAATACTATAGCCTCTTGCATGGGACCTGCCCTTCCATGTATTTGTGGATGCTTCTAGTCTAGTTGTGGGAGTTGGACTTATGTAAGATGATTAGATACCTAGTGTCATGACACTGCACGTCCACCACTGCAAAGCGACTTTCGAGTATCTTGATTCTGTCACATTTCTTTTTTGCTTAAAAGATGTTGGTGTCAAGCCATCTTTTACATGCTGAAAGAATCAAATGGGGTTTGGAAAGAGAACTTTTTATGGTCAACACACTTGTGGACATGTATGGTAAATGCAGATTGCGTGTGGAAGCATGGAAAGTGTTTGATAGGATTTATATGAAAATTGAAAGTTTGTGGAATGCATTAGACATAGCATATGCTGAACATGGTCTTGATGATGAGGTGCTCATGGTTTTCAAAGAAATGCAACTGGAAGATATCATTATTGGATACACTTATGTATGCTTTCATCTTGAAAGATTGCTAGCAAAATGGGAGCTTTTGAATTAGGTGAATTCACACATAGTGAAAAAGTGAGAAGGGAAATCATGGAAAAAGAGCCTCGCTTACACAAAGGACTAGTTATTATGTATACAAAATGTGGCTTGCTAGTAGAGGCAACCAAGGGATGTTAGAGGCAACCAAGGCATTTGGCACTTTGCCACTTCAAGCTATAGTTGTATGGAATGCATTGATTGTGCATTATATAGAGTAGGGGCTTGAGTGTTGATTACCCCAAGCTTCTATCATCACCTTTTTGAAAAGGTTCAATTGGTTTTTAAAGTCTTTGAGATCATCATCATTCCATTCACTCTTATCACAATAAAAAAACACTTTGTCTAGTGTTTCCCAAACTTTAGCTTTTCTATTCCGATCTTGTCCATTATCAGTGTGATCCTTAACTACATTATGTAGGGATTTCCACTGATTAAATTTAATAGTTGGGCCACGATTTCTCGAGTTTATCTTGCCAAGTCTCCCATGAAAGCCTAGAAACCTTCTAGCCTTCACTCCACCAATAGATGGTTTTTTTGGGACACAATTACCATCCTTAGACTTCTGAAGATCTGGTTCAATAACAACATTGCCACTATGCAAACCAATTGTAGAGAGAACTTTTTCAACCTTTGTTATAGCATCTGTTCTAGTTGATAATGGCTTCCATGCAAATCCTATATAGAGATGAACAAGCTTTTCAATTATCCTGCAAAGTGCATGAAGTGTACAAATATGGGCATTCACTAAAGGAATGTCCAAGACTGGTTTAAACTGTGGATCCTTATTGTGCCTAGAGGGAGCTCTATTCCAATTGCTTAAGTTTAACTCTGCAGCTGGTGACATGCAGTATAAGCAAGGAGATCTGGAGTTGGCTCCCTTTGATACATTATACATACATTTGAGTGTCTTTAGGTCACCAGCTATGTGCCACTCAATCCTGTAGTTCCCAAATCCTTCAACAAACAACTCTTCTCCTGCTTGTTGCCTTTGAATAACATTAGGCGTTGATGTTTGATGAAAAACCCAATATAATATATCAAAATTCTCAGTATCTACCTCAAATGCTCCTAGCCACCAGATGTTATATTCAGATTGAACACTAAATGATGTTGAGTGATTGCAATGACCTAACGAAAGTGCTCTATTCATCAAGGTGATAGAGATTCTCTCTAATTTTTTACATTTCAGAATCTCACTTTCATCAATTTTAATCACAAATCTAGCCACTCCATGTGCCTCTGCTCTACTGACAAGTCGTAAAATTTGATCATTAAGCATTGTAGGGTGGGCAAGTCAAGGAAAATATTGTAAAATTCATTGAATGTAACCTCCTTTTTCTTGCCCTTGAAGCTAGCCTTGATATGAAAAGGCTCACCTAGAATCCCTGTCACTTTGTTATTAACTCTCTGTCTGATAGTCCTAACCACAAATAGCTTCGGAAGTATGCAATTGTGTACCTGTCCTTACTGGAAAAGCTGAAAAAGTTGCATAAGCATCTCGAATGATACCGATACTATCTAGTGTCTTCTGTACTAACTCAGAATCCAAAGAATGATCCTTTACAAATGACTCCAAGCATTGTTTCTTTGCCTTTTTAAATTTCTTCTTCTCCAAAATATCCTTTGAAACTACTGAAGGAAGAAGATGATAATAAAACTGAGCTGCTTTTAAAGAATCTCTTTCACCTGTATTTGGTTGTAGAAGAGATCTAAGCAAAATTAACATCACAAATCAATGCAAGTAATTTAAATAAAGCCATATTTAAGATTTTTCAAATGAAAAAAAATATACCTTGCTGCTTGGATTCTTTTACCACAGCCTCCTCCTCCTCATTTGAGATTCTCAATATTTTTAAGATCTCTTTGTCGATCTCAAAGGCCTAATAAAGTTTGCTTTCGTTGATAAGCTTTGATACGCTTTTCCAATGAATGATTTTTTTGTTGACAATCCTCTAGCTTCTGCAACAACTCTATATTGTGTTTCATCAAAATATGATTCTTTAGTTCAAGGATATCATTTTCTGCAACAACAAGGTTAAGTGTATAACCTAAAAATCCATTGTAGCCATCACCAATAAACCTCATTAATGATGAGCTATTATAGAAAGGAGGAGTGTTATTTCTGCTAGGATCTTTGAGATATAGCTTTCCATCTAACCAAAGATCAATATTCTTCTTTCCTTCAAACCTCAGTATATGTTTCATAGACTCTGTAAACCGTGATAGATTTTATTCTCTTTCTTATTGGTTCATACTCACTATGCAACTCAATATGAAGATGATAGAGAGGTCTTTTATGAGAGCTACATAGATCATTTCATGATTGATCCATAGCTGAGTTATAGATATCATTGGGTGATTGATCCATAGCTAAGGATATGATTAGAAGCAAGAACGAAAACAAAGAAGAGACTACTAAGGAGGAGAAAAAAAGAAGAGAGAAACGATGGAGGGAGGCAATTCAGTATATCCACCAAAATTCAAATTGAATATTACTTTTCACTTTAATGAAGAGAGGTAAGATCTTTATTATGACAACCTTGCCAACTTTATGGCGACCTAGATTTCTAGGTTTGATGTGACCACGAGAATATCACGACAATGACTTATTAATGAATTTTGATATTTTAATTTACCAAAATATAAACCTTTTAAAAATTCTATAAAATGATTTTATTTCTTAAATTGTTTTCTCTCTCTAGGATCTCTTACAGGGCATTTTCGAGACCTCAAAACTCCCCTAATGGTCTTCCCTAGATATTTATCTCTGGTGTCTTGGCATGTAAACCGTCTAATTTCCAAGGTTGCACTTCTAGTAGTGGGTTAGTTTCTTAGTTTAATCCCCTTTATTGTGTTCCTTGTTAATCCAATCAATTTGCAGGTGTGGACACACTTACACGCTTGAATGGTGTGACTCGATGTGAGCTATGCAAAATCAAGCTTTTTAATTTTCACATGCACTTAAGTGCCTATGATGCAGGGTGTAACCTTCAATAAAATCAATCACATCCAAACTTTTTCCAATCAATCTCATGTAATTGTGCAACTCTTTCGCATGAATTGTGATTATTTCTAGTAGTTAATTTTGGGTCTCTCATGAGTTTTGATTATAGGTGGTCTGATGTTGGATGATCATCATAGGTAGTGAAATTGAGTTTGTACCAGGGGTAAGTGACTAGTGGTCAGTAATTTCAGTCACTCCTTGACTATTAGGTTAAATTTTTAGTGACAATCAATTCTATGGTCTCATTTGCAAGTCGTCTAAGTTCCAACCTACATTGTTGGACGATTTCTAAAATTTCATTAAGCTTTTTATTCTAAAGCTTCAAAGTTTCAAGCTTTCTAAAGTCTCAAATGTCAATCTTAAATTTTTCCATAGTAGCAGTTCACATTGAATCAACTCCGAACCGGTTTTGCATCTTCAACAAGCCCCTATTCACACCTGCACTGTGACAGAGACGAATTCCAGCAAGCAGAGAAACATAGGCAGACTATACGGAAGACATATACGCTTGGAAGAAGACCTTCATCAACTATTGTAATCGCAAAGAAGCAAGATCAATAAACAAAGCAAGTTTGTGGTGGATAAGCGACGGATCCTCAATCAAATCCAGGTTACGCTTTTCAATTTTACGCACTTTTGTTTAGTATCCTACACTAGCATGTCATTGTTTACATTGAGATCTTAGTTAATAAATTAAATAAATTTTATTCATGACAATTTATTCTAAAAGTTGGTATATTGTATATATATGTATATAAGTAAATATATAAACACACATGTCTTTTTGATCCAATACCATGCTAACGATTTTACATATGCTTTGTTAATGATAAATTTATATATACATATATATATATATATAAATTTATAGAAATTTTCTTTTATAAATTTGGTAACATTTATCTTAAATTTATATGTAGATACCTATTATTTACATATAAATATTATTTATTGTAGATAATTATTATTTGTTTAATATTTCTAAATTTTAGAATTACTAAATATATATAATAAAATTGTTGATACCTTATGCCTACCTGTTACTAAGCCCTAATATTATACTAAGTTCGAGAATCTATATTCCATGCACTAGAAATGGGTCCCACTAATGTTATTTTGGGTTGCGACTCATGAAAAACATTTGGGTAAAATTACTATGGACTTCTCTTAAATTTTCATAGATTATGTTTTGTAAGGACAACTCATCTAGTAAAGGATTGGTCTGCACCATCCATTACCGCTTTCCTACATGATTTCCTTGGTCTATCCTCATTTTATAGACAATTAGTCAATAATTATTCCACAATTACAACACCCTTGATAGATCAATTAAATAAGGATATTTTTCTTTTGAATGCTATTGCTGATTTAGTTTTAATCCACTAAAAGAAATTATTACTTTAGCTCCTATCCTTGTATGACTAACTTCTCAAAAGAGCTCACCATTCAATGAGATTCTAGTGGCAAAGGTGTATGTGCTGTTTTGCTAAAAGAACATGGTGTATTTTCTTTTTAGAGCCAAAATCTTGATGAAAAAAAAAAGAGATGTATATGAATGTTATGACCAAGAGATGTTGACCATACTTCATGTTGTCAATAAATGGCACTTTTACCTCTATGGCAGCCGATTTAGAGTGAATAGAAACCATCAAGTCCTCTAATACTTCCTAACTCAGTCTACTTTGACTCTTAAGCAAAGGAGATGGATGACAACTTTGTAAAATTATGATTGTGGTATCTCTCACATTAGGGGCAAAGAAATGTAATAGCTAATTCACTATCACGGATGTCGGCATTTAGAGTATCATCTATATTGGAGTTGCAAAGTGATGAAAATGAGGAGCTCTCACTTGATGTGAGAAAGGTGATGTAAACTTGGTCATCATAGTTAGATTAAATGTCGCAATTGATATTTTAAACATTCTACATAAATTGGCTGAGAAAATGCCTCAGATATATGCTTACATAATTGCGTGGTAAACCCATTACTTAGGTAATCTTAAATGAGGTTTGGAGAGGTAGAATGTGAAAGGGTTTTAGTGAAGTAGTTTGTGAAGAGGCTAAGTGTGAATGTACTCTATTGACTAAGCTTAGCTTTAAACCTCGGTGATAAGGTTAATGAATAAGCTTCTAGATAGGCTAGAAAAGCTTATCACAACACCAATGGTCATCTGTTCTTACAGAGATGCCTTCTCTAACCAACATGACGACGAATTCTCTCTCACTGCCATCGCCACCGCCAAGAAGCTCGACCACGAGAACATCCACAACAACATTAATAGGAAGGCAGACACCATAGGCATGAGAAGCCTCACCTTGAAGAAATCGTCCTGTGCTTAGGAACATGCAGAAGCTATGCAACTTCAAAGAGCTATCAATGTATCTCTCTCTAATGATACACGGGTGAAAATAAGATCCTTTGACACATCAAAAAATTCTAAAGATGTCAGTGACTCCGAAGATGAAATCATCAAAGCTGCGCCTGGAGATTTTGTTGCTTTTCAATGCCGGTTAGGCGAGGATGCCGTAAAACCAGTTGAACAAGAATATGATGGGGGAGCATGGACAAAGGGATCGGTTAGATCTGGTGACTATGAGGCCCCGCCTTAGAGATTCTTCGCAACAAGACAGAAGCAAGCTGAACGCAGACGCAGTCTTCCCTTCTTTCTTCTATGACAACTGTCGTCTTCTCCTTCTTCTTCTTCTATTGCAAGTCAACAACTACATAGCCTTAGGTAGTAAGTAGCCTTAGTAGTAGCTACCCACCATCATTCTCTCTCCGGCCTCTTAGATGACTTATAATGGGTAAAAATATCACTGTGAGCTCTCCCACTCTCCAGCAATCTGTCCAGAAAGTACGCCTCCTTTACCACAAATTTAGAAACCTTGCAGAGTTGAATTGAAAGAAGTGGAATCTCTGGTCTATAGAATGGGCTTGTTGGTTGGGAGCACTCAGCTACAAGCTCTTCTCTTCTATGTCATCTCTTCTCTTGAGCTCCACAATCTTGAACCTCTTGAGCTCCTTCTCCTCTTATGCTGTAGTGGATAGCTTTGATGGATAAAGAAGATGATAAAGAAGGAGGTTGAGAAAGTGTACACACTAACCAACTAGCTCAACTGGCTTTGATACCATGTTGTAAAACCGAGATCTAGAGCTAGTTAACTATGGTGGACGTAAATCAAACACACGATATATTATCAAAATGAGAGATTGTAACTCAAGTGAATTAGGTTCCAAGATAGATTAGCTTGGACTCATAAAGATAGACTTGAGTAACTCAAATTGATAGTTCCATATATCTTGAAATGAGTGTCAAGTACATGCTTATATAGCTTTTGGGTAGTACCACTTTTCCTCAACATGCTTATGGTATTTTTGGCATCTCTTCCTAGAGTCTTCTAGAGCATACATATTTGTCTATCTCTCATACAAAGCCACTTATGGGCAAGTCTCTTTCCGGCCTCTATGAGTATACATTCATTTGATTTCTCAACAACTATGACAATTGAATAATGGAAGGCGACCCAGGTCACACATTGTGATTGTTGGAGTTCCCAAATGTGGTCTTGCTCTCTCTTCTTGCTCCAACCACCAGAGCTCGTGCTTTCTTCCTTTGCCTATGTTCTCATTCTTGCTTAGTACTTCCACCTTTCAACTAGTATCAAAGCAAGCATTGGAGGACCTTTAGTGACCTTCACTTTAGCCCAAGAAGAGATCTTCATTCACAATTTTCATGGCAACTACTTATTGTGATAGTGGGAGTCCCTTGTTTATGTATATATACTTAATTGGTTTATGCATACACAATCCATAGAATTTGATCACTATGGGATGATCTATATTTGATTTGTACAATCGATAGTTTCTTCCTATTAGATGGGTGTGTTAGCTTTGGATACATGCTTGGTTATATACTTGAGCTTCAATGTTCATATGCAGTGAGTTAGTCGTCAATTGGTGGATCTCTATTGCTTTTAGATATCTCTTATGCATAGTTGGCTTGTGTACATGCTACTCATTTACTTGGAACTACATCTATGTACCTAACATCTTTGGGCGTTTAATAGTAATGCAACAAGAGCTTATCATTTTGGACTTTTTCCTATAATTACATACTCTTTTACTGCAGCTATGCTAAAATTCCATTTTGAGTCAATTTATTGAGAGTAGACACTTAGTTTGAGCACTTTAGTGCATTCATTTTGTGGACAACCATGAATTTTATTACACTAGCTCTTACATTCACTTTTGGGCTGATTTTGGATCAAATTTATTGTTATTACAATAGCACATTCACTCTTTGTTTTATAGTTATCATGGCGTCTTCTTCAAGTGCTTCTAGAGATAGTGCCATTTTCAACATAGATAAGTTGGAAGACAATAAATTTAACTATTGAAAGGCCTAGATATGGCAAGTTGCCCTTAACAAAGTCATTGTCATCAAAAATTGAAAAATTGATATGATATACCCTATTTTGATGATTTTCTAGATAAATTAAAGGGAGCTATAATATTTAGCAAATTTGACTTAAATTCTCGATATCATCAATTTAGAATGAATGATATTGATATTGTTAAAACTACTTTTCACACATAATTTTACTACTATGAATTTGTTGTTATGCCTCTTGATTTAGTGAATGCACTTGCAACTTTTACTAGGTTTTTAAACAAAAGTTTTATTGATGATCAAGATTTTGTCATTGTGAGTTTTGATTATATTTTGGTCTTGAGTAAATTGGAAACTCAACAAAAATAACATTTAAAAATAGTTTTGGATTTACTAAAATCTAATCAATAGTATGCTAACCTTGCACAAAAGTGTATTCTTTCAAGACCAAATTGAATATCTAGGTCATATTATTTCTGTCCAAGGCAACTATGTTGACCTAAAGAAAGTGTATACTATATATGAATGGCATGTACCTAGAAATATGCATGAAGTCCATTCTTTTCTTGGATTAGCTAGTTTTTAAAGGAACTTCGTGTACAATTTTTCTTTAATTTCTTCTTCTCTAATACTTTTACTTCATAAAAATCTTGCTTTTCATTGGGAATCTAGTCAAAAAATATATTTTGACTCTTTAAAATAGTTTTTTGACTCATACTCTTGTCTTGTAGTTACTTGCTTTTAACTAGTCTTTCCTCTTCGTTGTTATTTATGCTAGTGGATCAATAAGGTGTTATACTCATGCAAAATGGTCATCCCAATGCCTACAAGAACTACAAATTAAAACCATCGAAGTAAAATTATAGCACCTATGACAAGGAATTATTAGTTATTGTCCATGCTTTAGATATTTAGAAACATTACCTTCTGGGTTCATAAGTTTGAATAAAAACTAAATAGCAAGCCATAAGAAATATTTAATTCTCAATCATTAAATTCTAATAATAGCCATATTAAATGGGATTTTTAATTTAGAATTTCCATCCTATGATTCAATATCGACTAAATCATGCTAATGTTATAGTTGTTGATACCATTAAGTATTACCCATATGATTGCATTTCTACTAATATTATTAATGTTTTCCATAAGATAAGAACTACATGTGTCTTCAATATTGATTCAATCTTTTGATTCCATGAATTCTACATATCCTTTTGATCCTAATTTTTGTGATGTATGGCAACATATGCATGACTCTGATCTTTTTATTTTTAATACTTATAATTTTGTCAATGGGTTTTTAATTTCTAAAATAAGTTGTGTGTATCTACATTGTTTAGTGTCATGGCTATGAATAAAATGTATGCACTATCGTATATGCAACATATAGGTATTCAATCGACTTTGACTACTTGCAAAAAAATATTCATTGGCCGAATTTGAAACATGATGTAGGTTAGTTTGTATCCAAATATCTTATTTGTTGAAGAGTTAAACACCATCATGATAAAACATTTGGTTTGATCATACCATCATTTATTTCTACTGGTTAGTGTGGGAATAGATTTCCATGGATCTCATCAATAGTCTCCCAACTACTTTAGTCCATAATGATATGATTTGGACCATTGTTGATAGGTTTAGCAAACAAACCTATTTTTTTTCATGCAAAAAGACTTTAGCTACTCCTGAAATTGTTGAACTTTTCGTCAACATTATTTTCTGCACCATAGTTTTCTCCAAATTCTTCTATCTGATCATGGTCATCATTTTTGTTATTTTTAGGCTACTTTATTCAAGAAACTAGGTACTAAAATGAACTTCACTTTTACTTTTTAGCCTAAAAGCAATGGTCACCAAGGCTACTAACAATGCTATTCTAGATCTTCTTTGATCTTATATGATTGGTCACCCTAATAATTAGGACTAACATCTCCCTATTTTACAATTTTCTTTTAATAATACACCTCACTCTACTATTAGATGAGCACCTCTTGAGATTATCTATGATAAGAAATTACCCATTCCTATAACTACTATAGCTTTTGATATTCTTATTGCCAATGCTTTGACATCTAACCATAATAAAATTTTATAGGATACCAATAAATATATTAAATAATCTCACATCTACTATACTATTCAAGCTATTAAGAAATGTTGCACCATTAAATTTAATGAAAATAATTTGGTATAGTTGTACATAGAAAAGCGTCAATTAAAATATATTGATCGACATCCAAAGATCAAATTGACTTCTTACTATTATGGCCTATTTTGTATTGTATAAAAAATTAATGATAATGGTTTTTGATTGTATACACCTCCATACAGGAAAATCCATAATTCCTGGATTTACCTTAAGAACTAAGAATCAGTATCACAAATATTTAGTTAAATATAAAAATCATTCTCTTAAGGAATCCCAATGAGTTTAAAAATCATCTTTATCTCCTACTTAGGATTCTTTAATTGGTACCTACCATTTGCAATTAGATTCAAAGTCCAAAGGTCACCCATTCACCACACTGAGGCACTAACCTATGAAAATCCATGGCTACCTTATTTTCCTTTAGGGATGTGTACATATTTGTTGCATTAAGGTACTACACAGATCTCTTTTTTTTTCTTAATATTTTAGTATAGATTCTCATTTTGGGACAACACTATGATTGGCCATCCGTATATTTATTTGTGAATTATTGTATTCAATTGACGATAGTTACTTCTTAACCCCTATACATGTTATCAAAATTACAAAAATAATTATGAAAAAATAAGATGATGATTAAATTTATATTTGTGAATATTTAATATCAGTTAATTATAGCATGATTGTAGGTTGTCATGTATAGGCTTGTGTATGATATACTAGTTGCTCATACTTCATAGTTTAATAACAAGGACCAATGTGGTTTTGCTTGATGCAAGAGATTATTAAATGAAGATATTATTTTGTTGAAGAGTGCTTACGATGGGCAAGGGATATTTATTGGACACTTGAGTAGGTGAGAATTATATTATTCTTAATGGATGCTCTTGAGCATGATGGCTATATTATGCATATAAGTAGTTGTGATTATTTAGAGATAATTTAAAAAATCTTGAAATTATTCTTTTATTCATATATATATTGAGTAGATTAGGACTAATATTTTAGATTCTACCTTTAGGAAATAAAATCCACTTTGAAGTAAAGAATTGGAAAAGATGAACGTGTAATGAAGAGAAATGTGTGGCCTATTTTGTGGGTGTCTTTTGTATTTTGGGCACTAAAGAGAATAAAAACAAATAAATACATGCATGGGAATCTACTCACCCATGCATGGGGGGGATGATTGTACCCAATTGATCTCTCATACATTTTTGTCTCTCAGTTCTATTATTTGGCAACTAGTTGTTCATGTATTTTCTTCAATTTTTGGCAGATCTATGGTGAATTCTTGCTACATAATATGCATACTCTCAGTTGGCATGGTAGATTACATGTCACTCCTTTTTCTCTTTATTGCACCTATAGTCAAAGAACGCCAACATGTCACTCCTTTTTCTCTTTTTCTCTCCACATAACACTACTCCTCTCACACTCCCTCTCACACTCCTCTCCCCTACCATGCATTGGCTGAGGGGAGGGGGTAAATAATAAAAAAATTTACACTACTTTAATCATTTATCCATTTGCCTTTTCGTAAGGGGTGTTCTCGTGCGCCTTGCGGGTTTTAACCTCGGTCTTATTTGCACAATGCGGATGGAGATTATTATCATGCGCGTGGGGTAAGTGTTTAACTGCCAACATTTTTTGATATGCGGGATCACTTTGGGGTTCCTTATTGCACGGGGTGTGTGGGGTTTAAGGTTGACTTAATATTTCGAGCCAAAATATTAGAGCCTAGTTAAAATTCATGAAAGGGTTGTTTTCCACACCTCACATGACTGGTTTTTTTAAAATCATAAAATGGTTGTGCAAAATCGTCATACACCTTGCATCAAGCATGTCACGTGGTATCTCCTGGAATGCATTGCAATTGATTGATAAACTTTGACCAACGCTGAGAGGATAGGAAACCTAAGTCGTGGGTTAGACGGGTGCTTTCGTTGGGAAAAGTTTTGTGAGGCAAATCAAAATCTCCTAGAATGTTGAATTATGAAAGAGTAAAGTTTGTGCATTATGTTTTATATGTTGGAGCGACGCATCTTGGGGCCAATCCTCGAGGTGTAGGAGAGTCGCAATGGAGCCATGCCAGTCAGCTGAGAGGTGCTTCCCTGTGTGTGTATTATGAGGCATTATGCCTATATGTTATGGGATCTCCCTTTGAGGAGAAGGGAAGACGAACGTTGGACTGCATATTGGATACAAACACAAAATCATCATAAGTATTTAGTGCAAAGTGAGTTTTAGAGGATCCTGGCCTGCGAGGTCATGTGGTGGGGTTGTCTATCATATGCATGAGGTCCGGCTAGTGCCATAGCCAATGCCGGCCCATTTTAGGTCCCATCAACAACATTATGATGGACCTCTTCCGAGAGTGACAAAATAATGGTAGACTTGCATAGCTCATCAACTTCCATCCAAACATCATCATCCATATCCTCAGGTTTGACACCTTTGAAACACAGGGGTTTAATCTACAACTTCTGCACCAAAATTTGCCATATTTGGAACTTCCAATATCCATAGTTGGTACCATCCAACTTGGCAATGTTAAAGAGAGCTGTGTTTTTTAGATGACCAACCATACTATCCCAAATCAATGCAAAAAAGATAAAATTACATATTGCTGTAATTAACAGAAAATGTACTAAAACCACTTCTAAAACTGGTTGAAAGAGTGGATTTTACCAAGAGAATCACCTGTCCACCAAATATGACCAAGATAACATCAAATAGTAAGCATTACCCTCAAAGAAGTGCTCAAAATCTGCAGATTTCAGCTTGTTGTAATAAATGCTAGATTTCAATAAATGAGAGCTTACTGTGCCAGAAGCACATCCCAAGTCAATCATATACTGCCAAGACCATAACCAACATCATGTAGGCATAACATAGGCATATGACAGTTGATAAGCATGAATCTAACACCCAAACATGTCATGAAATATTTACTAGTGAGTAGACACACCCCCCGGTCAATGGAGCAAAGTGTGCATGCCACTACCAAGACTTGACACAAGTAGGTGTCATCTCACAAGGAAAGGGACCCAAGTCAAAGAGTTAGCTCATAAGCATCGGAAGGAACCAAGACATATGAACCATGCATCATTCCAAAGGGTAAGAAATCCCAAATAGTCTCAAAAGCTCAAATAGCATAGACCGCCTGCTCAATGTTTGTCAAGTATCTAAAGATGCTCCCACTAGCACAAAAACCATAAATATCAAGCACCGAAGCTCGAAGAAAGCATGTACAAGTACCAATGACAAGTGTCCAAGATCAAGCATCAATGAGACATCCCGAACATGTAGGCGGTAGAGCATCCATATGTAGCATCCATAGACATCAAGTACATCCCAAAATAAATTTTGGCAAGACAATAAATAGCCCAAATAAGCTCTTATAGTCCAAAGTTAAGCCAAGAAAAAGCTTCAGTAGCAAGCGGCTCCAAAAAATGTAACTAGCATTTATAGGTGACAACCCGTAATGGCGGTCAAGGCAATCAAGCATAGACCAAAGCATGCCATAAATGTATCAAAGACGGAGCATCCAAATGCTTTCCAAAGCTGAGCTCAAGCTAAATCAATGATCCAGAGTGTAATCCAAGCTCAAATTTGGTCCCGAAATATCAATACATCACTATGTATGCCCGAAACATAGCGTGAATAGCATAGGCATAACCAAGCATGAGTTAAATAGCTTCAGCCCACTATATTATAGTAGTGATTCATTGTGAAAAATTGAATATTTCAGCGTCAAAAATCAGCTCCAAAATGGTGGAAAATCAATAGGCATGCATCCTCGAATCAATAGGCATCAATTAGGACAACCGGGCATCAAATAGCAATGTCGGGCAAGCACAAACATCAAATGTCACTTTAGCACTATTATAAAATGCCTGTGGAGTGTTATGATAGTCCCAAAACAGTGCCAAATTAGTTTCAAATCAATGTCAGTGCTCAAACCTTCAATGCCAACCATCAAAGCATATTCATATGCCTAAAATGGAGCCTTTGCAAGTGCCCAATGCCTGGGAAGCTGGAGATGAGGAAGACCAAACTATAGCTGCTATAAAGAGGCTGAAAATTTGGCACAACCTAATCTGGGGTTACTACAATGCCACATGGCCTAAATGAAAAGTGTGGAGGGGTAGGATAGGCACCAATGAAGCCTAGGAAGAGGCCTCAACAAGCCACCATGAAGGGGGAGCAAGATATGAGCTCCATGAACTTTGGATATGGCTGCCATGTTGCTTGCACCCTATGGACTAAATAAAACCCAATAAAGAATGAAGATATACCTTTGTGTGAATGCCCTGAGGGTGCCTCAATAGGACGGGAGGAAGCTCGGGAAGCCGGGGAGTGATAGGAGCTCAAGGGAGTCGGCTCTATGGCTGCCGGGATGGAGACCCAATGCGAGTAGGGAGTCGATGGGAAGCTGAGAATGCCATGAGCCAAGCTTAAGAGTTGGGAATTCAAGCTCTGATACCAGTTGAAAGGTGAGAAGGATCGAAGCTTGCACGCGAGAGCTATGGTGGGAGAGCAAGAGCAAGAAAGAGAGAGAAAAGAAATGGAAACTCCAACAACCACAATGTGTGACCAAGCCTTCCTTTATTCAAACTGTCACTAAAGAATAAAGAATAAGTGATTGTGATGGGTGCTCGCCACCTACAGTATGAAATGGCGAGTACTGTAAGTGTAGTAATACATGGGCGGCTAAGTAGAGGCGCCTTTACCCCCAACAAGACTCTCTCCCTATAAGCATTTTCTCCCACTCTATTTCTGCTCAAATGGCTAGGATCCCGTGAGCCTCGTTGAGCTCTCTCTCCTATCGTGACTTCTGAGCTCATTGCTCTTGGTTATATCTCACTATGCACTGCATTACGACCATTGTTCACCTCCTCTCCTCCTCAAGTTTGGCTATGATATTGGCTATAGGTCTTCCATGATATGTTATCCTTTTCTATTGGTTATACTTGTGAAAAGTTGCTAGATGTCATTCGGGTCACCTACTACATTAAAGTCAAGGTCAATATAGAGGTCATTCTCATTCAAACTAGTGCCTACCATGGTTGTTGTTTGTTGATCCACTAGTATTTTTATGAAGTTGACTATGTTGGCTAAAGATATGTCTCTAATTTGGGCCCGAGGAGATTAATCATTAATATATAGATATATCACGTGGCTTCAACATGAGGGATTTTTAAAATACCATTTGTACATATCTTTTGCATATAGAAGGGTCCCATATAAAGGGGTTACTTATAAATTGAATAGAAAAGAGTTATATTTTATTAAGAAAATTTTTACAAATAAGGATATTTATAAATAAACCCTGAATGCACGTGATATACAGGTTATACATATAGTGAGTTCTTGGAGAATCTCGGTTAGTCCTTCCCTCCCTCAATTGTCCAATGGCTATGTCTTCCCTAGATATTTATCTCTGGTGCCTTGGTAGGTAAACCGTCTAATTTCCAGGGTTGCACTTCTACTAGTGAGTTAGTTTCTTAGTTTAATCCCCTTTATTGTGTTCCTTGTTAATCTAATCAATTTGCAGGTGTGAACACACTTACACGCTTGAATGGTGTGACTCAATGTGAGCTATGCAAAATCAAGTTTTTTAATTTTCACATGCACATTAAGTGCCTATGATGCAGGGTGTAACCTTTAATAAAATCAATCACATCCACACTTTTTTCAATCAATCTCATGCAATTGTGCAACTCTTTCGCATGAATTGTTATTATTTCTAGTAGTTAACTTTGGGTCGATCATGGCGTTTAATTATAGGTGGTCTGATGTTGGATGATCATCATAGGTAGTCAAATTGAGTTTGTACCAGGGGTAAGTGACTAGTGGTCAGTAATTTCAATCACTCCTTGACTATTAGGTTAAATTTTTAGTGACATATAAATTTATAGAAATTTTCTTTTATAAATTTAGTAACATTTACCTTAAATTTATATGTAGATACCTATTATTTATATATAAATGTTATTTATTGTAGATAATTATTATTTGTTTAATATTCTTAAATTTTAAAATTACTATATATATAAAATAAAATTGTTGATACCTTATGCCTACCTGTTACTAAGCCCTAATATTATACTAAGTTCGAGAATCTATATTCCATGCACTAGAAATGGGTCCCACTAATGTTATTTTGGGTTGTGACTCGTGAAAAACATTTGGGTAAAATTACTATGGACTTCTCTCAACTTTTCATAGATTATGTTTTGTAAGGACAACTCATCTAGTAAAGGATTAGTCTACACCATCCATTACCGCTTTCCTACATGATTTCCTTGGTCTATCCTCATTTTATAGACAATTAGTCAATCATTATTCCACAATTACAACACCCTTGATAGATCGATTAAATAAGATTTTTTTGAAAAATGCTATTGTTGATTTAGTTTTAATCCACTAAAAGAAATTCTTACTTTAGCTCCTATCCTTGTATGACTAACTTCTCAAAAGAGCTCACCATTCAATGAGATTCTAGTGGCAAAGGTGTATGTGTTGTTTTGCTAAAAGAACATGGTGTATTTTCTTTTTAGAGCCAAAATCTTGATGAAAAAAAAAAAGATGTACATGAATGTTATGACCAAGAGATGTTGACCATACTTCATGTTGTCAATAAATGGCACTTTTACCTCTATGGCCGCCGATTTAGAGTGAATAGAAACCATCAAGTCCTCTAGTACTTCGTAACTCAGCCTACTTTGACTCTTAAGCAGAGGAGATGGATGACAACTTTGTAAAATTATGATTGTAACATCTCTCACATTAGGGGCAAAGAAATGTAATAGCTAATTCACTATCACGGATGTGGGCATTTAGAGTATCATCTATATTGGAGTTGCGAAGTGATTAAAATGAGAAGCTCTCACTTGATGTGAGAAAGGTGATGTAAACTTGGTCATCGTAGTTAGATTAAATGTCGCAATTGATATTTTAAACATTCTACATAAATTGGTTGAGAAAATGCTTCAGATATATGCTTACGTAATTGCGTGGTAAACCCTTCCTTAGGTAATCTTACATTTTCTTTAGGAATTATTTCTACTTTCCATACACTGATTGAAGATTTTTTTTGGCACAGATGGAATCTGATGTTTCTAACTTTGTATCTGAATGTTTAATTTGTCAAAGAGTTAAACAACACCATGGTAAACAATATGGTTTATTAATGCCTTTACTGGGGGTATGATGCTAGGAGGCATATTCCACGATGGATTCTGTGAGGTTTTGTGGTGGATTCCATAAAATTATGTTTATTGCCGAGGCTCACACACAAGGTGGATTCCTTGTGAGAAAAGTCGATGGGGACACCTGTCCTTTTCGGGCATCTTGTTAATTTAATGTACAAGTGGGTGATTCCATAGCGAGTGATTTCGCAAAATACATATTTAAATTAATGGATGTTAATGAGTTTAGAGTGCGCACTCGTAATAAATTAAGGTTAGGACTGAGTTCTAGACAATTTATTTATTTTGTAGCTAAAGATTGCTAGGTATTTACTTTTGTCGATTTTATTTTATTATTTTCTAACAATTGTGAATGCTTTAGTTGATGTGTAGAGCAAGCAGTGGTGGCGTTGGAAAGCACTGAGCGATAGTGTGTATTCAAGTTATTTAGAAGAAATTATCATTTTTGATGGACACGCATCTTAGGCGTGACACCAATATTTATTTTGACGCGCTTATTTATTAAAGCACTTGACATATATTTATTATTTTATACGCATGGGTACACGATTTCAATATTTGTTATTGGATATTGTATTTGGGCACATCCCAACTCTTTGGGCGCCCAACCGCTTTATTGTTTATTTGGACAAAAGCAAACACAAAAGCTAAAGCATGCTAATTGTAAATTTGGGCTATTTTTTAGCTTGGAGATGAATAATATATTAAATATATGCTTTGTGGAGCACTCACACAAGGCACAGGGAAAGATTGTACCCAATTGGTCTTTTTGCTTCATGTCGTGCAAGTCTTCTCTCTTGGTTTTTGTGCAAAAGTAGAGTTCTTTTGTTCTTGGGGACCTTTCAGTGCTTGCTACGTATGCATACAACATCTGATCTGTGCACCAATAGCTTTTGGGTAGTATCACTTTTCCTCATTGTGCTTATGGGATTTTGGACATCTCTTCCTAGAGTCTTCTAGAGCATACGTATGTGTCTATCTCTCATACAAAGCCACTTATGGGCAAGTCTCTCTCCAACCTCTATGGGCATACATTCATTTGATTTCTCAACGCCCCCCTCAAATGATGAGTCTCAATCCTTGCTGGCTTTTTTCCCCCCTGCATGCAAACATGGACCAGGAGACTAGCTCTTTGTCAGCCTAGTCAAGTTAAGGCTTGAAACTTTACATCTCCGTAGGGTTTTTACATCCACTATGGGAAGCAAATCCACTCAGGGAATTCAAGATCCTCTATAGGAAATTTTTGCCAAACATTTTGTTGGTTTGTAGTAGCAGAAAATATTTTCTTCATCCTTTTTAAAAAAATTAAAGGGAGCTATAATCTTTAGCAAATTTGATTTAAAGTCTAGATACCATCAAATTAGAATGAATGCTATTGATATTTTTAAAACTACTTTTCACACATAATTTTACTACTATGAATTTGTTGTTATGCCTCTTGATTTAGTGAATGCACTTGCAACTTTTACTAGGTTTTTAAACAAAAGTTTTATTGATGATCAACATTTTGTCATTATGTGTTTTGATTATATTTTGGTCTTGAGTAAATTGGAAAGTCAACAAAAATAACATTTAAAAATAGTTTTGGATTTACTAAAATCCAATCAATTGTATGCTAACCTTGCACAAATGTGTATTCTTTCAAGACCAAATTGAATATCTAGGTCATATTGTTTCTGTCCAAGGCATCTATGTTGACCTAAAGAAAGTGTATACTATATATGAATGGCATGTACCTAGAAATATCCATGAAGTCCATTCTTTTCTTCAATTAGCTAGTTTTTAAAGGAACTTCATGTGCAATTTTTCTTTAATGGCTTCTTCTCTAATACTTTTACTTCATAAAAATCTTACTTTTCATTGGGGATTTAGTCAAAAAAAATATTTTGACTCTTTAAAATAGTTTTTTGACTCATACAAAATGGCCATCCCAATGCCTACCAGAACTACAAATTAAAACCATCCGAGTAAAATTATAGCACCTATGTTAAGGAATTATTAGTTATTGTCGATGCTTTAGATATTTAGAAACATTACCTTATGGGTTCATAAATTTGAATAAAAACTAAATAGAAAGCCATAATACATTTTTATCTCAATCGTTAAATTATAATAATAGCCATATTAAATGGGATTTTTTATTTAGAATTTCCATCCTATGATTCAATATCGACCAAATCATGCTAATGTTATAGTTGTTGAAACCATTAAGTATTACCCATATGATTGCATTTCTACTTATCATATTGTTGTTTTCCATAAGATAAGAACTACGTGTGTCCTCAATATTGATTCAATCTTTTGATTCCATGAATTCTACATATCCTTTTGATCCTAATATTTGTGATGTATGGCATCATATGCATGACTCTAATCTTTTTATTTTTAATAATTATAATTTTTTCAATGGGTTTTTTAATTTCTAAAATAAGTTGTGTGTATCTACATTGTGTAGTGTCATGGCTATGAATAAAATGAATGCACTATCCTATATGCAACATATAGGTATTCAACTGACTTTAACTACTTGCAAAAAAATATTCTATTGGTCGAATTTGAAACATGATGTAGGTCAATTTGTATCCAAATATCTTATTGGTTGAAGAGTTAAACACCATCATGATAAAACATTTGGTTTGATCATACCATCATTTATTTCTACTGGTTAGTGTTGGAATAGATTTCCATGGATCTCATCACTAGTCTCCCAACTACTTTAATCCATAATGATATGATTTGGACCATTGTTTATAGGTTTAGCAAACAAACCTATTTTTTTTTCATGTAAAAAAACTTTAGCTACTCCTCAAATTGTTGAACTTTTCGTTAGCATTATTTTTCTGTACAATGGTTTTCTCCAAATTCTTCTGTCCGATCATGACCATCATTTTTGTTATTTTTAGGCTACTTTATTCAAGAAATTAGGTTCTAAAATGAACTTCACTTTTGCTTTTCAGCCTAAAAGCAATGGTCACCAAGGCTACTAACAATGCTATTCTAGATCTTCTTTGATCTTATATGATTGGTCACCCTAATAATTAGGACTAACATCTATCGATTTTACAATTTTCTTTTAATAATACACCTCACTCTACTATTCGATGAGCACCTCTTGAGATTATCTATGATAAGAAAATACCCATTCCTATAACTACTATAGCTTTTGATATTCTTGTTGCCAATGCTTTGACATCTAACCATAATAAAATTTTAGAGGATACCAATAAATATATTAAATAATCTCACATATACTATACTATTCAAGCTATTAAGAAATGTTGCACCATTAAATTTAATGAAAATAATTTGGTATGGTTGTACATAGAAAAGCATCAATTAAAATATATTGACCGACATCCAAAGATCAAATTGACTTCTTGCTATTATGGCCTGTCTTGTATTGTATACAAAATTAATGATAATGGTTTTTGATTATATACATCTCAATACAGGAAAATCCATAATTCCTTTCAAATTAGCTTTTTGAAACCCTTTAGAGGTAGATCACTTGCCACTTCTATAGTTGAGGATTTACCTTAAGAATTAAGAGTCAGTATCACAAATATTTAGTTAAATATAAAAATTATTCTCTTGAGGAATCCCAACGAGTTTAAAAATCATCTTTATCTCCTACTTACGATTCTTTAATTGGTGCTTACCATTTGCAATTACATTAAAAGTTCAAAGGTCACCCATTCACCACACTGAGGCACTAACCTATGAAAATCCATGGCTACTTTATTTTCCTTTAGGGATGTGTACATATTTGTTGCATTGAGGTAGTACACAAATCTCTTTGTTTTTCTTATTATGTTAGTATAGATTCTCATATTGGGACAACACTATGATTGGCCATCCATATATTTATTTGTGAATTATTGTATTCAACTGATGATAGTTACTTCTTATCCCCTGTACATGTTATAAAAATTACAAAAATAATTATGAAAAAATAAGATAATGATTAAATTTATATTTTTGAATATTTAATATCATTTAAATACAGCATGATTGTAGGTTGTCATGTATAGGCTTGTGTATGATACTGGTTGCTCATACTTCATAGTTTAACGATAGGGACTAATGTGATTTTTGCTTGATGCAAGGGATTATTTAATGAATATATTATTTTTTTGAATAGTGCTTACGATAGACAATGGATATTTATTGGACACTCTAGTAGGTGAGAATTATATTAATCTTAATGCATGCTCTTGAGTGTGATGGTTATATTATGCATATAAGTAGTAGTGATTATTTAGAGATAATTTATAAAATCTTGAAATTATTCTTTTATTGATATATATATCAAGTAGATTAGGACTAATATTTTAGATTCTACCTTTAGGAAATAAAATCCACTTTGAAGGAAAGAATTGGAAAAGATGAACATGTAATGAAGAGAAATGTGTGGCCTATTTTGTGGGTGTCTTTTGTATTTTGGGCACCAAAGAGAATAAAAACAAATAAATACATGCATGGGAATTCGCTCACCCATGCATGGGGGGGATGATTGTACCCAATCGATCTCTCATACATTTTGGTCTCTTAGTTCTATTATTTGACAACTAGTTTGTTCATGTGTTTTCTTCAATTTTTGGCAAATCTATGGCAAATTCTTGCTACATATATGGAAAATTTTGATCATGGATAGATCACCTAGGGTCATCCCTATTGGCAACTTGTAGGAATTGCATCAACAAATACCTCATTTCTTACATCTTTATTGGTCTGAAGCTATTATGAACATTGTGAAAGAAGGAAACTTGCCCTTTGCTCATATATATAACTAGGTGTGTATGAAAGTGATGAAAAAGAGCTCCAATTTCAATTAGAAAGAAGAGTTTCTCTAATATAGGTAATTAAAGTAAAGCTTTCTCTTTCTTACTAAATGATATGAAAACATTTTGGTCTCCATCCATAACGTGGAAGGGAGAAGCTACAATATGCATACTCTCAGTTGGCATGGTAGATTACATGTCACTCCTTTTCCTCTTTATTGCACCTATAGTCAAAGAACGCCAACATGTAAAATAAATATCACTAGATTACAATTAAGAACAATAGGATAAAATTAACAATGATCATTAGATTGCATGCTCACTAGAAAAGAAAAATAGATATCCCAAAATTCTTGGACCACTTTGTGGGTGCTCTAAAGAATTGTCTTTGTACATTCGTTATGCTGGTAGAAGGGTATCCCTAGTAGACATTTTGGACTCCTTTTCTTTTCATGTAGACCATTCAATGAGTTGCACATGATTTTTTCCATACAGAAGTTTCACAATGACTTGTTGGACACCCTTTATTCTCATGTGGGCCATTCAACCTTGGCTTATTTAGTAAAGAAGAAGCCTGAAATTGGCATGTTAGCCCAATGGTTACACTTGCTCGAGAATTTGAATATTTGGTAATGCATAAGCCCAAAGTACAACATGTTGTTTTGGACTTCTTATCTTGGGTCAATAGTGGTGAAGATTGAGATGACAAGGATGAAGATGTCTTGGATGTTCAAGTCTTTGAATGTACAATGGCTCAAGTAAATAAAGAACCCATTCCCAATGTTTCTAGCTATGGTATGAATAATTGTTCTAATTTCCTACTACTAGAGAGTGGTACCCAACCACTTATCCATTAATCTATGTAAATAATTTGCATTCATGATTGATAATTTGAGGCTATTATAGGCTTCCTTTATCATCAAAATATGGTAGGTGTTCTAGATAGGATGGATAGTCTTTCCCAAAAAAAGATGAAATTTGGCCTTCTGACTTATTACTTGTCATAGCAAATTCTAGTAAAAAAATAATTCTTTGTTTCATAGTAAATGGAAAATGTTAATTGATAGGAATGGATGTGATTTTAGGAATGAAAACCCTTTTTCTTATATTTTTCCATGTTATTATTTCCATGTCTATTAACTTTTTACTGAAGGCCTTGGACATCAATCTTGTGCCCTTGCACAATCCCTTTCTTGGATTCTAGTTTTAAGAAGAACTATAGGGGCATTAATATTTTAGTAATAAAAGACATGGAGGGAATCCACCTCTAAGATTTAGTGTTTTTAGGTACTCTATAGAGCATTAAAATGAGCTATCATCTACCTTTGTGAGATCTTTATAATTGAATCTACATCATAATATTATGTGGTCTTTTGTTGTTATAAATTGCTATGAATGATGAGTTAAAGTGACAATCTTTGTATTTTGTGATGCAAGTATAACATGCTCTCTAAAATATATTACAAAGTTAGCCATAGTGAGCACTTGGTGATATGTACTATTAATTAAAGCTCTAATAGGCTCTCTTTTCAACGCCATGATGGATGGAATTTGAAACACATCATAATCATTAGTAACATGTATTTATTATTAACATGTATATACGTACATCTTATCTACATGCATACTTGTTAATGATTAGGAATGAGTTATTCATCACCAATATATATCTTAATTTATAATATTAATGATAAATTTATCTATATATGAAATAGTATTATTTATATATTAATTACAATATAGGTTATTTATTACACACACACACAAATATATACATATACATATATATTTTATGTACATATTTAGTTATATGTAAATGAATTATATGTATATTTGATATTTATATGTATAAGTATTTATAATTTAAATACATATTTTTGTACCTTTATCTATGTAGTTTCTATTTACATATATAGTATTATTTATGAATAATTTATTTTTCAAACATGATAATGAGAGAAAGATGAGAGGGAAAAAAGGGAGAGGGAGAAACAAGGGAGAAAAAAGGAAACATATAAAGAGAGAAAGGAAAGAAAAAGAAGAGAGAGAACCAAAATACAATAGCTTTATATGTTCCCTCTCTTGGCGCATGAAGCTTGCCCTATGATGTGAACCACCCTCATTGTTACTAACACTAGTGCAAAGTATCAGCCTAATTAATTTGATGCCAAGCACCAGCCATTCTCCCATTGCAAATCTAGACATAGTGTGCCTAGTTTCAATGATTGGGACCTTTTAGATCATGTTGCAAATTCAAAACATTTGGGTGCACACAATCATGAGGAGCTATTGAAAGCCTTGGAAGATTGCATATTTTCAAGCTAGCTTGAGAGACATTCTTGTGGTTATGCTTTCTTTTAGCTTTGCATGTCTTTTGCATGTGACTTAAAACACTAATGAAAAATCTTTTGGTCCCAATTTAGAAGTTCACAAAGAATGAAGAGAATATTTGTTTATCTCAATAAACAATCATGCTTTCTTTATAGCTATACAAGAAATCACTTTCTAAACTCATAATTAAGGTCTCGATAAGGAATATGTTTCTGTGGTCTATAGTTGCACATTCTAATCACCCAAATACATGTAAGAAAATCATGCTCTTGGAGGAAAATGTTAGTAAGATTGAGCAAACATGAAAAGTAACAGTTGACTTTAAGATTCTTCGTTCCTTTCATATGCACATTTCACCATTTGTTTGTTGAAAAAGTATTTACTACACTACAATGAGTGAAAAAGTATTTACTACAGTACAACGATCCAATATTAAAATATGAAACTCTAGTTTACTTGCAGTACGAGTTGTACTAATTAGCTTGGAAAAGGGAAAGATACAAATGCCTTGGCACATAGGGTGGACTTTTGGTGTTTGGATTTTAAATCCTTTGAGAGGGATATTTATCATTACATATTGACATTTGTCTTTAGAATCTTAATCTCCAACATAAGAAAGAAAGACTACATAATATGCATACAAGGGGTTGTCACATGAAAATAAAAGAATATTTCCTTCCCTATTGCTTATTTATTTTGGGGCATATATGAAAACGGACTTGTGCAAGATTATTGTGAGGGCACAAATGATGTATTGTTTAACTTGTCCCTAGGAACCTACCAAGCCTTCGCTAGGCAATGATCAACTGCTTCTAAGATTTTTCTTTTCTTTTCTTCTTTGGCAGGGGTTAGAACCCCTTTTTACACACCTTCGTATATATGGATTTCCTTTAAGATATTCAAGGTTTCTTTTCTCTTTATCATTATCATTTTTCTTCTGGCAGGCTTCTCTAACGGCCTCACAACTAACAAGAGCGCCTAGAATGGCTGCCTAGCAGGCTAGCAGAACAGGGTCACTAGAACTCCCTTCTAAAACAGGTCTTTTGATGCTTAGCAATGTCTTTATAGGAGGCAACGACTACTCAGACCTCCCGCAAACATACTAAACCGAAACCTCGGGACTTCATGCCTTGGACGCCAGTCCCCAACAAGAAACAAAAAACCCCTTAACAAGTACACAACCACATATATCATAAAAACCACAGTACTCGTAAAGGATAGGTATCACCTGGATAGGGCCACGAGAAGCGTCGATGCCGCGACAAAGGCTCCCTCCACCTCCACGAAATCTGTCAAGCACAGGACTCAAACAAGAAACCTTTAACGGCACCTGTACTAAACAGACAACGGGCCCTCTTGGCCTAATGAAATAAAACACTTCACTACAAAACTTAATCGACCCTCTTGGCCTAAAGAAATAAAGCATTCAAAACCTCACAACATTGGCCCTCTTGGCCTAACGAGATCAAACAAAGTAACACCTACACATCCTTCCCTGGAAGAATCCAGATATACAATAAGAGGCTCCCCCCCCAAGGAGGAAAGACAGGCTCATAGCCCTAAACTAAGTGCATCAGGTTATAACCCATCCCTCCTGCATAAATAGCAAGAGGTGTATGCATAATATGTTTTCTAACCAACCTATGGGTCCCAGATAATAACAATAGATTGGTCTCGGCTACTCTCTGCATCACCCATATCAACCATCGTCTACCATATATTGCATGTTCTGATAGCATACCCCACAAGCGACCGGGTCCTGTTCCATCATTGATCACAATATCCAAACTAGGACCACAATTAAAGAAGAGGTCTTCCTCATAAGCAAGATTTTCTAATGAATCCGTAAACTGATTCCAGTAATGTGGAATCATCTGAAAAGACACACTCTCAAACTCCTCTAGTAGGGTCATTGCAGTACGATGATACATAGAAAGAATGGGATTCCACATTGTGTATGTCCCATCTAGCTGATTTAGGATCAACTGGGAATCCCCTTTTACTAACAATCGACGAATACCACCTTGCTTGGCAATATACAGTCCCATAATCAAGGCTTTATACTCCGCCATATTATTAGTGAATCCTACCTCGAGATAAGTAGCTAACTTCATCGTAACTCTTCGTCGAGGGTCTCGGATTACTACTCCCACACTTCCTTTTCTATTAGGGCCCCTGGACGCGCCATCAAGATATAGTGTATACGTCCACAATGGGTTTAAACAACGGCCATCGCGAACCCCTCTATTCTTAATTATGGTAATCAAAGTTTAGCATATTGAGAGGATGAACTGACGGCTCCATCCCACCTTCTTCATTGAACTCAACACAGATACTCGTCAACAGTCGTAAACAGTGATGGCAAAAGACTTTGATCTCCCACACAAAGGTTCCATCTTCTTGCTTAATCACTTTATATCCTTTGCTCCACTAGATAAGTCTCCCCTGATGGTATCTTTGCTCTAGATATGGGTGCTCCAAATAAGGGATTAACCGACCCATCAACCGTCTTTTAAGCTCTCTTCCGCAGGTCTTAGATCATTCCTAGCATGGACCTGCAATGCATTTCCTTTGTATTAGCAGACTCAGAAATAGTGAGGTTTAATCTTATTAAGATTAACCTTATTCTTAAACTCTACTCCCTGTAGATCAGGTAATAGGGCCGTAGACCTACTCTTCCCTAACCTGACAATTTTGTAGGGCCCATCCCATTTAGGCTCCAATTTTCCTGGGAACAGCTCTCTACGTGTATCATAATATAAAACCAGTTGTCCTTTCTTAAAGGTGTACTTCTTCGCTTTTAGGTCATGCAACTGTTTCATGTGACGCTTAGCAACCTCTTGATGTAATAGACTTTGTAACTTAAGTTCATCTAGGTGCACTATAGTCGTGAATGGCTCTAATAAGGCGTCTTCACTACCCAAAGAATGGTTTATTGCAAATATAATGGTCGACAACTCGATTTCTAAGGGTAAAATGCACTCTTCACCGTAAACTAGTTTGAACGGCGTGTGGCCAGTGGCTTGCTTGAACGTGGTATTATATGCCCATACTGCCACATACAACTTCTTATCCCAGTCACGTTTCTTTTTAGATATGACTTTCGATAGGATACCCACAAGCTGCTTGTTGGTACTTTCAACCTGCCCATTTGCCTGTAGATTATAAGGTGTCGTTTTATTGTGCTTGATCTGCCAAGCCTCTGTCAAGCTTTTAATCACTTTTTTCAAGAAATGGGTTCCAGGTTCGACACTAATTATTTCCGTGGACCAAAACGGCATATTATCTACTCTAAAGGGAAACTAGTAGTTTCTTTAGCATCATCTTTCCTTGTTGCACGTGCTTCTGACCACTTTGTGAAGTAGTCAATTGCTACAATAATATACCTCTTTTACGTAGTTGGCGACGGAGTAATAGGACTCACAAAGTTTATTCCCCACTTCTCAAATGGAAGTATTGCCATAATAGGGGTGAGTGGTCTTTTCCTATTCTCTCGACTATCATGTCGTTGACAAATATCGCATCTCTCAACATATGCAAACACATCCTGGAAGATGGAAGGCCACCAATATCCTGCTCTTAAAGCCTTTTGTGCTGTAAGCCATCCAGCAAAATGACCTCCGCAAGCTGAATCATGGCACTCTTCCAAAATGAATGGCACCTTGTTAGGCATCACACATCGGCGATAGATGTCATCAACCCCTTGCCGATATAGTGTACCTGTGATGAAGGCAAACTTTAATGCCTGCTGCTTAATTTTCCTTCTCTCAGCTTTAGATAATTCGCATCTAGCCTCTCCCGTCGATAAATAATGTGTTATTGCAGCATACCAGGAGGGAATAAACGCCGTATCTATTTTAAATAACAACTCCATGTCATTACCTTCAACCATAGATTCTTTTGGCTCCCCAAAGTCCACAAGACATTCCACGATGCCTTGCAACCTTGGTGGCTTACTCCTGATTTCATAATCAAACTCCTGCAAAGTGATTAACCACTTTTCTAGATGATCAGGCGGTTGCAGCTTATTCATCAATAATCGAAGCCCCTCCGCCTTCGTATAAAGCACAACTTTCTTATAGAGAATATAATGCCTGAATTTCTTGGTCCCAAAGACCATCGCCAGACACAACTTCTCCATGTAGGTATAATTGATCTCTGATACCCCCATCTTCCGACTAGCAAAAGCAATTATGTGATACCACTTTTCTTCCCAAATTTGGGCTAAATAGCTGATACTATGCATGGTGGGCTACTGAAAATATATAGAACACCTCACCTCTTTTAGGTGCTTTCAAAACAGGTGCTTTTACTAGCTCCTGCTTCACATCCTCAAATGCTATCTTACAAGGGTCACCCCATACAAACAAACAGCTAAAGGACAATAGATTTGTAAGCGGCAACGTTCCTTCTGCCAAGGCGTTTATGAATCTATAGTAATAACCAACCAAAGATAGAAAGCTATGAACTTCTTTCGGAGTGTGTGGTGGACCCATGGAAACTATGACTTTCACCTTCTCGAGATCTGTCGCAATCCCTACCGAATTGACAACATGGCCCAGCAATAGCCCATAAGGTACACCAAAAACATACTTCCGTGGGTTTAGAGCGATACAAAATTGTCTGCAGTGCTCAAAGCATTTTCTTAAAATGATCAATTGCCTTTCTCTCACGGTGGCGGCCCCCAAGTCATCAATAAACACCTTCAACCCTTCAGGGGATATGTCACCGAATGTCTTATCTGCTGTTCGTTGCCACGAACCAGGCTCATTGCATAAACCAAAGGCCATCACATGGCACGCAAAAGTACCAAAGACAGTAATGAAAGTTGTTTTCAACTTGTCCTCTTTTGCAATTGCCATCTGGTTATATCCTACAAAGCAATCCATAAACGAATATATCTGGTGAGAACACCATAATCGGATTTGATTATTTTTCTTCTTCTTGATAACAACTGGTAGTAATCCTTAACTGTCTGCTTATTCAGCTCTCTAAAATCTACACATAATCGGATTTGATTATTTTTCTTCTTCTTGATAACAACTGGTGAGAACACCATTCCATGTGTTGCACAAGAAAAATCAAACCCACTTTCCTTAGCTTCTGTAATTCTTCATACAGCCCATCCCTGAGTTCAAAAGGCATACGCCTTACTTTCTGACGCACAGGGCGGCTTCCTTTCTTCAACGGAATTGTATGAACGGCCAGGCTGGGAGGAATGCCTCTCAGCTCATCATAACTCGAGGTAAATATATCGCCGAATTCTTGAATCAAGGACACATAGTCCTCCCTTTCTACTGAACTGAGCATGGAACCTAATTTAATTGGCCGCGCATCATTCGGCGTGCCAAGGTCCAACTCGATAACATCTGCATCTCTTATACGATCTTGGGCCTCTATCGGCTCGTTCAAACTGATCTGATAGACGTCTTCCGTGTTGGATCCCTCTTTGGACTCATCACTTGATGATGTCTCACTGGCGGATAAATCCTCTAATGTCTCCAATTCTGTAGAAGATAGAGGAGCTCTCTCACTCTGTGGGGACTTAGAATAGGCATCAATCACCACGCGCTGAGCACCTCTGCCGAATATCAACCGACCAGCGGGTATATCCACTTGGCAGTCCGCTTGCAAGATCCAAGGTCATCCAAGTAATACTTGGTAACTTGGACGCCCTGCAAAATGAATTACCCTAAAGTCCCTGCAAAATGAATTACCCTAAAGTCCAGCAGGTATTCTACATTTGCAACAGTGACATGGACCTTAGTAATGCAGCCTTCTGGCTGTCTCAAACTATCATCCGCCATTCTAAGAATTGTGGAGGTATCTTTCTGGATCACAAGACCCAACCTTTCCATCAGTTCAGAACTCATAATGTTAACAGATGGTCCCGTGTCGACAATGGCATAATCTACTAATATCCCATCGACATAGGCTGCAACCCTTGGGCAATGCTTCTCAGCATGCTCGAACCACTCATTACCAAGTCGCGCAATACCCAAAGGTTCCATGATATACTCGGTACGTAGGATCTTTCTAAATTCCTTGCGCACTCCGGGGGAAAGCTTAATAAGCTGTAAAAGATTCACATCTGGCTTGACTTCGCAAAGAGAGCTCGCCAAATCGAATTCATGATAGTTCAATAGAGCTCGCTTTTCACGCCAAACCATCCACTCTTTAGGTCATTGAACCGGCTTTATTGCCTCTTTTTTAAGTTTCACCTTCTTCCTCGGTGGTTCCTTATCCTTCTTAACATTGGCTTTACTCTCCACGGGCTTCAGAGATCCCCCTTCCATGGCAGGATTCACAACTTGCGTTTCTTTGTCACCCTGTTTAGGGTTTCCATCGACAGGCTTATCCTTGTCGGCCTCTCTACCCTTTTGACCTCTTGTAAGGACAACTTGCCGATTAGAGGTCTCAGCGTCATTAACGAGCACAGCCTCAATCAAACTAACCCCACTACCACTAGGCAACTCCTCTATTGTAGTCTTTGGTGGTCATTGGAGTATTTGTTTAGGCCTGTCCTGTTGCTGGGAATCATTTCCTTGCGCACGATGATTAACAGGCCTTGGTTGCCGACTACCTCGCTGGAGGGAACAAATCTTACTCGAGCAAGTGGCTGCTAAATGGCCGGATTTTCCACAAATGTCGCACTTGACATTTGGGCAATTTCTTGGATAATGCTGCCCACCACACCATTTGTAGCTAAACCTCAAAGGTGCACCCTCATCTGGGTATCTACTTCCTATCAAATTTTGTTGTTTTTTAAGGAAATTAACATCAACGGCTATTTGTCGATATTTCTCCGTAATCATGTCGGTATAATGCTTCATCATGTCCTTAACCTCGCCAAGAACTTTGGAAGCACTCGACTCGTAGGCTTGATCATTACCCTGTCATTCCATCGGCCTAACAATTTGATTAGGCACTGGTTATTGAACCACAGGCATGGTATTAGGATTAATTGCCTAGCCTCCACCATTTGGAGCCATTTGACTGCTCGTAGGCATCGACATGCTAGGGAGAGCTGGTAATAAAGGCACATTCTGCATCATGTTCCCTCTCCCACTAGGATTAGCCATCGATATCCCTTGGCTACTACTGCCATTGGCCGTCGCCATATTATTTCCCAATGCTAGACCCATATTCGAATTGCCTCGAGAGGCATAGGCTGCTTGTAGTCGGGATTCCACTTCTTGTGCTCGTGTAATGGCAGTATCTATATCCCCCAAAGGGACACTACTCAACTGCAACTGGATATTAAAGTCCAAACCATGCAGAAAATATTGCAATTGGGCAGCTGCGGGGATAGGAATAGAGGTGTCCAACTTATGGAAAACCTCTTTTAGTTTCTTCACATAAGCACGAATATCCTCGTGTGGTTCTTGGCAGGTCACGTTGAGTACATGCAACCAATATTGCCCACCCCTTTCAGGGGAAAACTCCCTTCAAAAAGCTTCGTAAAATGCATCAATATTCAATATGGTTTCGGCTTCTAAAGCATGATACCATATGTCAGCTCTTCCTTTGAGAGTCATGTTGAAGAACATCATTAAATGTCCTTCTTCTTGGATACGACAGTTGAACATCAGCTTTTGAAACTCCCTGATGTGGAGTTCCACATCTTCCTCAACTAGCCCATTAAAAATGGGTAGCGGGTAACCTAGACCTGGCAAATCCGTCGTTCCTGCAGGAATTGCAATAGACTGCGCCATGACAGAAATTGAATTTGCACTAGGAATAGGGGACGGTGGGGTTGCATCTCCCGCACTTGATGTAGACTGGCTTATGGAAGAAAGGGGAGCACTAGAGCTTCTGCCTTCTCTTGACTTACTGCTTGTGGCACCAACACCACTAGATCCACTCCCTCGTAAGGGTTCAGCACCGCTACGCTTAGGGGAGTATCCCCTAAGAATTTTAGTACGTCGCCTAGCTCTTTTGTCTCTCTCTTGCTTTTGGATTTCGGCTAGACGATGCTTATCGATGAATAATGGATCAATCTCAGTATCCTTTGGCATAAACTACTAACTAGTGCCTAGACAACCAGGATTCGAGGACCGCCACTTCTAAGCGGCTCCCGGCAAACGCACCACTGATGGAACCTAAAACGGGCTGGCACTAGCTCATGCACTTGCCGGACCTCTATCATGTGCTCAACAACCCCACGGCCTCGCGGCCAAGAGCGTGGAGGACACATACATCATCTTCCCAAACATCTTGCATTTGTATCACTTCTCGTAGTCCAACTCTAACCCAATTAACACTCCTTAGAGGGAGTCCCAACACATTGCCAAATAGCACGAAGCACAAACATAAGAGGTCCTCCAATGACTGAATGCCGCTACCTCACTGCAACTCTGCTACACCTTGGGGATTGGCCCCTCGATGCGTCGCTAAACATATATAACATACGAATACAAACTCCTCTCTTTTATGATTCGTGTATTTCCAGGAAATATACCATGCTTCCTCACTTTCCTTTCCCTTGAGACTCAACGTCTAGCCGACAGCTTGGGCAACCTTACTCAAGCAAAGTTGGTCATATCTCTAGAAAGCAATTGCCATGCATCCAAGAGGTATTGTTTGACACCTTTTAAATTTCATGCTTCATGCAAATTGTGAATGTCCACGTGCTCAAATAATTAAGAAAATCAGCATTGGTGCACATGTGGAAACCATTTCTTTCAATGGATTTGACTGTCGCTCGTATGCGGCATTGCATGAACCTAGCACCGAGAAACCCTTGTGCTACTAGGTTCTTAATCTTTTAATTATTGATCGATCTATATGGTATGCATAAAAACCAGCAAGCTTTTTATCATTGCATTCAACATTTAAACACTTTTCATACACTCTACCCCCCTCACCCGTTTAGATTGTGCATGGTGCATAGGTTTAGGGTTCATTTTTCACATTTTTATTGTATAAAAAGCCATAAAAACTCACTAAAACATAGAGGTAGGTCTGAACTGAGGCTAAACCTCATACTTCAGACCCCCCATACATCCACAAACACAAATTTTATTTTTTCTTAATTATCGGCACTCAATATCCATTTTTTCCCTATTTTTAGTGGTTTTCTCTATTTTTCTTATATTTTTTGCAATATTTAATGACTAAAAATTCAAAATGAGTTATGGGATGTGGCCCTTAGGTTCATTTTCAGAAAAAAGACTAGTTTAGTTGGTGTATCTTATTATCTTTTCCATTGATATCTCAAAAACACCCAATTTCCCCACATTTTGCATAATTATGGGTTTTTCACTACTAATTTCATCCACAACACTTATGGATTTTTTGATTTTCTCATCATAAAGAGTTGAAAGACATTGCAAACAACATTATAATGCATAATCATCTCATGGGAACAAGTATTCATGAAGCAAATTGCATAAAAACACTATTTTCCTTTGTAAAAATGAGATTACAGTGCTTTGCGGGTTGCGGGTTTTTATTTGCCATATCTCGGGATTGATTTCCAGCCACCATTAATGCTCATGACAGTCCACAATTAGCAATATTCAATCTTCTTACACCATGGAGCAATCCAGTCTTCATTGGACAAGCATCCATCATCCATTCTTCTTCCTCTTCTTCACCACATGAATCTGCCTTTAGGGGAGAGAGAGAGAGGAGAGAGAAAGACTAGATTTTTATCTCAGCATTCAGGCCACCAATGGAGGAGCGAAGAAAGGCGATAGAGTCCATAGACAGAGGGGAATGAAGCCCCATAATCTATTAGGCAAGGTATGTGTAAGCTGCATGATGCCCTCCCTCCATTCATGGCGCAAAAATCGGCGTTGTTGCTGGCCATGCTTTCTTTTCCATCCCATGATTTGTTTGATTCAAGAATGCATGCCTTTTGGTTGGGGGGTTAAAATTTCCCCAAAGGGCACCCCCCCTTTGGTCCCTGTTGTGGCCACCCTTTCAAATCTTGACCAATTCTTGGCCATTTCTATCAAGATTGTGGGAGAGAAGGAAGGAGTCTCACTTGTAGCTTTCTTGCTTGCACAATGGGGGAATACACACAAGGGTGGAGGCTGAAAATAGTTTTTCTCTTCTTAGTTGTGGAAGCCAAAAGAACTCTCATACAAAGAAATAGAAGAACCCTATATATGGGTCTTAAACCAAACTTAACTAACTAAGGTGGCATACTAACTGAGCCACGAACTAGAGTAGATAAGGATAGCTGTCATGTAGCTATTATTCATGGGCGGTGTACCAACCGCATCTGCAATTGACAAGTCAGTGACATAAATACACAACGGTCACCCTGGCGTATCAGGAGTGGAGCTCGATATCTCAACACTCCCCCTCGAGCTCAATCTCAATTCCTGCACACCAAGCAAGTCTCTGAACTTGCGCAGCTTCTCTGCGCCCAATGCCTTCGTGAATATGTCAGCTACCTGATCCTTTGTGCTGACATAAACTAGATCAATAAGACCTAGTAAAATCCTCTCTCGCACATAGTGATAATGCACCTCAATGTGCTTTGTTCTAGCATGATAGACTGGGTTATTTGCCAAGTGTATACTACTCATGTTGTCACAATAAATGACAACTGGCCCATCTGTAGACTGATGCATATCATAAAGTAGCTTATGCAACCAAGCTACCTCACATGCAGCCATTGCTGCACCCCTGTACTCAGCCTCTGTGCTCGACAAGGCAACTATAGGCTGTTTCTTGCTGCTCCAAGTGACTGGAGCACTCCCAAAAGAGAACACATATCCACTGGTAGATCGTCTATCAGAAATACTACCAGCCCAATCAGCATCAGTGTATCCATGCAACTGTATCTGAACCCCAGTCTCATACAATAGTCCATACTGCAATGTGGACTTCACATACCTGAGTATGCGTCTAGCCGCATCCAAATGTGGTTTCCTTGGAGCCTGCATAAACTGACTTACCAATCCAACAGCATAGCTCAAATCTGGCCTGGTAATAGTCATATAAATCAAACTTCCTACTATGCGTCTGTACATAGTAGGGTCTTCTAGAAGCTCATATGCATCCATGCTCAGCTTCACATTCTGCTCCAAGGGAACTGAAATAGGCTTACAGCCTGTCATCCCATATTTGGACAGCATGTCCAATCCATACTGCCTCTGCAAGAGCTGTATCCCACTTGGTGATCTAATTACCTCAATGCCCAAGAAATAACACAGCTCTCCCAAATCCTTCATCTCAAACTTCTGCTTCAATAGCATTTTCACATGAAGGATATCTTCATCACTGTCACCTGTCATAATCAAATCATCAACATAAATGACAAGTAGCATAATACATTTCTCTGTTTTTCTCACATAAAGTGAGAAATCTGCCTTGGAAATCTGAAAGCCAATAGTGACAAGATACTGTCCTATCTTGTCAGATCATGCTCTAGGTGCTTGCTTCAAGCCATACAAGGCTTTCTTCAACCTGCAAACAAACTCAGGATGAACATCATGCACATAACCTAGTGGCTGCTCCATATAGACCTCTTCTTGCAAATCACCATGCAAGAAGGCATTCTTTACATCCATCTGATGTAAAGACCATCCCTTTGATGCAGCCATAGCAATGACTGCTCTTACGGTTTCCATCCTTGCAATCGGACTGAATGTTTCTTCATAGTCAATGCCATATGTTTGTGCATACCCCTTGACTACTAATCTTGCCTTGTATCTGTTCACAGAACCATTTGCATTGTGCTTCACCTTATAAACCCACTTACAGCCAATTGCATTTTTACCTTTAGGCAAAGGTATCAATTCCCATGTAGCATTTGCTTCCAAGGCATCCATTTCTTCATCCATGGCTTTCTCCCATTTTTCTTTTCCCATGGCTTGCTCAAAAGAAGTGGGTTCTGGTTCCTGTATCACTTTGACCATATATGCATAGTGAATGGCTGTAAATCCATCATATTTGAGCCTATCCATAGGATACCTAGCTCTCGTAGACCTGCGCAAAATAGGTTCACTCCCAAGTGCTCTCAAAACGTCCCTGGTCTTCCTTACTCCAGGTGTAACAATAGAAGGAATACCCAACTCATCATCAATGCTCTGTTCTGAGCCATTGGATTCACCATCCACATAAGAGTGACCTGCATTCATATCAAGCATGGGCTGATCAACCTTCTTTTTTCCTTTTCGTGATACCTGCATACCACCATCTACATTGCTTTGAGAAGATTCTCCTGATCTCAATCTGCCTGTCCATGGCGAAGAATGTGAACAACTGCTAGAGGACGCTCCAGGTCCACTAATATTTTGTGACTGTTGCTGTGAATTCTGTGCAGCATTATCATTTTGTGCATCTACATCATCAATCACATTTACTGGTTTATACCAGCTACTCATCTCATCAAAAACAACATCTCTGCTCACTGTAAACTTACGAGTAGAAGGGTTATAGCATCTATACCCTTTTTGCTGCAGAGAGTAACCAATAAAGATGCACTTCTCAGCTTTTGGATCCAACTTGGATCTCAACTCATCTGGCACATGTACATAGGCAATGCAACCAAAAAATTTCAAATGAGAAATATCTGGTTTCCTACCAGTATACCTCTCCTCTGGAGTCATTCCATGTATTGCTGCAATGGGAGTCCTGTTTATTATGTAGACTGCTGTAGCAACTCCTTCAGCCCAATAAAAATCTGGCAAGTCTTTTTCATTGAGCATGGCACGAGATACCTCTCCAATATGCCTGTTTTTCCTTTCTGCAATTCCATTTTGTTGTGGGGTATGACTGCATGAATATTGTTGCTTTATGCCATGCTCCTACCGGAACCTTGCAAAATCATTTGAGAGATACTCTCCCCCTCTATCTGACCTTAGGCATTTTATTTGCAGACCTGTTTCTTTTTCAACCATAGCTTTAAGGGTTTTGAAATGCCCAAACACTTCACTTTTCTTTTTCATAAAATACACCCAAACTTTTCTGCTATAGTCATCAATAAACTGACAAAATAATGACAACCTCCAAGAGATGCAGCTTTAGTAGTCCACACATCAGAGTGGATTAATTCCAATGGCTTCTTACTCTCTTGAACATGTCTAGGAAATGGTTTCCTTGCCTATTTTTCCAAACTGACAGGCTTTACATACCTTATGAATTTCTGCAACCTTGAATTTGGGCAATCTTGCAACAATATTTTGGGCCTGCATTGATTTAAGTCGTTGTACATTAACATGACCAATGCGTTTATGCCAGATATCAATATCTGCAACTACATCGGTCCCATGTGCAAACATTGCTGCACTTAATTCAGGCATGTCTACATCCAATGTAAACATTCTGCCCTTCTTCTTTCCTTTTGCTATTAAGCGACCTTTATTTTTCATATTCTCAACAAAGCATCCATGAGGATTAAATCTGACCTGCAAGCCCTGCTCAACCATTTGACCAACAGAAACCAGATTCTTGGTGATATTGGGAACATGAAATACATCGGACAGGTATTTCTTTTTCCCATCCTGCATAGACAAAGAAAATTTTCCAATCTGCACAATAGGATGTGTAGTATCATCACCAGTCTCCACAAATCCTGGTTTTTCCATTTTCCTTGCATCTTCCATCCATTCTGCATGACCTGTCATGTGGTTTGATGCACCTGAGTCAACATACCATACATCATTGCTTTCTTCTGCACTTGTCACAGAATTGTTCATGTGCTGCACCATAAACAAATGCTCATTTCTGTCATCACCCTGTCTACTAGAAGATGCATAATTCCCTTGTTGCAGTTTTCCATTCATGATGTCATTCTACTTTTTATAGCAGTCTTTAGCCATATGACCCATTTTACCACAGTAGTAGCATTCAACATTACTGTTTGCATTTTGGCCTCTTTGCCATCCACCACGACCTCTTTGGCTCCCCCTGCCTCTAGAGTTACCATGTTCTCCTCCATAGGACTGCTTTCTTGAGTTTGCTGCATATTCTGATTTCTGCCACGGCCTCCAAATCGGCCTCCTCTACCTCTGCCTCTACCTCTTCCAGCATTTGAGTAGAAGACATCTTCTTTTGAAGTTCCTCCTGAAGAAGATGCACCACCATTTCTCTGCTCCTTAGAAATTAGAAGAGCAATCAACTCCTCAAAATCAGGAAATCTTTCACGAACTGAAATGGATGTCCGAAACTGTGCATAATCCTTTCCTAGACCATTCAAGGTCACAGAAACTAAATCATCATCTTCCACTGGCGACCCAATGGAAGCAAGTGCATCTACAATCTTCTTCACCTTCATGTGGTAGTCATTGATGCTCATACTTTCTCTTTGCACATTGTGCAACTCTTGCTTGAGTTGCATTTTCCTGGCTTGCGTATTTGTGCTATACATTTTTGACAAAGTATCCCATGCCTCCTTCGGCGTACTTGCATCTTGAATATGCACAATCATAGAGTCTGAAATGCTGATAGACAGCCAATACACAACTTTCCTGTCTCTCTCATGCCATGCTTTAAATGCTTGCATTTGCTGTTGATTGGGAATATCAGGAAGAACTGGTTCTTCATTTCCTGCAACAAATTCCCAATATCCTTTTCCCATAAGGAAATTTGTCATTCTAAACTTCCATGCTTGGAAGTTGTTCTTGTCAAGCTTTTCAGTAACAATCTGTGAAAGAGAATCAGATGCCATTACAGAACACTGCAAAAAATTCTGTCACTGCAAAAAAACACAGCTTCACCCTCATAAGGGAAAATCAGTAAAACTGGCGAAAGTGGTATTTGACCACATAGTCACTTCCTAGTGATGATTTTGCATCAACAGGCAACATGGATGATTCTGTAACTCTCAATGTCTCTGCGCACAAGCATACGATGCAATTTCTACAGTAACTTTTCACTGACCTGTAGAACAGTGGCTGCACAGCATAAAACTGGGCCTTTTCCTGAGTGCGTGCAGAAAACTTCCGCCTCCAAAACAGGCCCCGAAATGGCCTCAAATCAAAAAAACAAGGTGAAGCATATACTGCCCTCTTGCTTCACCGCGAAGGGCGTCTCAACCTGAGACAATGCACTCCTGCACTTTTCGGCTGTGCTACATGCAGAGATCTGCTCCCAAAACAGAAAATGAAAGCAACACTGCTCCTCTTACCAGAACACCGCGAGCTTGGCTTACTTTCTTGAGCTCCTTACCACGAACAAGGCTCTGATACCATGTCAAGATTGTGGGAGAGAATGAAGGAGTCTCACTTGTAGCTTTCTTAATTGCACAATGGGGGAATACACACAAGGGTGGAGGCTGAAAATAGTTTTCCTCTTCTTAGTTGTGGAAGCCAAAAGAACTCTCATACAAAGAAATAGAAGAACCCTATATATGGGTCTTAAACCAAACTCAACTAACTAAGGTGGCATACTAACTAAGCCACGAACTAGAGTAGATAAGGATAGCTATCATGTAGCTATTATTCATGGGCGATGTACCAACCGTGTCTGCAACTGACAAGTTGGTGACATAAATACACAACGGTCACCCTGGCGTATCACGAGTGGAGCTCGATATCTCTACAATTTTCCCGTCCGGACTCGGAATTGAGCTCTGAAAAATCTTGGGCGTCTGGCTTGGCATCCGGCATTGACCGGTAACTCTTGTCAACCCACACGACTATTTGAAAAATTATGAAAAATCAACAAGTGTCGCTCGGGTGCCTTTAAAGCACTTTGGCGCTTAAAATCGTCCTAGATCGAGCCGCTGCCTTCGACGTTGAATATTTTTCCCTTGATATTCATAATTTTTAGCTATGTTTAAACACTTCTCGGCACCAAAATTCCGCTCTCAAACTCACTATGCACATACTTACTATCACTTTCTAACCCTGAATCTAAATCTCAGTCTCACTCAAAACTTGAGGAATCATTATGTTTATGGGTCTTTCACTCGTCTTTCATGTATCATTGTAACCAAGCTCAACATTGGCTATTCGGTTCCAAATGTGACCCCTCATACCCTTAATGAAATAAGTGATCTATGTCTCTATTGATGGTGCATCCATAGCATCTAGTCTATAAAGAAGGTTCTAAGAGTTGTGAGCATAATCTTCAACCAACATATTATTCTTCTTTCTTTTCTCGATATGTCTCCAAAAACTTAGAAGCTCTCATTTTTTCCCCCCCCAAAAACTTAGAAGCTCTCATATTTGGATTGATAACATGATTGGGATTCACTATACTTTGCTTTTGAGGCTTCTTTAGTAGCGATAAGGGTTTAAAGTTCATAGACTTCTTTGCTAGAACTCTTGCACTTTGCATCAACATTGTCCTCCCAAGCACTATATGCTGCAATCTTTCAAGTGCTTGTTTAGGAGGATCATCATGGTCTTTAGGAGATAGTATTGTTTCCTCGCCATTTGATACACTTGATAGGCTTGAAGGAGCTAGAGTAAGACATAAGCAACCATGTGTGGGTGTTTCCTTGAAGATTTTTAGACTTCCCATGACAAAAGATATGAAAGGATACAACTAAAATACACATGATAGGTTCCATCTTTTTAGATGAAGTTACATGATATCTCAAGGTCACTTTACACATGTTGATTCCAAGTGCTTACATGTATATGAGTACTAAGGTGAAAAATACTAAGATGGATGATGCAATCCAAGCCCTAACACATATATCAAGAGGTTCTTCCACATGTTTACAAGGTATGGATATCCTTGCTATAAGTGTTATTCCCAAGATCTTCTAGTGATGGGAAAATGTGAAGGCTTGTGGTTGGGGTGGTCTCTTAGGAGCTAGATGACACATTGATGCATAACTATTCTTTGCCCAACTAGCAAGGTATTCTTGCCTTTTTGTTGTGATATGTATCATCATTTACCTATCGGTATAGACAATGAACAGGCCCACAAGTCATCATAGGTATTTGCAATGAGAATTAAAAAATAAATAGATAATGACTTGTATATCCATGGAAAAATATTTTTAAAAAGATTATTAAATATGATTATGAGATTGTCATTTTAGGGCCCTTCCTCTCCCTACACCTAGATCCTCCCTCTTTGGGCAGGACCCCCAAAAGATAAGCTAAACTACCAATGCCCACCTCAAATTGTCTAATAAACAAATTCTGTAAACCTAAACCTAGCTGCATGTGTCAAAAGTGGCTGGCAAATTATGAACACATTCATTGATTTCAAAATGAAAATGTAGACATTAAACAAAGGAGAAAAAGTAAAGAGATGATTTCTTTTTAAATATATTACTTTTAAATTCAAATTTAACTTCTAGCTTGGACATTTTACTTCTTAAAAGATATCTTTGCAATTTGTAAAATATCTATTTTATATTATCATTTTGTTTGCAAGCTCAATGGTCCCTAAGACACCATAATATTTCCAAATGTAGCTCCCAAACCTAACCTAATTTGAGATTATCCTCCGAAAAGCTAGTGTAATGTATTAAATTAAATACTTTTGTTAGGTAACTCTCTCTCTCTCTCTCTCTCTCTCCCCTTCTCTCTTTCCATCTTTCCATCCCTCAAAGTAGTCTAGATTGTTCTCTCTCTCTCTCTATCTCTCTCTCTCCACCCTATCTTCTAGCACTGCCACCTTGTTTTTACACTTACACCCTATCTAGGAGAGAAAGAGAGACAAACACCTCACACTCCACCCTATCTTCTAGCATTCCCACATTGTTTTTGCACTTCTACCCTATGTAGGAGAGAGAGAGACAAAGAGAGGATTGTCTCCAAACCTAAGAGGAATCTCTCTCAACAAAAACATGTACACATGAGATAGAGAGAGAGAGAGAGTATTGGAAAATAAAGAGATCATAATAAAATGAGAAAAGTAATATATATATATATATATATATATATAATAAAGAGAGAGAATTTAAAGTTTAAAGAGAGAAATTTTCTGGAGAAAAAGAAAACTTGGAGAGAGGAGAAACTTAGGGATAAATTTAGATGGGATAGAGGGAAAAAGAGGTAGAAGAAAGAAACATTTTCGAGAGAGAGAGAGACCTAGAGAGATCAATTTGGAGACATAAAGAAAATAGATGTGGAAATGTGTAGAATCTAGGGCATGGCAGATGTGGAAGCTATGGAGGTTGGAGGAGAAAGAGTGAGTTCATGAAGACACTGATATGACTAACTGTTACACAAGTGAATTAGGTTCCAAGATGAAAGCTTGGACTCATAAACACAATCTTGTGTATCAATTGACAATGACACAGAGACTTTACTAAAGGACAAAAGTACTATGACATTGCATTAGAAAAAAGAGCAAGTACAATGCTTTATAGGAAACTGGATGATAGCACTTCTCCTATTGTGCATATGGGATTCTAGTCTTGAGCCCTCACTGCTCCTTAAAAAGAGACTGAAGTAGGTGTGATTGCAAACATCTCAAAACCCCTCCTCAATCACAACCAAAAGTACAAAGAATATGTAGGCTTTAGTGAAAGCAACACTTGAAAAGTGTGGGCACACCATTAACATGGAAAAACACAAGAGGCTGTCGCTGAAAAGGATAGGTGTGGGTACCAAAAACATGATGGGCATACGGAGGTTTAAAGAGGGGCCTCACAAAGTGTATAGAAACTATAGTACATGGCTACATGAGGAGTTTACAAGTTTATGTCCAAAACATTAGGGCTAGGCAATACACGGCTAAAAGAGTCTATCCAAATGGAAGGATTGATGAGGTTTTTCCTTCTCCTAGTAGTCTTCTTCTTCTTCTTCTTTCTTTTGATCCATGTTCTTCTTCTTCTTCAACAACAACTAGATAGGCCTTTTGGGACCTCTTTTTGGCATGTTAGAACTTCTTGGTGTGTCCCATCCTTTTGTAGAAGTGACATAAAAGATCATATGCTTCCTGATCGGAGAATGGCATGTCGATTGTAGCGAGAACGTGCATCCAATCTTGCTCATCCTCTAGGCATGGGATATACATGGTCTTCGGTGACTCTAGCATTGCAAATCCAAGTCGGTCTAATAGGACATCATAGTCCACTCCCTTCATGACTATATAGTCCATAGAGAATTGGACACCTGCGATCTTCACTGGCCAACTCTTAAGCACCCCGAATGGCTTGACTCTCATACCATTTGCTAATGTGACATTAAACCTAGCAGTTTTGATAGGTGGATTTCCCCAATTCTGAAGCATCGCATGGCTAAGCACACTAGCCCTAGCTCCTGTGTCCACGATTCCCTTTCTCGTTGTATCGCCTAGGGCTAAAACCGGTAAGACCGCATGCATCTTGCAACCTTCCCAAAAGGCATTGACGTGTAAGGATTTAGGCATAGAGTGCAGCGTCAAAATCGGTATTTGAGTCTCTGTATCATGGTCATGAGGATCTGCCATGACCTGCTCTCATGACCCTTCAACCCACTGCTTAAGATCATGCCATAGGGTGGGGTGCTGCCTAAGAAGATCTCCCAGGCTAAGTGTTACCAGGATAGTCACCAATGTGGTTAGGAGATCATTGGGTGCTCGTCTCTATCCTAACCTCAATCGTCCTGACCAGTGGTCGTGACTGAACCACAGCTCTATAGCGCCAAGGCTTGGCCTTAGCGGCACTGCTTGTGGTGCAGTTGCTTCTCCCGACTTTGGTTAAGGAGGTGAGGGTGGCGTGCTTATGCTAGAGAGGTCACCGACTTCATCCTCTATGATGGGTTCAACATCTTTTAGATGCTCTTGAGCCTCCTTCACCCATTCCTTCACTTTTTCTATGGCCTCCAACTATCGCTTTGGATGTGGGTATTCCCCTACCTTAGCGCTTCCCTTTTCGACCATCTTAGGGGCTGAAGTCTCTGCCTCTGCATTAGAGACCTTCTTTCCAACAAGTAGAGTCGTAGCACTCTCCGTTTTTAGTGTGATTTTAGCTTTTGACCTCTTCTTCTTCCACCTGCGACTTTTCTTTCTTATTGAAACTGCGTCGAGGTTGCTAGGTCTTGGCAGTGACATGCCGGCCTGCCTTGTCTGGGCACGTGTCATGACCCATAACGGAATAGGTAACTGGCCACGAGGCCGTGGGGTTGTTGAGCATATGATAGAGGTCCGGCTAGTGAATCAGCCAATGCCGGCCCGTTTTAGGTCCCATCAGTGGTGCGTCTACCGAGAGCTGCTTAGAAGTGGCGGTCCTCGAATCCTGGTTTTCTAGGGACCAGTTAGCAGTTTATGCCAAAGGATACTGAGATTAACGCGTTATTCATCTATAAGCATCATCTAGCCAAAATCCAAAAGCTAGAGAGACGAAAGAGCTAGGCGACGTGCTAAAATTTTTAGGAGGTATTCCCCTAAGCGTAGCGGTGCTAAACCCTTACGAGGGAGTGGATCTACTGGTCTTGGAGCCACAAGAAGTAAGTTAGGAGAAGGTGGAAGCTCTAGTGCTCCCCTTTCTCCCATAATTCAGTCTACATCAGGTGCGGGAGGTGTAACCCCACCGTCCCCTATTCTTAGTGCAAATCCAATTTCTGTCATGGCGTAGCCTATTGCAATTCCTGCAGGAATGACAGATTTGCTAGCTCTAGGTTACCCGCTGCCCATTTTTAATGGGCTATTTGAGGAAGATGCGGAACTCCACATCAGGGACTTTCAAAAGCTGATGTTTAACTGCCGCATCCAAGAAGAAGGACATTTAATGATGTTCTTCAACATGACTCTCAAAGGAAGAGCTGCCATATGGTATCATGGTTTAGAAGCCAGAACCATATTGAATATTGATTCATTTTATGGAGCTTTTTGAAGGGAGTTTGCCCCTGAACAGGGTGGGAAATATTGGTTGGGTGTACTCAATGTGACCTGCCAAGAACCACACGAGGATATTCTTTCTTACGCAAAGAAAATAAAAGAGGTTTTCTGTAAGTTGGACACCTCTATCCCTATCCCCGCAGCTGCCCAATTGTAATATTTCCTACATGGTTTGGACTTTAATATTCAGTTGTAGTTGAGTAGTGTCCCTTTGGGGGATATAGACACTGCCATTACAAGAGCACAAGAAGTGGAATCCCGACTACAAGCAGCCTATGCCTCTCGAGGCAATTCGAATATGGGTCTAGCATTGGGAAATAATATGGCGACGGCCAATGGCAGTGGTAGCGAAGGGATAGTGATGGCTAATCCTAATGGGAGAGGGAACATGATGCAGAATGTGCCTTTATTACCAGCTCCCCCTAGCATGTCGATGTCTATGGGCAGTCAAATGGCTCCAAATGGTGGAGGCCAGGCAGTTAATTCAAATACCATGCCTGTGGTTCAACAACCAGTGCCTAATCGGATTGTGAGGCTGATGGAACGACAGGGGAATGATCAAGGCTACGAGTCCAGCACTTCCAATGTTCTTGGAGAGGTGAAGGACATGATGAAGCATTATACCGACATGATTACGGAGCAATATCGACAAATAGCCGTTGATTTTAACTTCCTTAAAAAACAACAAAATTTGATAGGAAGTAGATACCCAGATGAGGGTGCACCTTCGAGGTTTAGCTGCAAATGGTGTGGTGGGCAACATTATCCACAAAATTGCCCAAATGTTAAGTGCGACATCTGTGGGAAATCCGGCCATTTAGCAGCCACTTGCTGGAGTAAGATTAGTTCTCTCCAGCGAGGTAGTCCGCAACCAGGGCCTGTTAATCATCGTGTGCAAGGAAATGATTCCCAGCGAAAAGACGGGCCTAAACAAATACTCCAACAACCAAAGACTACAGTGGAAGAGCTGCCTAGTGGTAGTGGGGTTAGTTTGATTGTGGCTGTGCACGTTAATGATGTTGAAATCTCTAATCTGCGAGCTGTCCTTACAAGAGGTCAAAAGGGTAGAGAGGCCGACAAGGATAAGCCTATCGATGGAAACCCTAAACAAGGCGACAAAGGAATGCAAGTTCTCAATCCTGCCATGGAAGGGGGACCTCTAAAGCCTGTGGAGAGTAAAGCTGATGCTAAGAAGGATAAGGAACCACCGAGGAAGAAGGTGAAAGTAAAAAATGAGGCAATAAAGCTGGTTCAGTGACCTAAAGAGTAGATGGTTTGGCATCAAAAGTGAACTCTACTGAACTATCATGAATTCGATTTGGCGAGCTCTCTTTGCGAAGTGAAGCCGGATGTGAACCTTCTACACCTTATTAAGCTTTCCCCAGGAGTACGCAAGGAATTTAGAAAGATCCTGCGTACCGGGTATATCATAGGACCTTTTGGAATTTCACGAGTTGGTGATGACTGGTTCGAGCATGCTGAGAAGCATTGCCCAAGGGTTGCAGCCTATGTCAATGGGATATTAGTAGATTATGCCATTGTCGACACGGGATCATCTGTTAACATTATGAGTTCTGAACTGATGGAAAGGTTGGGTCTTGCAATCCAGAAAGATACCTCCACAATTCTCAGAATGGCAGATGATAGTTTGAGACAGCCAGAAGGCTACATTACTAAGGTTTATGTCACTGTTGCAAATGTAGAATGTCTGTTGGACTTTAGGGTAATTTGTTTTGCAGGGCGTCCAAGTTACCAAGTATTACTTGGACAACCTTGGATCTTGCAAGCGGACTACCAAGTGGATATACCCACCGGTTGACTAATATTCGGCAGAGGTGCTTAGCGCGTGGTGATTGATGCTTATCTTGAGTCTCCACAAAGTGAGAGAGCTCCTCTATCTTCCATAGAATTGGAGACATTAGAGGATTTTTTCACCAGTGAGACATCATCAAGTGATGAGTCCAAAGAGAGATCCACTACGGAAGACATCTATCAGATCACTTTGAACGAGCCGATAGAGATGCAGATGTTATCAAGCTAGACCTTGGCATGCCAAATGATTCGCGGCCAATGAAATTAGGTTCTATGCTCAGTTCAGCAAGAAAGGGAGGACTATGTGTCCCTAATTCAAGAATTTCGCAATATCTTTGCCTGGAGTTATGATGAGTTGAGAGGCATTCCTCCTAGCCTGGTTGTTCATACTATTCCTGTAAAAGTGGGCAGTCGTCCTGTATGACAGAAAGTAAGGCATATGCCTTTCGAATTGAGGGACGGTCGGGCTGTTTGAAGAGTTACAGAAGCTGAGAAAAGCTAGTTTAATCTTCCTTGTTCAACACACAGAATGGTGTTCGCCAGTTGTGATCAGGAAGAAGAAAAATAGTCAATTTTGATTATGTGTAGATTTTAGAGAGCTGAATAAGTAGACGGTTAAGCACTACTACCTGTTGCCATTCATTGACGAGATTTTGGATCAATTAGCGGGTAGGGAGATATATTCGTTTATGGATTGCTTTGCACGATATAACCAGATGGCAATTGCAGAAGAGGACAAGTTGAAAACAACCTTTATTACTATCTTTGGTACTTTTGCATACCATGTAATGGCCTTTGGTTTATGCAATGCGCCTGGTTCATGGCAACGAACAGCAGATAAGACATTCGGCGACATATCCCCTGAAGAGTTGAAGGTGTTTATTGATAACTTAGGGGCCGCCACCATGAGAGAATAGCAGTTGATCATTTTAAGAAAGTGCTTTGAGCGCTGCAGACAATTTTGTATCGCTCTTAACCCATGGAAGTGCATTTTCGGCATACCTTATGGGCTCTTGCTGGGCCATGTGGTCAGTTTGGTAGGAATTGCAACAGATCCCGAGAAGGTCAAAGTCATAGTTGCCATGGGTCCACCACGCACTCCGAAAGAGGTTCATAGCTTTCTGTCTTCGGTTGGTTATTACCATAGATTCATAAATGCCTTGGCAGAAAGAACATTGCCACTTACAAATTTATTGTCCTTTAGCTGTTTGTTTGTATGGGGTGACCTCTGTAAGGTAGCTTTCGAGGATGTGAAGTAGGAGCTAGTCAAAGCTCCCATTTTAAAAGCACCTAAAAGAGGTGAGGTGTTCTATATATTTTCAGCAGCCACCATGCATAGTATCAGCTTGCTGTTTAGCCCAAATTTGGGAAGAAAAGTGGTATCACCCGATTGCTTTTACTAGCCGGAAATTTGGCATTTCAGAGATCAATTATACCTACATGGAGAAGTTGTGTCTTGCGATGGTCTTTGGGACCAATAAATTCAGGCATTATATTCTCTATGAGAAAGTTGTGCTTTATACGAAGGCGGAGGGGCTTCGATTATTGATGAATAAGCTGCAGCCACCTAATTGTCTAGCGAAGTGGTTAATCACTTTGCAGGAGTTTGATTATGAAATCAGGAGTAAGCCACCAAGGTTGCAAGGCATCGTGGAATGTCTTGTGGACTTTGGGGAGCCGAAAGAATCTTTGGGGCTTAAGGTAGTGACATGGAGTCGTTATTTAAGATAGATACGACGTCCATTCCCTCCTGATATGCTGCAATAACACATTATTTATCGATAGGAGAGGTTGGATCTGAACTATCTAAAGCTGAGAGAAGGAAAATTAAGCAGCAGGCATTAAAGTTTGCCTTGATCGTAGGTACATAATATCAGCAAGGGCTTGATGACATCTATCGCCAATGTGTGATGCCTGACGAGGTGCCATTCATTTTGGAAGAGTGCCATGATTCCGCTTGTTGCAGAGGCCATTTTGTTGGATGGCTTACAACACAAAAGGCTTTAAGAGTAGGTTATTGGTGGCCTGCCATCTTCGAGGATGCGTTCGCGTATGTTAAGAGATGTGATATTTGTCAACGACATGATAGTCGAGAGAATAGGAAAATACCACTCACCCCTATTATGGCGATACTTCCATTTGAGAAGTGGGGAATAGACTTTGTGGGTCCTATTACTCCGTCGTCGATTGCGCAAAAGAGGTATATCATTATAGCGACTGACTACTTCACAAAGTGGTCAGAAGCATGTGCAACAAGGAAAAATACCATATCGGGGAATATGGGAATTTCCCATAAGTTTGGGACATGTGGTCAAATCTTTGGATTTGTCATAACTTGAACACTATAACTCCAAATCGAGTGCTCTATAGCTCTATAGATTCCATTTTTCAAGCTCTTTCCAATGATAGGTCACATCATATGGTTTTGAGAAAGTTATGGGCATGTTATCTGGGTGCCACCTTTTTAATATTCAAAAAATGGGAATTGGAAGATTCCCAAACTCACTAATATTGTGTTGAAAGATGATGCTAAAGAAACTGCTAGTTTCCTTTTGGAGCAGATAATATGCCATTTTGGTCTCCCTAAAGAATTAGTGTCGGACCGCGGAACCCATTTCCTGAATAAGATTATCAAAATCTTGACAAAGGCTTGGCAGATCAAGCACAACAAAACGACTCCTTATATCCCACAACAAATGGGCAGGTTGAAAGTACCAACAATCAGTTTGTGGGTATCCTATCGAAAGTCGTATATGAAAAGAAACGCGACTGGGACAAGAAGTTGTATGTGGCGGTATGGGCATATATTACCATGTTTAAGCGAGCCCTGGCCACACACCGTTCAAACTAGTTTATGGTGAAGAGTGTGTTTTTCCCTTAGAAATTGAGTTATTGACCATTAGATTCGCAATAAACCATTCTTTGGGTAATGAGGACGCCCTATTAGAGTGATTTACGACTTTAGCGAACCTTGATGAACTTAAGTTGCAAAGCTTGTTGCATCAAGAGGTGGCTAAATGTCGCATGAAACAGTTGCATGACCTGAAAGCGAATAAGTATACCTTTAAGAAGGGGCAACTGGTTTTTTATTATGATGCGCGTAGGGAGCTGTTCCCTGGAAAGTTGGAACCTAAATGGGATGGACCCTACAAGATTGTAAGGTTAAGGAAGAATAGGTCTATAGCCCTATTAGCTGATTTACAGGGAGTAGAGTTTCAGAATAAGGTTAATCTTAATAAGATTAAACCTTATTATTTCTAAGTCTTCCGTGGATTTTTCAGAGCTCAATTCCGAGTCCGGACGGGGAAAAGGCCAAGAAATGGTCAAGATTTGAAAGGGTGGCCACAACATGGACCAAAGGGGGGGTGCCTTTGGGGTAATTTTAACCCCCCCAACCAAAAGGCATGCAAATGAGGAATCTTGGGAAGAGAGAGATGAAAAAACATGGCAAACAGAGGGCGCCGAAAAATGCGCCATGGAGGATGGAGAGGCAACTTGCATGCTGCACACAACCTATACAAATGATCATTGGCCTTGTCTACCTTCTCCCTGTTGATCATATCGCCACCTCTCGCCCATCAAATGGTGGTCTCTATGAAGAATTCTGATTTCAGTCTTTCTCTCTCCTCCCTCTCTCTCCCCTAAAGGCAGATTCATGTGGTAAAGAAGAAGAAGAAGAATGGATGACGGATGCTTGTCCAATGAAGACCGGATTGCTCCGTGGTGCAAGGGGAAGGAAGATTGCTGATTGTGGATTGTCATGAGCATTAATGGTAGCTGGAAATCAGTCCTGAGATATGGCAAATAAAAACCCGCAACCCGCAAAGAATGGTAATCTCATTTTTACAAAAGAAAATTGATGTCTTATGCAATTTGCTTCATGAATATTTGTTCCCATGGGATGATTATGCATTATGATGCTGTTTGCAATGTCTTTCAACTATTTATGATCAGAAAATCAGAAAATCATAAGTGGTGTGGATGAAATTAGTAGTGTAAAACTCGTAAAACACATGAAATATGGAAAACTTGGGTGTTTTTGAGATATCAATGGAAAATATAATAAGACACACCAAGTAAACTTGTGTTCTTTCTGAAAATGAACCTAAGGGCCATAGCCCATAACTCATTTTGAATTTTTAGTCATTTAATATTGTAAAACATACAAGAAAAATAGGGAAAATGGAAAAAAATAGGGGAAGAATGGATTTTGAGTGCCGAAAATGAAGGAAAAATAAGAACCATGTTTGTGGATTTATGGGGGGTCTGAAGTATGAGGTTTAGCCTCAGTTTAGCCCTACCTTTATGTTTTAGTGTGTTTTTATGGCTTTTTATACAATAAAAATGTAGAAAATGAACCCTAAACCTATGCACGATGCACAACCTAGACGGGTGAGGGGGTAGAGTGTATAAAAGGTGTTCAAATGCTGAATGAAATGATGAAAAGCTTGCTGGTTTTTATGCATACCATTTAGGTTGGTCGAAAATTAAAAATTAAGGACCTAGTAGCACGAGGGTTTCTCGGTGCTAGGTTCATGCAATGCCGCATACGAGCGATAGTTGAAATCATTGAAAGAAATGTTTTCTACATGTGCACAAATGCTGATTTTCTTAATTGTTTGAGCACATGGACATTCACAATTTTCATGAAGCAAGAATGAAATAAAGTATCACACAATACCTCCTGGATGCATGGCAATTTCTTTTTAGAGGAACATGACCAACATTGAGTGAGTAAGGTTGTCCAAGATGTAGGCTAGGCATTGGGTCTAAGGGGAAAGTAAAGTGAAGTATGGTACATTCCCGGATAGGAATTAATTGGTACCTTAAGTGGAAATGTGTGCGATATTGTGTTATATATGTTTAGCGACGCATCGAGGGGCCAATCCCCAAGGTGTAGGAGAGTCGAAGTGAGGTAGTGGCAGTCAGCCGTGGGAGGACCTCCTATGTTTGTGCTTTGTGCTATTTGGCAATGTGCTGGGACTCCCTCTCAGGAGTGTTAATTGGGATAGAGTTGGACTACGAGACATGATACAAACGCAAGATGTTTAGAAAGATGATGTATGTGTCATCCACGCTCCTAGCCGCGAGGCCGTGGGGTTGTTGAGCACATGATAGCATGAGCCAGTGCCGGCCCGTTTTAGGTCCCATCAGTGGTGCGTCTGTCGGGAGCTGCTTAGAACTGGCGGTCCTTGAACCCTGGTTGTCTAGGGACCAGTTAGCAGTTTATGCTAAAGGATACTGAGATTGACCCGTTATTCATCGATAAGCATCGTCTAGCCGAAATCCAAAAGCAAGAGAGAGACGAAAGAGCTAGGCGACGTGCTAAAATTTTTAGGAGGTATTCCCCTAAGCGTAGCGGTGCTGAACCCTTACGAGGAGTAGATCTAGTGGTCTTGGAGCCACAAGCAGTAAGTTAGGAGAAGGTGGAAGCTTTAGTGCTCCCCTTTCTCCCATAAGTCAATCTACATCAAGTACGGGAGGTGTAACCCCACTGTCCCCTATTCCTAGTGCAAATCCAATTTCCGTCATGGCACAGCCTATTGCAATTCCTGCAGGAACGACGGATTTGCTAGCTCTAGGTTACCCGCTGCCCATTTTTAATGGGCTAGTTGAGGAAGATGCGGAACTCCACATCAGGGAGTTTCAAAAGCTGATGTTTACCTGTTGCATCCAAGAAGAAGGACATTTAATGATGTTCTTCAATATGACTCTCAAAGGAAGAGCTACCATATGGTATCATGGTTTAGAAGCCAGAACCATATTGAATATTGATTCATTTTATGGAGCTTTTCGCAGGGAGTTTGCCCCTGAACAGGGTGGGCAATATTGGTTGCATGTACTCAACGTGACCCGCCAAGAACCACACGAGGATATTCGTGCTTACGCGAAGAAAAAAAAAGAGGTTTTCTGTAAGTTGGACACCTCTATCCCTATCCCCGCAGTTGCCCAATTGCAATATTTCCTACATGGATTGGACTTTAATATTCAATTATAGTTGAGTAGTGTCCCTTTGGGGGATATAGATACTGCCATTACAAGAGCACAAGAAGTGGAATCCCGACTACAAGCAACCTATACCTCTCGAGGCAATTCGAATATGGGTCTAGCATTGGGAAATAATATGGCGACGGCCAATGGCAGTGGTAGCCAAGGGATAGTGATGGCTAATCCTAATGGGAGAGGGAACATGATGAAAAATGTGCCTTTATTACTAGCTCCCCCTAGCATGTCGATGTCTACGGGCAGTCAAATGGCTCCAAATGGTGGAGGCCAGGCAGTTAATTCTAATACCATGCCTGTGGTTGAACAACCAGTGCCTAATCAGATCATGAGGCTGATGGAACGACAGGGTAATGATCAAGGCTACGAGTCGAGCGCTTCCAATGTTCTTGGCGAGGTTAAGAACATGATGAAGCATTCTACCGACATGATTACGGAGCAATATGGACAAATAGCCGTTGATTTTAACTTCCTTGAAAAACAACAAAATTTGATAGAAAGTAGATACCCAGATGAGGGTGCACCTTCGAGGTTTAGCTGCAAATGGTGTGGTCGGCAACATTATCCACAAAATTGCCCAAATGTCAAGTGCGACATCTGTGGGAAATCCCGCCATTTAGCAACCACTTGCTGGAGTAAGATTAGTTCTCTCCAGCAAGGTAGTCCGCAAGGTAGCCCACAAGGAAATGATTCCCACCGAGAAGACGGGCCTAAACAAATACTCCAACGACCAAAGACTACAGTGGAAGAGCTGCCTAGTGGTAGTGGGGTTAGTTTGATTGCGGCCGTGTGCGTTAATGATGCTAAAACCTCTAATCTGCAAGCTGTCCTTACAAGAGGTCAAAAGGGTAGAGAGGCCGACAAGGATAAGCCTCTCAACGGAAACCCTAAACAAGGCGACAAAGGAACACAAGTTCTGGATCCTGCCATGGAAGGGGGACCTCTGAAGCTCGTGGAGAGTAAAGCCGATGCTAAGAAGGATAAGGAACCACCGAGGAAGAAGGTGAAAGTTAAAAAAGAGGTAATAAAGCCGGTTCAGTGACCTAAAGAGCGGATGGTTTGGCATCAAAAGCAAACTCTACCGAACTATCATGAATTCGATTTGGCGAGCTCTCTTTGCGAAGTGAAGCCGGATGTGAACCTTCTACAGCTTATTAAGCTTTCCCCAGGAGTACGCAAGGAATTTAGAAATATCTTGCGTACCCGGTATATCATAGAACCTTTGGGTATTGCACGAGTTGGTGATGACTGGTTCGAGCATGCTGAGAAGCATTGCCCAAGGGTTGTGGCCTATGTCGATGGGATATTAGTAGATTATGGCATTATCGACATGGGATCATCTGTTAACATTATGAGTTCTGAACTGATGGAAAGGTTGGGTCTTGCGATCCAGAAAGATACCTCCACAATTCTCAAAATGAGGGATGATAGTTTGAGACAGCCGGAAGGTTGCATTACTAAGGTTTATGTCACTGTTGCAAATGTAGAATGTCTGCTGGAATTTAGGGTAATTCGTTTTGCAGGGCGTCCAAGTTACCAAGTATTACTTGGATGACCTTGGATCTTGCAAGTGGACTGCCAAGTGGATATACCTATCGGTCGACTGATATTCGGCAGAGGTGCTCAGCGCGTGGTGATTGATGCTTATCTTGAGTCTCCACAAAGTAAGAGAGCTCCTCTATCTTCCATAGAATTGGAGACATTAGAGGATTTATCCGCCAGTGAGACATCATCAAGTGATGAGTCCAAAGAGAGATCCACCACGGAAGACATCTATCACATCACTTTGAACAAGGTGATAGAGACCCAAGATCGTATAAGAGATGCAGATGTTATCAAGCTAGACCAATGATTCGCGGCCAACCAAATTAGGTTCTATGCTCAGTTTAGCAGAAAGGGAGGACTATGTGTCCCTAATTCAAGAATTCTGCGATATCTTTGCCTGGAGTTATGATGAGCTGAGAGGCATTCCTCCCAGCTTGGCTACTCATACTATTCCTATAAAATAGGACAGTCGTCCTATATGGCAGAAAGTAAGGCGTATGCCTTTCAAACTGAGGGACAAGCTATTTGAAGAGTTACAGAAGCTGAGAAAAGCTGGTTTAATCTTCCCTGTTCAACACCCGCAATGGTGTTCGGCAGTTGTGATCAAGAAGAAGAAAAATAATCAAATTCGATTATGTGTAGATTTTAGAGAGTTGAATAAGCAGACGGTTAAGGACTACTACTCGTTGCCATTCATTGACCAGATTTTGGATCAATTAGCGGATAGGGAGATATATTCGTTTATGGATTACTTTGCAGGATATAACCAGATGGCAATTGCAAAAGTGGACAAGTTGAAAACAACCTTTATTACTGTCTTTGGTACTTTTTCATACCATGTGATGGCCTTTGGTTTATGCAATGCGCCTGGTTCATGGGAACGAACAGCAGATAAGACATTCGGTGATATATCCCCTGAAGAGTTGAAGGTGTTTATTGATGACTTAGGGGCCGCCACCGTGAGAGAAAGGCAGTTGATCATTTTAAGAAAGTACTTTGAGCGCTGCAGACAATTTTGTATCGCTCTTAACCCATGGAAGTGCGTTTTTGGCGTACCTTATGGGCTCTTGCTGGGCCATGTGGTCAGTTCGGTAGGAATTGCGACAGATCCCGAGAAGGTCAAAGTCATAGTTGCCATGGGTCCACCATGCACTCCGAAAGAAGTTCATAGCTTTCTGTCTTCGGTTGGTTATTACCATAGATTCATAAATGCCTTGGATGAAAGAACGTTGCCACTTACAAATTTATTGTCCTTTAGCTGTTTGTTTGTATGGGGTGACCACTGTAAGGTAGCTTTCAAGGATGTGAAGCAGGAGCTAGTCAAAGCTCCCATTTTAAAAGCACCTAAAAGAGGTGAGGTGTTCTATATATTTTCAGCAGCCACCATGCATAGTATCAGCTGCTGCTGTTTAGCCCAAATTTGGAAAGAAAAGTGGTATCACCTGATTGCTTTTGCTAGCCGAAAATTGGGCATTTCAGATATCAATTATACCGACATGGAGAAGTTGTGTCTTGGGATGGTCTTTGGGCCCAAGAAATTCAGGCATTATATTCTCTATGAGAAAGTTGTGCTTTATACGAAGGTGGAGGGGCTTCGATTATTGATGAATAAGCTACAGCCACCTGATTCTCTAGCGAAGTGATTAATCACTTTGCAGGAGTTTGATTATGAAATCAGGAGTAAGCCACCAAGGTTGCAAGGCATCGTGGAATGTCTTGTGGACTTTGGGGAGCCAAAAGAATCTATGGCTGAAGGTAGTAACATGGAGTCGTTATTTAAGCTAGATACGGCGTCCATTCCCTCCTAGTATGCTGCAATAACGCATTATTTATCGACAGGAGAGGCTGGATCCGAACTATCTAAAGCTGAGAGAAGAAAAATTAAGCAGCAAGCATTAAAGTTTTCCTTGATCGCAGGTACATTATATCGGCAAGGGGTTGATGACATCTATCGCCAATGTGTGATGCCTGACGAGGTGCCATTCATTTTGGAAGAGTGCCATGATTCCGCTTGCGGAGGCCATTTTGCTGGACGGCTTATAGCACAAAAGGCTTTAAGAGCAGGTTACTGGTGGCCTGCCGTCTTCCAGGATGCGTTCGTGTATGTTAAGAGATGTGATATTTGTCAACCACATGATAGTCGAGAGAATAGGAAAAGACCACTCACCCCTATTATGGCGATACTTCCATTTGAGAAGTGGGCAATAGACTTTGTGGGTCCTATTACTCCGTCGTCAACTGCGCAAAAGAGGTATATCATTGTAGCGACTGACTACTTCACAAAGTGGTCAAAAGCATGTGAAACAAGGAAAGATGATGCTAAAGAAACTGCTAGTTTCCTTTTAGAGCAGATAATATGCCATTTTGGTCCCCCGAAAGAATTAGTGTCGGACCGTGGAACCCATTTCCTGAATAAGGTGATCAAAATCTTAACAGAGGCTTGGCAGATCAAGCACAATAAAACGACACCTTATAATCTGCAGGCAAATGGGCAGGTTGAAAGTACCAACAATCATCTTGTGGGTATCCTATCAAAAGTCGTATCTAAAAAGAAATGCGACTAGGACAAGAAGCTGTATGTGGCGGTATGGGCATATAATACCAGGTTCAAGTGAGCCACTGGCCACACGCCGTTCAAACTAGTTTATGGTGAAGAGTGTGTTTTACCCTTAGAAATTGAGTTACCGACCATTAGATTCGCAATAAACCATTCTTTGGGTAATGAGGACGCCCTATTAGAGCGATTTACGACTTTAGCGCACCTCGATGAACTTAAGTTGCAAAGCCTGTTACATCAAGAGGTGGCTAAACGTCACATGAAACAGTTGCATGACCTGAAAGAGAAGAAGTATACCTTTAAGAAGGGGCAACTGGTTTTGTATTATGATGCGCGTAGGGAGCTGTTCCCAAGAAAGTTGGAACCTAAATGGGATGGACCCTACAAGATTGTTAGGTTAGGGAAGAATAGGATTACAGCCCTATTAGCTGATTTACAAGGAGTAGAGTTTCAGAATAAGGTTAATCTTAATAAGATTAAACCTTATTATTTCTAAGTCTGCTAATACAAAGAAAATGCATTGAAGGTCCATGCTGGGGATGATCTGAGACCAGCGGAAGAGTTTAAAAGATGGTTGATGGGTCAGTTAATCCCATATTTGGAGCACTCATATATGGAGCAAAGATACCATTAGGGGAAACTTATCTGGTGGAGCAAAGGGTATAAAGTGATTGAGCAAGAAGACGGAACCTTTGTGTGGGAGATCAAAGTCTTCTGCCATCACTGCTTACTGTTGTTGACAAGTATCCCTGTTGACTTCAATGAAGAAGGGGAGATGGAGCCGTCAGTTCATCCTCTCAATATGCTAAACTTTGATTACCATAATTACGAATAAAGGGGTTTGTGATGGCTGGCTATGTAAACCCATTGTGGACGTATACATTATATTTTGATGGAGCGTCCAGGGGCCTTAATAGAAAAGGAAGTGTTGGAGTAGTAATCCGCGACCCCCGACGAAGAGTTACAATGAAGTTAGCTACCTATCTCGGGGTAGGATTCACTAACAATATGGCAGAGTATAAAGCCTTGATTATGGGACTGCATATTTCCAAACAAGGTGGTATTCGTGGATTGTTAGTAAAAGGGGATTCCCAGTTGATCCTGAATCAGCTAGATGGGACATACACATTGCAGAATCCCATTATTTGTATGTATCATCGCACTGTGATGACTCTACTTGAGGAGTTTGAGAGAGTGTCTTTTCAGTTGATTCCACGTTACTGGAATCAGTTTGCGGATTCATCGGCAAATCTTGCTTATGAGGAAGACCTCTGCTTTAATTGTGGTCCTATTTTGGATATTGTGATCAATGATGGAACAGGACCCGATTGCTTGTGGGGTATGTTATCTTAACATGCGGTATATGGTAGACGATGGTTGATATGGGTGATGCAAAGAGTAGCTGAGACAAATCTACCGTTATTATCTGGGACCCATAGGTTGATTAGACAACATATTATGCGTACGCCTCTTGCTATCTTTGAAGAGGAGGGATGGGTCATAACCTCATGCATTTAGTTTAGGGCTACGAGCCTGTTTATCCTCCTTGGGAGGGAGCCTATTATTGTATATCTGGATTCTTCCAGGGAAGGATGTGTAGATGATATTCTATTTGATCTCATTAGGCCAAGAGGGCCAATTTTGCGAGGTTTTAGTGTTTTATTTCATTGGGCCAAGAGGGCCGATTAAGTTTTGTAGCGAAGTGTTTTATTTCATTAGGCCAAGAGGGCCCATTGTCTGTTTAGTGCAGGTGCGGTTAATGTTTTCCTGTTTGAGTCCTGTGCTTGACAGATTCCGTGGAGCTGGAGGGAGCCTTTATCATGGCATCGACCCTTCTTGTGGCCCTATCCAGGTGATATCTATCCTTTATGAGTACTGTGGTTTTGATGATATATGTGGTTGTGTACTTGTTAAGGGGTTTTTCGTTTCCTGTTGGGGACTGGCATCCAAGGCATGAAGTCCCGAGGTTTCGGTTTAGGATGTTTGAGGGAGGTCTGACTAGTCATTGCCTCCTGTAAAGACATTGTCAGAAATCAAAACACCTGTTCTAGAAGGGTGTTCTAGTGACTCTGTTCTGCTAGCCTGCTAGGCAACCGTTCTAGGTGCTGTTGTTAGTTGTGAGGCCGTTAGGGAAGCCTGTAGAAGGAAAAAAGATGATAAAGAAAAAGAAACCCTGAAATATCTTAAAGAAAATAAAAATATACGAAGGTGTGTAAAAAGGGGTTTTAACCCCTATCAAAGAAAAGAAAAGAAAGAAATGAAAATGTGTATCTAGTGGATCATTGCGTAGCGAAGGTCTGGTAGGTTTGTGGGGACGAGTCAGACCAAGGGCCGTGGCCTTGTCTTCCTAGGGGTGGCATCTTGCTAGCAAAATGAAAAATAAGGAAGGTTGGAGTGACAATAAAAGGGAGCGTCAAAAAATGATTAAGTGTCACCTTGCAAGGGCTTGGTAGGTTCTTGGGTACCGAGACAGGTTCTGAGACCGATACCCTGTTCTCCTTGGGTCACTACGCTCAGCTCCCTCCTTTTTACATGCCCGAGTATGGAAAAAATAAAAACCCTAAAAGAAGAAATGTGTTAAAGAAACTACTTCTTGATCAGGCTATAGGAGTCCTCGCCTAGTAGGAACTCCTAGTTATGTTGTCCTTAGTTAGGTAGGTAGTTCAGACCACCACTTAGGGAAACCTCATTGATAGTTCTTTTTAGCTTGGCCGTGTTGGAGCAATTGGTTAGTGACTAGCTTTGGATATTCTATCAGATTATGATAGGCCTACTCCTTGTGGATGTCATGCCTTGGTTTTGTCAGGGGGTAGGGTGAGCATTGTGCTGTGTCTAGTATGTATTTATTTTGTATCAGCTTGATGCTTCCTTTGGTTGTTTTGGGAAAATCTACTGTGGGATTCGACGGGCTGAGTTGCCCTATCTCGTGGTCGCCAATGAGAGCGGAATTTTGGTGCCGAGAAGTGCTTAAAAATAGCTAAAAATTACGAATATCAAGGGAAATATATTCAACGTCGAAGGCGGCGGCTCGATCTAGGACGATTTTAAGCGCCAAACTGCTTTAAAGGCGCCCGAGCGACACTTCTTGATTTTTCATACTTTTTCAGATAGTTGTGGGGGTTGACAAGAGTTACCGACCAATGCAGGATACCAAGCCAGACGACCAAGATTTTTCAGAGCTCAATTTCGAGTCCGGACAGGGAAAAGGCCAAGAAATGGTCAAGATTTGAAAGGGTGGCCACAACATGGACCAAAGGGGGGGTGCCCTTTGGGGGAATTTTCACCCCCCAACCAAAAGGCATGCAAATGAGGAATCGTGGGAAGAGAGCAATGGAAAAATGTTGCCAACAGAGGGCGCCGAACAATGCGCCATGGAGGATGGAGAGGCAACTTGCATGCCGCACACAACCTATGCAAATGATCATTGGCCTTGTCTACATTCTCCCTGCTGATCATATCACCGCCTCTCGCCTGTCAAATGGGGTCTCTATGAAGAATTCTGATTTCAGTATTTCTCTCTCCTCCCTCTCTCTCCCCTAAAGGCAGATTCATGTGGTGAAGAAGAAGAAGAAGAATGGATGATGGATGCTTGTCCAATGAAGACCGGATTGCTCCGTGGTGCAAGGGGAAGGAAGATTGCTGATTGTGGACTGTCATGAGCATTAATGGTGGCTGGAAATCAGTCCCGAGATATGGCAAATAAAAAGCCACAACCCGCAAAGAATGTAATCTCATTTTTACAAAGGAAATTGATGTTTTATGCAATTCGGTTCATGAATATTTGTTCCCATGGGATGATTATGCATAATGATGTTGTTTCCAATGTCTTTCAACTATTTATGATCAAAAAATCAGAAAATCATAAGTGTTGTGGATGAAATTAGTAGTGTAAAACCCGTAAAACACGTGAAATATGGGGAACTTTGGTGTTTTTGAGATATCAATGGAAAATATAATAAGACACACCAACTAAACTTGTGTTCTTTATGCAAAAGAACCTAAGGGCCGTAGCCCATAACTCATTGTGAATTTTTAGTAATTTAATATGGTAAAAATACAATAAAAATAGGAAAAATGAAAAAAATAGGGGAAAAATGGATTTTGAGTGTCGAAAGTTAACGAAAAATAAGAACCATATTTGTGGATATATGGGGGGTCTAAAGTATGAGGTTTAGCCTCAGTTCAGCCCTACCTTTATGTTTTAGTGAGTTTTTATGGTTTTTTATACAATAAAAATGTGGAAAATAAATCCTAAACCTATGCATGATGCACAACCTAGAAGGGTGAGGGGGTAGAGTGTATAAAAGGTGTTCAAATGCTGAATGAAATGATGAAAAGCTTGCTGGTTTTTATGCATACCATTTAGCTTGGTCGAAAATTAAAAATTAAGGACCTAGTAGCATGATGGTTTCTCGGTGCTAGGTTCATGCAACGCCGCATACGAGCGATAGTCGAAATCGTTGAAAGAAATATTTTCCACATGTGCACAAATGCTGATTTTCTTAATTGTTTGAGCACATGGACATTCAAAATTTTCATGAAGTATGAATGATAAAAAGTATCACACAAAGCCTCTTGGATGCATGGCAATTGCTTTCTAGAGGAACATGACCAACATTGAGTGAGTAAGGTTGTCCAAGCTGTAGGCTAGGCATTGGGTCTAAGGGGAATGTAAAGTGAAGTATGGTACATTCCCAGATACGAATTAATTGGTACCTTGAGTGGAAATGTGTACAATATTGTGTTATATATGTTTAGCGACGCATCGAGGGGCCAATCCCCAAGGTGTAGGAGAGTCGCAATGAGGTAGCTGCAGTCAGCCATGGGAGGACCTCCTATGTTTGTGCTTCATGCTATTTGGCAATGTGCTGGGACTCCCTCTGAGGAGTGTTAATTGGGATAGAGTTGGACTAGGAGACATGATACAAACGCAAGATGTTTAGGAAGATGATGTATGTGTCATCCACGCTCCTGGCCGCGAGGCCATGGGGTTGTTGAGTGCATGATAGAGGTCCAGCTAGTGCATGAGCTAGTGCCAACCCGTTTTAGGTCCAATCAGTTGGATACTGAGCATGAACATGAGAATATGGAAGAAGAAGAGCTAGAACATGAAGACATTGGCATGGCAAAGGATACTTCTTCTAACATTGCAAATCTGTAGACTTTGGCACATGCCGAGGATGTGGGGTGGATATCATGCCATTACATGCACACATTGGGAAAAACTCTAGAATTTGACTTTCTTATTAATCTTGAGTCCAATGCTATATTAGCATTAATGTTAGTGTTCGTATTGTGGATGCTTCAAAAATATTAGATTTTTGGACAAGTTTAGACAATTTTTGATATTTTAGATATTATCTCTAGTAAAAATCCAAGAACTGTAGATAACTTCTAGAGTAGGATGACATGCAAAAGAAATTAGATATAGCTTTAAGACATTTTGAGAGGTTTTTTTGTAAAAAGAAGGATTGGCAAAATTGCGCGCCATGCAATCGTAGTTTTCAAGTAGTGAATAGCACTCTGAACTGGAAGATGAAGGAGTGATCTGGTAGAGTTCCAATCAGGTCACCTGATATTTTACCCCCCTTTTGGAGCCAATGGAAGCATGAGATTAGCGATCTGAGTAGCATAGAGGAAGGTGTTGTTTTATGCACATTTTTGTCTACAAGAGATTTATCTTCTCATAATGCAAAAATAAATTGACAAGCTTCACCTCTATGAGTATTCTTCTACATCTTCTATTTCTTTAAGCCCCTTCTCTTTCGTCCACTCCTCTCCCTAAATCTCCCTTCACCCTTCTGTCTCTTACCTGCATTGTATACTTTTGACCCCAAAAGCTCTAACAACGTGCTAGTTGAAGAGGGACTATAGCATCTTAGTGTATGATCATTGGACCACTATTGGTCAACCGGAGGTGTAATCAACTAATGCAAAACTCAATAGATTTGGGGGGCAATCCTATCTACTCTTGGGGAAGTGAAAACTAATGGTTTCTATTGAGTTTGAGAGTCTACTGATGACACCAAAATAAGCACAAAAATAGTGCACAAAAATATTTGTACATATATCACATTTCTAGTTTTTGTAAAGTGAATAATATTCACTTTGTTCTAGAATTACTAAAAAGAGAAACTCACACATGAGGGGGCCATAACCACATCCACATCCATCATTAATAAATGGGACACACAAAAGTGTATGTGCATGCATTTGTAAAAGTTTAGAAAGAATTGAAATGTGAAGGTTAAAGCCTTACGAATACAAATGTATCAAAAAAATCAAACAAATAATAAAATATGAAGGGTTGTGTGTCTTTTGGGGAAAAGGTGTGGTGTAGTGCACGGCTGATTATGTGCCTTTTTCTCTCCTTTATTCCAAGATACATACATTCTCCTTTTGGATGGTGCCAATCTTCCTCTCTTCTCTCTCCTTTCTCTTTTGTGTAGAAGTTTATCTTGTCCCTTTCCTCTTTTCTCTTGTAAAACTAAAGTTATGGAGGATAAAGATGATAATTCTGTTCTAAGTGCAAGATTTGTGATTATTTCTTGTTTTGAGATTAATGGCTCAACCGTGTGCATAGATTTTGCATGCTTCTACTCTGATTTTGTGATTGTTTCTGTTTGTGAGAGGGTTGTTGTCATTTTGGTGCATAGCCAGGAAAGAAGCTAATATCAACAACTAAAGTTTGAGAGAGACCTTATGTTAGATGAAAGAAGGGTAGATTGCAAAAAGAAAAATTAAATAAGATTATCAAGAAGAAGATCTAGCACTTAATTAAATGGATTTCTCAAAATTTTAGTTTTATCAAAGAGATTAAGCATCTTCTACCTATTTTCAGAGCTTTGAGGAACTCTATTTTGAAGAAGAAGAAGAAGAAGAAGAAGAAGAAGTTGCTCACAGCAACATCTCGCAAAGGGACAAAGGTCTCGATGGGCCTTCAACTCATATGCTGAAGACTCCCTACGTTTAAAGATATTGATATGTTTTCCGACAAGCACATCAAAACTATGCATGATGCTATGAGCCAATTGCTTTGACTATGTGTATGAAGTAGACTATAATAACAACTCCCACACAGTTACAAGTAATTGATGCATGGATTAATATTCCATACACTCCACGAAGCACTATATCTCCTTACTTGTGTAGTATTAAGCCATGTTGGTAGGTGTAGTAACTACTTATGACAAACCAAAAAATTAGTATGTAGTGTTCTTTCTCACTTTCTCCCTCTCCCTCTTCATCTTTGCCTCTCTCCTTCTCTCTTTCTCATAATGAGCTTCCCCTCTCCTCTCAACACTAATAAATAAGACATATCACTCAACAATTTGAAGCTTGTAGAATTGTCTCACATAATTCACCTCATTATATTTAAATCTACATATTATCTTAAGTATATAGATTGCTTGGAATTCTATCACATAAAAGGTCAGATTGTAAAGATCATCCTTCACTTCATATTGGCATATATCATGAAAATGATCTATATCTATATGCACCTCTCCTCTAGGAAGCCAACTCCTCATTGAGGTGCTCATCCTCCTCTATGTAAATAAGTGATTTCTCATCATTGACTTGATGACAATAAACTCTTTCTTGAGTTCATTGGCAACTTCTACCTCTTCATCAATATCAAAAATCTGATCTAACCATCCGAGTGGAATCATTTTTGTCTTTCACTACGTTACACTCTTCATACAACCTATGAAAGCATTGATTAATTTGCATCACCTACGATCACTACCCATCCAATGGATTAGGATAAAAGATAACAAGCATATAAAGTAGTCCATAATGTTGTGTAAAGTGAGTATGGATAAAACAAGTGGATGGAAATGAGGTCTACAAACCTACTCAAAAGATTGCAATTACACTCTACTCAAAAGATTGCAATTACAAATGAGATCCAAAATGTGACTTAAACTAAAAGAAGAGCAAGGATGGATCCTAAGAGAATGTTTGATTATCAATTAATCATGATAAGCAAGGCAAGATACCCCAACAATTTCTTTGCTTACATGCAAATCCGCTAGAAAAATCCAAATCTCGAGGTTTATATTGATCCTCTCGTACATAGTTTCTTCTTAGCTATTTATACAACCATTTAGTGGTCATAAAAATGGGTAGTGCCTCCAAGTACTTTAAATAGTACACGTGCCATGTCCTATGAGATGCCTTGAAGGCCTTGCATGCTAGCTTTTGTTGCTCCTTTTTATCCTTATATAAATTCAACCACTACTCCATGACTCCATGATGCAAACACACAAAACTTGTTTACTTTTTCTACACAAAATTTATTCATCCTTTTTACCTACCCGTAGCCTTGGATCACATCTCCAATAATTTAGTGATTCTATTGTAAATGCAAAAGGGATTGCATATGACCATGTTGATCCCCTAAACATTTTACAATATAGACTAATGACTCCATAGGGATTGCATATGACCATGTTGATCCCCTAAACATTTCACAATATAGAGCACCCTTCATTCATGGAGCCCTTTGGCCTTACCTTTTATTGCACAAAGCCTATTGATGTATTTATCAAGAATTTAGGGAAAAACATCAACCTATTGTGTACCATGCATAGTACAATACATGACTCATCCACAAGGTATATTGGCAAAAGCACTTGATTGGTGAGGATGGATGTAGGAAAGTAATTCTCTACTAATAGCACAAGTATTTTAGTTATTTACATCATTTGTGAAGGCTAAGATTTTTTTTCTAAGATATCCATTTTACAAGTTTTCCAAGGATGTATATAGCATCAAGTGGGCCTCTAGGATTAGTGGCCTTACAAGTTAACATTTTCCACAAGTTAATGTAATTAGGAGAAATCAAACATTCCATAATGTTCTATGTGCTAGAAGGTGATGTGAGGTTGTCATCTAATAGCTATATTGCATTGGGTAAATATAGAATGTATCCTCTTATTCATCCATCTCTCATTCATAAGATTGTGGTAAGATCCTTGTCCAAACATAACAAAGATATCTACCTATCTAAGTCAAAGTACAAAATGCTTAGTATAATACCCATTAGCCCAAACATTTAAGTTTATCATGTCATTAAGGTCTCACTCAAGATTACTCTATCTCACTCTCATTCTCTCATTCTCTCATGACTTTGTGACCCTTCACACAAGTAACTTTCCTTTACTAATTGATGTCCCCAACGAGAAATAATAAGTTTAATAGGAGTATAATAAGGTTGAACCAATATTTTAAACCTAAAACCATTCACTATAGGTTTCAATATATTTTCCTTCAGGTCCTTCAACAAAAATGTGCATTGTCCAAGATCCTTCTAGATAATGAATGGTTTTGCATACCTAAGTTTCAATTTTTGGGGAAACTTTTCAAGTCTTGAATTTTACACCATAACCCCAGTCCCCCTCTTGAAAAACTTTCCTCTTTATATGCCAGTTCACCCATGCTTTCCTTCTTGAGTGTTTGACCCTTAATACATAGGTAGCTAATATCCAATCCTCCTCTAATTTTAGGAGCAATTCCAACCTATGCTATACACTATCTTTCACAATCTACTTTGTGTCTATGGCAATTATCAGGATCAGAAGTACGAACTCCATGCTCCCACAACCTATAAACCATACACCAACCCTAAGGGTGTAAGTCTTGTTGTAATCTTATATGTAGTCCTAAAAGCCCATAATGTAGAATCTAGCTTTGCATCCAAATCCTTCATGGTATCCTCAACTACGTCCTTCAAGATACGAAAAAGTGGAATATTGTTAGAGATCTCTACTTTTCGATCAATGTGTGGATGATAGGGAGTGAACTTTTTATGTAAAATCATGTTCTTGGTTGTTAACATTTGAATGGTCTGATTTAAAAGTGCTTGCCCCTAGTAGTATCTAGCTTTATAGGGCATCCAAACCTGGTCATGATGTTCGAATATAAGTACTTGGCTACACTTGTTGTAGCTGATTTAATGGGTCCAAAAAAATCTTTTTCTCATTTTTGAAATGACTCAAGCAAAATTACAAGATGATTCTGCATACTATCTCTATCAGGAGGCTAATTCTTCTTCAAACATTGCAAGCACTACAAGGATATAGGGGAATAGCGATGACCATTTGCAACACAAATTAGCGGCATTGCTACTTGTGTCACAAATGGCCATCGCTATTTTCTCGGCTATTTGCAACACAAATAGAGATAGTACTCAGATAGAAAAAAACAATCCGAAACCCGAGCATGGCATTTTGTGTAAAAGAGCGAAAGAGAGAGTGAATGATATTGTGCATTTGGGAGGGAGAGGGAGAGAAAGAGAGAAAAAGAGAGGAGAGCTTCTCACCGCCGCTGCCGCCATTCGCGAAGAAGAGGAGGAAGTGCACAAAGGGCAAAGAGGAGTCACCATTGCAAAGAGGAGCCACTAAATCCATCCTTGGATCTTTGCATTGAGTGAATTGCTCCCTCTTGGCTTGTTCTTTTTTTTTCTCCTTTTCTTTAGTTTTTTTTGTTAAGAATGATGTGTATTGAAGGAGAAAGAGAGAAAATGAGGGAGGAAGACACACAAAGCCTATGCCTCTAGGCTTTGGGAAGACACTACTACTACTACTACTACTACTACTACTATCACCACCAACATTACTACTAGTATTTGCCTTCCCAAAGCCTATGTACCTTAGGTGTGTTCGATGCTTTGGGAAGACACACAAAGCCTATGCCTCTAGGCCCGGTAAAGCGAAAGAGAGATTTGACTTGGAGGTGAATGGATGGTTTTATTGGCATGCTTTGTACTACCTCCTCGTATGCTATGCATATCAAGTCATACACAAAGAAAAACAGTTAGCAAGGTCCACTACAATACCATAGGATGCAGGGAACACTCCGACCTAGGATAGCTAGTCCCTTGCCCCCATGCATATCATATTAGACTTTACATACTATAGGCCCGGGTGGGTGGAGACTTTACATACATTAATTTTGTTGAGTTACAAGAGAAGAAATCCCTTCTCAAATAATTTAAGAAAGAAAGAAAAAATGATAACAAAAACAAATTTCTTGCTATAACGTAGACCAAATGGAAAATGATGAAGGCGGTGACGTTCAAGATCATGAGGTGTATCTTAATGAGCGGGTCCCATGTCCTTGTTGTCAATGTAAGCTAGCAATCAGACGAAAATGTCAATTGTCTATAGAACACATACGGCACTTCAGTGAGTTTCAATCAAAGATCATTGATCAGGCGATCTCAGATTTTGAGCAAATGGTAAGAAAAGTGTATATCAATCATGCATTTTATTCACGAATTAGTTGGATATCATAAAAAAAACATTGGATGTGGCTGTAAAATTTATCATAGGGAGGTGACATCTCATCCCAAGGAGGATTGCACCTTTTGTGCCTAGTTAGAAGAGTTTACGGGTGTGGGAGCTTTTACTCAACTGCCAAGACCCATGGACCGCTTATTGTTTCAAGTGTTCCAAGCCGAGCACTCTTGGCTACCTCTCACATAGTCGAAGCGCCTTCCATATCTACGGGTGTAGTGAGCTTACCCCCATGCTGTTCGAGTTACCTCCTCTCCTGCACACTCCACTAGCTCCACAATCCAAGTGCAAGCTTCAAGCAAGCTCCATCCTCAAGCTCCACGCTCCAAGCTCCATCACCGCGAGCAAGAGAAGAGAAGAAGAGAGGAGAAGATGGAGAGCTTGTCCACCCCACGGTCCCTCGCCCTCACACACTCACTCCCTCACACTCTCACCCTCCCTCTCTCAAGCACAAGCTTAAGCAAGCAAGAACAAAAAGGAGAAGAAGAAGAGGAGAGCCACTTTTTGCCACACACAAGAATGAGCTTCTCATTCACTTTTCAACTTTACATATAAAACCCTAAATCCCTTTTGGGCGGTCATCCCCTTTTTCCCTTTTTTACATGGCTGGCCGTAGCCTAGGCCCTTTTTCTCATTGTCCTCCTATCTTCCTAGCTTCCTTTCCACCGCCTGTCTATGTTTACAAATTGCGGGTGAGAGCCCGGAGCTCCTTGAATTAAACTATGATGCGCTTGCGCTCTTTTACAAGGGTTTTGACTTGCGCTTTTCCTTGTGCGCCTTTGTCTTCCGTTTCTCTTTGCTTTGGCCTTTGTCTTTGACTTCAATTTTAGCTTTCCAAATTTTCCACCGCCTGGCACTTTTTCACAAGGTTTCACGGTACGCCTTTGTATTTTAAAATGCACATTTCCCTTTTTTGCAGTTGCCTTGGATTTTTAAGGTTGCCCTTGCGCTTTTGGCCTTTTCTCCTCTTCTTTCTTCAGTTGAGCTACCTTTTTTCCGCCTTTGCCCTGCATATTTTTTATTTCCTTTTGCTTTCTTTGTGTTGGGGTTAACATTACCCCCCTCCTAGACGAGTGCCAGTCCCATGGCACTCACCGTCGTAGGTAGCAGGCGTTAGCATGTACTAAAGACGTGGGTGGCAAGGAAGGCGGGCGTTGCCATGGCGGAGTGTTGGTAGTGATGGGGAGGAAGGTCACTGGGGGCATGTTGGTGGGTTAAGTTGTAGGTGGTAGGGCAATGGGAGGTGGTGGTAGGGCTGTAATTTGGGGGGGTTTCCCGGATGGAGTACAAGTGGCGGTTTGTTGGGGATTCAGTGTATGATGATTCTTGGCAGGTTTACAGGGTGATAAGGATAGGAATTCAGAGTTGAGTGTTGATGAAGAGCGAACGGCACCTTCGTTGGAGTCGTCAATACCTGCAATTGAAAAACCTCCCATGTGGTCTCTCCCTAAGGGTAGTGCTAGTCTTCTTATAATGCGCAAGACATATTTTGATTAATTTGGGAGACAGGTCAAACTCTAAGCAAGCCTAGAGTATTGTCCTGCACTTGAGGACCCAAACTGTGTATAGACTATAGTGCAGATATTATGTGAGTATCCATGCATACTTAGATATTATGTAGGTAGAAGTAACTGGCCAAAAACCAAGCCACTTTTACCCAAGTCAGCAAGCCAACTCCTAACAGTTGTTGCACTAACAGGTGATTGGTACGACTAACAATGCTAATTTGATTTAGTCTTCCATTAATTGTATGGCATTTTATTTGCAGTAGTCCAACTTCAAGTATTCTACACTTCAGTAAATTGTATTAGGCACTAGATTGCTAAACCTAAGATAACTACGGTTTCCCTCTATCTTTCAGGAGCGGCTTCTCATAAAATTCTCCTGCCAACTAGTGGCGGTTTATCCAGGAAGTTTTGATATTTGACTTTAAGAAGTTTGTTTCATATAACAGATCCCTTGGATCTATTTAAATATCTCCATTTAAATTCCTTTGTATATTTATCTTCTTCAACTGATTAAAATTAGTTCATTTTATTCATTTAATTAACAACAAACATTCAACTCAGAACAATCTAACGTTCTAAAAACCCATAACTTTTACCCCTTGATAAACGTCTCCCCACTTCGTACCGCAATTTCGTCGTTGCTTATTAGTTTTTAAGTACTTAATTCATTTTGCGAATATAACGTCCTTTTCTTCTTTTTCTTCACTAAATACAAATCAGGACTAAACCAGGTACTTTTCACACTCCAACTAAATCACATACATAGTTTATTTTGCATTCCCATATTCCCTGTTAATTTATAAATAAGTCTTAGTAGCCCTTCACTCTTCCTTGCAATCATCAGATGATTTCTTTTTAATATGAACAAAATATAAATCTTAAATTTGGATGCTGAGGCTTTCCCTCATACCATCAAACAATTATTTTATTACGTTTCCAATATTTATAATCTGAATTCAAAGTTATAATTTTCTTATCATCAGCAAATATCACCAAATACTATTACATCTCTCAATTTTTTTACCCATCCCCATGTTATTGAATAGTACATCACGTATCATTTTACTTACTCAAATTAGAAACACCATGTTTATATTAAAAAAAAAGGTTTTTCCCGATAGAATATAATTAAACCGATGTTTCTTTTCATCTTAAATCTTACAAAAATTCATCAACAATCAAGAATTGTCTTTTCAGCTTTCCATGTAAAGATTCGTATTTTTATTGATAGAGAATAATTTTTTATTTAAGTGAAAACTGTTATTTTACTTTGAACATAACTAGTTTTGAATTTTGAAATATGTTAAACCATCTCTAAAAATTTTGATAAAAATTCAGTAAATTTCTTGAGTCATAGCATTTATAGAAAAAATGTCACAACTTATAAACTTCCAATCAGCCATTTTATAAAAATTTATTTGAGTCCTTTTTAAGTCATTCTTAAGCATTTTCTACTATTTTCTATTTTCAATAAATAGAAACCAGTTCACATAAATGCAAACAACCATTCAACATAGAAAAAAAAGTTTCAAAGCATTTTCTAAAAATATTAAACTGAACATTTACTTATAATATATCATTCATTTTAGATAAATAGTTTAGGCATATACTTGTAAATCCCACGGGTCGTTGTCGCGCCTTTGAAAGCCGTGTCCTCTTGCAGTCCAACCAAGGAGAGTCTTGTGTCCCACCAGTCGTTGCAATTGTCAGCTCGTCAATTTTTCTCTCCCTCTCCGACTCTCGCACGACTTTTGCTTTATGACAATAGGAATGCCCCTTTTTGTTTCTTAAGTTTTAAGTTAACTCTTAATTAAGAGTTAATTGAAACTTTAGCTATGATTTTGAATTGAAGAAGGCGTCGACTCTCAATGGCCAAGGAGACTATTGCAATATCTTTCTGATCTGTCTGCCAAATCGTACGCGAGCCCAGGCGATAAAACGAGAAGACAATCTTCATCCAGCCTACCACTTCAGATTAGGCAAGTATATGGAAGCTCTGAATTCTCATAGAGAGAGATATGGCGATGATCTTGGTATGACACGCATTGGCTTCATTTTTCTTCTATTGCTTCTCTTAGCTGCCATTCCAATCAATTCCAAGGTATCGATTATACTTTGGAAGTTCTTGATTCCTGTGATCCCTTTCCCAGGTCGCAGTTTCCTGAAGGCGCCCTATCTCCTGATTTCGATGATTAGCATTGATTAGCATTGAGTCCCTATCATCAGGATGATGCGCACGCACGGGCTGCTCCCCCCTTGACAACAAGAGCTTCCCTTTTGTGGCATGGCGGATGAGTTCGAAGAGGCGAGGTGGTCAAGATCTTGGTTAGGAGAGGAAGGTTTTTGAAAAGGGTAAGGATTGATGTTATTATCGTCAGTGCCTGCTACGCCTAGATGAATACAGTCGCATATACCAGAGGCCTCTCCATTTTTTCTGTTTGATTCTTCATGGTGGTTCTTTTCCCCTTCCAAGTCGCCCTTTCGGTGCGCTACAGAGAGGTATTCGGTCTCCACCAAGAATGGCGCCCTCTCAGATCTTTCCGTCTCTCCCGGAATCACACACCATAATGATTTTTTTCTTTTCTCCCTTTCTCCGAACCACGTACTAACCACCCTTAGAAGGTGCCATTCTTGCAAAAGCGAAAGGGGTCCATCAAACCACCTAACTAACACGTACTAACCACCCTTTTCTCCTGATAACGATCAGATAACTCTCTCTTTCTATCATTCTTGATCTTCGGCCCCATTTAATTCCTTCAAATAGACAACACATGGTCTTGAAGTGATAAAGGCATATCAGTTTATACCGCTAAATAGTTCTGCATTAAAACATGCAAGACGCGATTCATTGTGTGGCAGATGTTTGAATCTGCAATAGACATAGCATTGCCTCTTGGGGCTCCAAAGAGGGAAACGGATATGGTTGCAAACGTTGCTCTCTTCTTTTAGGAAACCATAGGTGTTCCAATTCGCTCAAGTAGATGGTTAGAGATTATAAGGAAATTGATATGGGTATCAGAATCTCTCTCTCTCTCTAATGCTCTTATGCCTATGACTCCCACACTTATTCTTCAAACTCCATGTTACATAGAACACAAGAAGGATCTCCCATCCGCCTTTGGTCCACAAAAGAACATCTCCCACAACATAAGAAGAATGACTTGAGCACCCTACTCCCCCTTTTAATACGCATAACTACCACTATCATATTCACCACCTCGATCTCCTCCATGACCTTGACCATAACCTAAACATTGCCCTAACAACAATACAAAATCTATTAAAAATAATTGTCGAGTTTTAGTAAGTTCTCTCTAGTTTCTTCTAGGTTCTCTTGACGTTACTCATATCCTTAGAAGCTAAGGGAATGGTCAGACATCTTATGAGTGGGAATCCACAATGATGGATCATCTTTGTTTAATGCTCTTGTACCTTTAGTGCCATCTCAATTTTCTATTGAGGACTTTGACACAATTCTCCTTTGTTGTAACCTAGGCTCATTAAGCTCAAAGAGAACTGCATAATCTTCCATGAATGACATGATTTCTAGTGGCTCTAAGGATGTGGATTGCATAAGCTCAAAGGACTCCATTTTGCAAAGTCCTACAGTCTCTAATTCTAGGTCTCCAAAGCCTATGCCTCGCAAATGAGATATAAGAGTTTCCTGTGATTGTAGATAGGCCAAAAGATTAAATTTTGTACCTACATTCCCTGGCCAGACTGCAAGGACACGGGTTTCAAAGGCAGCAACAACGAACACCGCATCTGCATTAAATTCATGTAAAAATTTAGTAATAAGGTATCAATTGTATACAGTTTTGCCAAAAAATTGTTGCAATAAATGGCATATATTTAGGTGTTGTCATTCTCCCCCACTTAATTGCGAAGTGTCCTCGCGAGCACAACTACATCACGAACATTCAGCATCACGAACACTGCTACCACGAGCACTGCTACGCAATTTTGAAAGAAAAAATATACTCTCCTCCACTTAATTGCGAAGCGTCCTCGCGAGCACCACTACAAGATCTGCAAAACCTCACATGGACAACTAGTAGACACTAAAAAGATAGGAAAAATACTTGTTGGTGTCCTATTAAAACACAAACCATACAAACATTCCAAGTAAATTGTATAAAAACTTATGCAAACTAACATTCTCCCTTACTCACTCTCCCCACTGAAATGCATAACAGAGCTTCATCCATTGCATAGAATATACCAACTAGGAAACTGTCTAGAGCCGCTAAACAACAATAATCCCTCTAGGCAATAAATTGCCACACTACTATCCTACTAAAAATATTGCTTCTGAAATAGCGTCACTGATAAGATCGTTACTTAACAAACAACCCAAACAAGGCAAACTAATACTACAACACTAAATAGGACTCCTAGGGTTTAGCTGCTAACCCTCCATGTTCTACTAGAACAACCAGCCAATGGTTCGTAACTTCTAACTATCCAAGGCTCTTCTTTTAAGTTTATGTTTTAATGGCTTTTTTTTAAAAATGTCAAAAGAGTATATACATTGATTCTCTTTCCCAAAAGGTCCCACCCCAAAGAGATACAAGGCATCGGACGCAGGGCACCCGTCAAGGAAATCCCTACAGCCTACCAGGACCTCAGAGGCGATGGTTATCTTCTTTTGGTTGTTTTTTTTTTTCAAACCCTGCAGTCTCAGGGTGTTTTTTTTTTCTTGTTTGTTTTTCTTCTTTCTTTCTTTCTTTAAAAGAATAAATATATAGACTCTTCCGAACTTTTAGTAGTCGGATTGGATTTTAAGTAATTTTTTTATTTTAAAGGATCAGCTAGAAAGCTAAGAATACATTACTTAATTGAACGGTCAAACATTTCAACTCAACAACTCTGCTCGAGGAGTCTAATCTAATGCATAATACTAGTCACTCTGCCTAGGCAAATGATAAGCAAAGAATACTCACCAGCTCAGCATCTCTCTTCCACGCTACTCCTAGTCAAAATTTTGTGGAGAGAACCTTGGTATTCAGCTATCCCACATATCGCTAGAAAAGCGACCAAAAGATGGGGGAAAACTCTATAGGATTCCTAATCGGACACCCATACAATGAAATTCACTATGTTATGCACACATGTCACCCCCTTTTTAATCACTCCCTAATGCTAAGTCCCATCCCTTGTGAGTGGACTTCATATAGAGAGAATTGTATATATATATCATTCATATTTGTTTAAAATATTTATTTATAATTCCTCTGTAATTACTAAGGTTTTTGTTTTTTTCTTTTCTTTTTCTTTCTTTCTACATCTCTAATTTCGTTCCATAAATTTTTTTATTCTTGCACTTCTTCCAAAATGAATATGAAATAAAAAGTTTAGGTATGAAACAACCTTGTATGTTCGTGGATATTGCAACTCCAAGAATCAGCAACAGAAGCATACAACAATGTGTAACGCAAAATCATAGTCAAATCTGCTCATGAAACATACACTAGCCAGTACAATGTTAAAGGGTTAGATAAATAATAAAACTTTTCCCTGTACAAAAGAATTGTCAAATACTCATGTCACAATCTCGATCAACTAGACTGTCGTAACGCTCCCACTACTTGGTTGTTTAAGAAGCAGTATATTTCTCCACTTGATAACCATTCTTGCATATAGAACTGTCCATCTTACTAACTTAAATATCCCAAACTCCACCACTGAGAGGAATACCCTGACCGTGCGTGCAACTAACTACCTAACTACGTGGAAAATAAAACTAAAGTGCATGAAAACCTACAGAATATCAATAACTCAAAGCATTGTATGTTTTTTTTTTAAAACGATATATATTTGTTTGTTTGTGTGTTTTTTTTTTTTTTTTTTTCCAAAATGTAGAATAAAAGAAAAACATAAAAGACTAAGAAAACAAAATATCTAGACTAAAATCTTCAAAGTCTCTGAGATCTTCTAGTGAAAACAATAATCCTAATCCGAAATCATCAACTCCATCTAAGTCAAACCTATTGACTAAACTATCATCTATAGGATGCTCAAGAATAGCCTCTAGCGTAGGTATATCCGAAGTCACAGATCCGCTATCATGTGCATCGCTAAGAACCTCCATCACATCATGGAGCGAAGCCGAAGCTACATCATCATAGTAGGGCATAGGGGCCACTGCTAAAGCATTTAAGGAATGCCCCTCGGTCGCATCCATATACCAACAAATATAATCCCAACATGGGCAGGGAACACTAGTCTGCAAATCATGGTAAGATGGAGTAAGGCGGTAGACAGTGAAACGATATCTCGCAAATTCTGCCTGCTCTCTACCTACCCTAAACTGACTAGCGCCGCGCTCAGGAGAAAAAACACTATTATAATCATGACGCTGGTAGGTATAGCCAATCATTTCTTGCATGGCAGTGGTACCATAGCGTCGAAAGTATGTGCGACACTGCCAACACAAGAGCTGAGCACGCACAAATAAATGCTGCTGACAGGACCTACAACCAAAAGGTGGATGATACTGTAAACAAAAAATAATCACAAAAGAAGAACCACAACAGGCCCCCCCTCTCGGTGCATATAAAAACCTGTCATGCGTTTGAAAACGCGGAATATCGTAAGGTCCAGCATGAACAGGATCAATACTATCGGCATCAATACGAGGGTAAAGCGCATCCATCCACAAAAAGGCCATACCTGCATCCCAATTAAAACCCCCCCCCCCCCCCCCCCCCCAAGAAAGAAAAGACATCCAAGGGTGGATTAGTCAAAATATTATTGTAACTACTAACCTAACTATACCTAGCTAGCCTAAGTCACAAAATGTTTAAGGCGCAGGCCATTGACCCTAAATATCTCATTTTCAGCATTAATATCCTGCACATCAAGAGAACCATTATCATAAACATTAATCACCTTAAAAGGTCCCAACCAATGAATTTTAAGCTTCCCAGGAAATTTATAATAACGACTGTCATAAAGTAAAACTAAATCGCCTTCTTTAAACTCCCGTACTTTAATATTCTGGTCGTGCCATGCTTTATGACGTTTTTGCATTGCTTCTAGACTTTGTAGAGCTAATAATCTTTCCTCATCCAACTTTACCAATTGTAAAATCCGTTGTTTCAAAGATTCAACCTCACCTAGTCGTAATGATAGAGCTACTCATAAAGTGGGCAACTCTTGCTCAATAGGGAATATAGCATTAGTACCATAAATTAAATTGAAGGGTGTATTTTGCACTGTCACCTTATAAGTAGTTCTATAGGCCCATAACGCTTCATATAAACGTTCATCCCAATCTCGCCTATGGGAAGCAACCGTTTTAGTTAAAATCCCACAGATAATGCGATTGGTTACTTCAACCTGACCGTTAGCTCTAGGATAATAAGGTGTTGATTTACGATGTTTAATTGTATAGATTTCCATTAACTCGCTGATAAGACCATTCAAGAAATGGGAACCTCGGTCACTTACTAATTCCAGTGGGCAACCAAAACGTGTAATAATATTCTCATACATAAACTTAGCCACATCAATGGCTTTATCCGTTTTAAGCACTTTCGCTTCCACCCACTTTGTAATATAGTCAGTACAGACTAAGATATAATGATTCGATCGATATCTAGTAGGTGGATCAATTGGGCCTACAAAATCAATTCCCCATTTCTCAAAAGGTGCTAATGCTAATATAGGTGTCAAAGGCATAGCAAAACTCTTAGAAGGACGACCAGTCCTTTGACATACATCACATTTTCGACAATAATAATAAGCATCTTTAAATAGGGTAGGCCACCAGTAACCAGCTAATAGAACTTTTCTTGCAATCAATTCACCGGCAAAATGGCCACCACACGGCTCATCATGCAATGCCTTAAGAACCACTGGTACTTCATTACGATCCCTTACACAGCGTCGATAGATACCTTCGCGTGAAAAAAATTTATAAAGGTAACCCCCTAATAATCCATAGGAGCGTGCTTGCATTAATATTTGACGTTTCCTACGCTTATCAGCACCAGGTGGATATCGAGCAGTACTAAGAAAATTTGCAATATCAGCATACCATGGAACTTGTGTCTCCACAGTAAAAAGTGATGCATCCGACAAATCATCTTCCACACCTTCCTCCTTGTTTGATGTTAATAATCGTGATAGATGATCTGCTAGAACATGAGCTCTACCAGGACGAGTAACTATTTGAAAATCAAACTCTTGGAATAACAACATCCAACGAATCACACGTCCTGAAAGTTCTGCTTTATTAAGCAAGTACTTTAACGCCTCATGATCAACATATATGGTAAACTTATTCCCTAATAAATAATGACGAAATTTCTCCACCGCAAATACCATTGATAGGCATCCTTTCTCAGTGGTGGTATAATTCCTTTCTGCATCACTTAAATTTTGACTCGCATAATAAATTGGATGATCCACCTTATTATCATCTGCTTGGCACAAAACAGCTCCTACAGCATACATAGATGCATCAGCATGAATATGGAATTCTTTTGTCCAATCTGGGGGTGCTAATACTGGTCCTTCAATTAACTTATGTTTAAGAAATTCAAATGCTTTCTGGCAGACATCATCCCAAGTAAAAGGAGTATCCTTTCGTAGTAGATTTGTCAAAGGTGATGCCACCTTTGCAAAATCGAAAATAAATCTCCGATAATAATTTAGATGTCCTAAAAATCCATGCAATTGCTTAAGATTTGTTGGAGGTGGAAGTGCAGAAATCTTAATAATTTTAGCTGGATCCATGGCAATACCTTCTTTAGAAACGATATGCCCCAATAAGGTTCCTTTTGGTACTCCAAAAACACATTTATCAGGATTCAAGGATATACCTACTTCATCACTACGTTCAAATACTTGCGTTAGTAGCTCAGGCATTTCTTTTGCCGTACCATAAACACAAAAATCATCCAAGAAAACTTCCATCCATTGACGTAAAAAATCTTGATAAGCTGAAATCATAACTCTCTGAAATGTTGCGGGTGCATTGCACAAACCAAAAGGCATTACTCTATAAGCAAATGTACCCCATTCAGTAGTAAATGTAGTTTTGGATTGATCTTCAGGATGAATTAGTACTTGGTTGTAGCCGCTAAATCCATCCATGAAAGAATACAGCTCATGACCAGCAACCTTATCAAGTACCTGATCAGTAAATGGCAAAGGAAAATGATCTTTACGTGTTTTGCTATTCAGCTTTCTATAATCGACACAAATGCGAATCTTCTTACTATTCTTCTTGGGTACTACCACAATAGGAGATACCCATTCACTGTATGCAACAGGATAAATGAATCCAGCATCTAAAAGCTTAGTAATTTCAGCTTTCACTAACTCTGCATACACAGGGTTTGTTCGTCGTTGACGTTGACATACAGGTTTTGTGCCTGGTTCTAGATCAATAAAATGCTGACATAATTCAGCTTTGATACCCTTAAGGTCCTTATATGACCAAGCAAAAGCGTCAACATGCGCTCGTAAGACTTCTTCGAATCTTTCACGATGTGGCGATTCCAATTGGTCTCCTAAATTTAAATATTTTCCTTCTACCATTTTAAGCTTAACTACTTCAACTTCAGGCTCTTCAATAAATAGAGAGTCTATTCTTCGTGGCTTAATTGTGGGCACATCTTCGGATATCTGCATCAATACATTTTCAAGCAGGTTATTCTTAGTACTTGATTCCGGTGCTTCTTCTCCCACATTCACAGAATTTACTAAGGGTAAAGCCCTATAAGGAATAATAGCCAGGTTATCTTGTGTAGCACCATCAACTGCTACTCCATAGACATTTACTAACTCAGGAAAGGATTTTTTAGTATATCCTTTCCCATATTTATCTAAACCGCCATTATTGACATTTACATCTTTACGAGATTTCATGGTAAATGAGGTTCTTACAGAGTCAATTACGCTAGGTATCTGCTCTGAATTACATGGATATTGAGCATGTAACCTACGGCGATATCGACGTAAAATTTCGTTATTCTTTTCTAGACATTCCTGATCATCTAAACTCCAAAACCATTGATTATCCTTAATCTTGAGAATTAATGAATGTAGATTCTCATCCTCCTCGCCCTGAATTCGACAGCCCAAATAATGTATAACTTGTTTCAGTTCCACAAAATTCCTAGGTGCTGCAGGTTCAAACCATCTAAGTTGTGGCTCTTGCCCATCCCCATAAATAGTAAAATCCATTACTCTTTCTTTTGGATGAGGCAACACCACCGCTTGCATATTGTGCAATTTAACCTTAGTAGGTTCAGATTGGACTCGTTGATAACCAATTATCGGTCCCCTAGAACAACGATAAATCTTCTGCGCAATTCCGGTCGAACGCCTAAAAGAATGACACAACCAGGGAACATTTGTAGGGTTTTTGTCTTGAGTCTCTGGTTCAAAAGTATTCTTAGATTTATTTTTTTCCAAAAACCTATTAGTCTATCTGTAACGCTTGGTCCATCTGTAACTCACCCCTACTGAATTTAGATTTCTGGTTCAAAAGTATCCATAGATAACGCTTGGTCCATCTGTAACTCACCCCTACTGAATTTAGATTTCTGGTTCAAAAGTATCCATAGATAACGCTTGGTCCATCTGTAACTCACCCCTACTGAATTTAGATTTCTCTTCTTCTAAATAAAATTCTAAAAGCGAGATTTCATCTAGATATCGCATTTCTCTAAACTGAAACTCTGCCTTTTCCTTTTGCAACTCAGTAATCTTCTTCATTGCTTCATTTACAGCAGTCAACGCTGCCTCACGCTCTACTTCCAATGCCTCGTTCAATTCTCTAATAATCCTAGCGTAATTACCATGATGTTCACGAGAAGTCTGTGAAAACCTATTAAAAGTCGAAGCTGAATCATCCTCATCCTCACGAGATAGTGGTCTTCGTAAGGGTTTGCACCTATGCCTACTTCTCCTTTCTCTTTCCTTCACTTCTAGCTGATAGTAATAAATCCTTTTAGCTCTATCTGGCAATTGTCCAAATCCAAAGGGTAAAGCATTTTCCCCATAAGGAAGAGCTTCTAAAATCCTACTCTCAAGCATACTATTATGATTATCAGTAACATCATCTTCTCCCATACTTTCTGAAGAGGTTATTGAAATGTCAGCCACATCAGATATCATTAACTCAGGCATTTCTTCCTCCCCTAATTCATCCACAGAAATCGCTTCCGACCTGTTGTATGCAGAAAATACATCTTGTTGATTATTTCCTTCTTGATTCGTAGATAATTGAAAACATGTTTCAAGCGAATCATCAAGATATTCGGCTTCCTTTGCTGAAAGCATTAAGTAGTCGAGGGTTGTATCTTCGGATGTGGATAACCACTGAGTAATATCACTATCCGAATCATTCTCAGATGAGAACGCTACAGCATACTCACCAATACCCATCTGTTCTACCTTGTGAGGCTGATGTACTATATTGACCTCTACTTTTTCTGCTGTTGCTGCATGTGGTGTTTTAAATAACCAGGCATAAGGCCCTTCATGATCAGTCCCCTCCATATCCGAATCATAAAACTCACTGTTGGATTTCTCATCCATTTCACTAACTGCTTCATCTCCTGAATCTTTCAAAAATCCTTTTGAAATAACTTGTATTCTAACCCTATCATTTCGAGGACCAATCACAATTGAACCTTTATACCAGTATTGAATGCATCTTGCTTGGTATAACCAAGGTCTTCCCAATAGCACAGAATATGATGAAATATTTGTTTGCGAACGAACGATCAAATAATTCACATGAAATTCTAATCCAGCTACTACAGATTTCACATTTCGCAGTAACCCCAAAGGAGTTACTTTCCTTTGATCAGCCACCCGTAAAACAATATGAGTAGGTTCTAGAGCTTTCAACCCTAATTCTTGCATTGCCTTTTCTGTCATCAAATTAACTGCTGAGCCACCATCTAACTGCACTTCATGTAGCAAGTGGCCATTAATAGTAGTATCGATAACTGGAGCTTCTGGGTCCACAAATAAATCTACTATTTTTACATCCTTAGTTATTTTTCCTTTGGAAGAATTTTCACTGTCCTTAGAAGCGTTTATCTCAATCCTCTTCCTTCGACGCCGAACTAATTTATGGTAAAGTTGTTTCCGACAAACAGGTGCTATTTCTAGCAATTGCCGAAGGTTAATAGTCAATGATATTTCTTCTAATGCAGCCCAAAGATCATAGGTCTTATTTACGGATTCTACATAATCTTTACCCCCTTCCTTAGAAGTAACCAATCTTTCGGGAAAAGGAGCTACTCCCACTTGAATCTTAGGATTTACTAAGGGCACAGGTAATAACGGATGGTCAGAGGAATGCTGCGGAGAATCCGATTCAGGTAGTTCTATATTAGGATCTATGTCCTTAGACTTATCCTTCACTGCTCCGTTTAATTGTGGACTCTCTTCCTCGAAACCTTGCTCCTTCTGTTGTTGCTTTTGTGCCCTCGTAATGACACCAATCATCGGGTCAGCTCTAAAAGTCACCTTGCGAGGTATAAATTTTGACTTAACTCCAATGTCTTTCCTTATTGTTTCTACTTCAACTAAATTTGCAGCAGACGTTGAAGGTTCGTTAGAGGTTTGTTTCCCTTTGTCAGAAATTTTATTATCCTCTCGCTTAGGGCAATTCTCTTCATAGTGTCCCTCACCACTGCACCTCCTGCAAAGAGGAGTATAGTCTTGATTTTTTCACACATTTGGACAATATGTGGCTATGTGACCTTCTTGTTGGCATCGATAACAAATTACTGGTCCCCTAGGTCTTTGTTGACCACCTTGTCCCATTGGATTCCGAAAATTTCCATTATTTCTTCTTAAAGGAGAATTTCTCCCTCAATTGCTATCACTGTTGTAATTGGTTCGAGGCACTGGGGGTCTACCCTGGGTGGGCAATCCTCGTGGCCTAAAACGCTGATTGGGTGGTCCAATCTCATAAGTCCTATTATTACGATCCATGTAATTGTAATTCGTTTGCATTGAATGAGCTTGTTGTTGCTCTTGACCTAATTTATGCCAACAATTTGTATCTAAATGACCAGTCTTGTGGCAAAAAGAGCAAAACGGTGGATGATCAGGTATTAACCTTGAAGGCGTCGGACACTCTGTAGCCACATGGCCGTAACCATGACACTTACCACACCAGATATTAGATCGAGGTGGGTTTGAAGTCGAATTTCCCGACGATTGTGGAGCACTAGATCCTTGTGTCGTTATCGAATAAATTTCCTTCAAAGGTGCTTGTACTGCAGTCATAATTTCCTCCTTTAATTTTCCTAGAGATTTTGCAATAATATCTGCTACTTTTGCTTCATCCAGAGGAGATTGAGATTGCGGCATAGAAGGCATTCCTGTCTACATCATATAGGCTGGAATTGAAGTGTACGGATTTAGAGGTACACTCGACATGTTTGAGCTTGCGGTTACCGAGGGATTTAAAGGAACGGTCACATAAGACACGTTCTTAGGTACCCCGCCTGAAGTGCTTGGATATTCTGTCCGAGATTCTTTGAATAGATCTCTCCGTCGTTGTTGACTAAGCTGCACTTCTTCCCACCATCTAGCATGTGTTTTAGCATCTGCCAACGCAGCTGGTCGTTGTAAAATTACATGCTGATGAACTTCAGGATTAAGTCCATCAATAAACTTACGTTTTTGTGTGGGATCGTCAGGAGCAGGATTCATCTTACGAATGATTGTCTCCATGCGCTCAATATAATGTTCAACACTTTCAGTTGCTCCTTGGGACAAATAATCCAGTTGAAGAGCCAATCTATCTTGAAAACCTTGTCGTCTAAATTTTTCTAGAAAAGCTCTTGATAAGGCAGCATAGGTCCCTTTATGTTGAGCATCTAAATTCCCATACCATTTCGCTGTTTCATCTTTTAATGTTGCAGGGAAGATATGAAGCTTTTGGTCGTCATCTATTATCTCATTGGCGACGCAAGTCACCTCAAATCTTTGCGAATGGGCATCGGGATCTTCGTCCCATAGCCCCCCGAATTGCGTGAAATCAGCTAATCTGACTGGGTTGCGAGCCATTGTTTCTCTAAATAATAGCCCTAACCCTAAATCGTTGATAGTATCAAACCACGGAGGTTCCTGAGGTTTCTTAAATAATTGACGCAATCTGAAATTTGACTCTAAATCCCAGTCAAAGAGCAGTTCAATACTCCCGACCGTAGCATTAGCTTCACTCTCCCTATTTTCACTATTTTGCCTACCTCTTTTCCCAGTGACACTGCTAGTACTGGAGACAACTTGATCCCATTGATATGAAGCTGCTTCACTTTCCTTCGATGGTGTTCTATCAGTTGATAAGCTAGGCTGAAGAGGTTCTACCGTTGAGTTAGACACAGCGTCTACTCCCAAATTCAGCAATGCGTTGACCCTCTCTAGCCTTTCTAATAGCCAAGCCTCTTGTCGCACTGCTCGTTCTCTAACTCGCTGATCCCTAGCTTCGTTTTGCTACTTCCGTCTCTCTTCTGAATTCATCCACGAGTACTAAACTAGCTTTTACTGTCATACTCCAAAATTACGCTCGTTTTATTTGAAGCTATAAAATTAGGTTGTCACTTGTATGCGCACTTAGAAGGTTCAAAATAGTCGGCAACTCTGGGTCTATCTCCCCAAAAGGTAACTTTTCTTCTTGCTCGGGGATTAAGCCTAGAATTTCAGCAACCTCTCTAACGTCTTTCGTGTCGAAAGCAATTTTTTAAACCTCTAGATACACGTATCCAAGGCAACACATCATCCCACACTACTCTTCTAAACGTCCGATAAGCTGTGCGGTGATACCAATCAAAGTGGTACGATACACTGATTGTATTTATCTCTACCGCGTCTATTAACCCAAAGTGTGTCGCTAGTAGAACTATGGTTTGCGCACAGTCGTTATAACCCCAGCTCCAAGAAGATAATTGTTCAACGTCCACAGTTAATTGTGGCCCAAAATATGTGCCTCCCTCTACTAACTCTGTATCCCTCGCCCAATCTAGCACTTTTCTTTGGCACTCTTGGGGCAAATTAGGAAAATAGTCCCTTAGAAAAGAGACTGCGTATTCACTCATAAATAACACCTAGGATTTGAATACCCTAGGAAAATTGATCACCCGCTAGGGCGCACTTGGCTCCCGGCAGACGCACCAAAAAATGACTGGCCAAAAACCAAGCCACTTTTACCCAAGTCAGCAAGCCAACTCCTAAGAGTTGTTGCACTAACAGGTGATTGGTACTACTAACAATGCTAATTTGATTTAGTCTTCCATTAATTGTATGGCATTTTATTTGCAGTAGTCCAACTTCAAGTATTCTACACTTCAGTAAATTGTATTAGGCACTAGATTGCTAAACCTAAGATAACTACGGTTTCCCTCCATCTTTCAGGAGCGGCTTCTCATAAATTTCTCCTGCCAACTAGTGGCGGTTTATCCAGGAAGTTTTGATATTTGACTTTAAGAAGTTTGTTTCATATAACAGATCCCTTGGATCTATTTAAATATCTCCATTTAAATTCCTTTGTATATTTATCTTCTTCAACTGATTAAAATTAGTTCATTTTATTCATTTAATTAACAACAAACATTCAAATCAGAGCAATCTAACGTTCTAAAAACCCATAACTTTTACCCCTTGATAAACGTCTCCCCACTTCGTACCGCAATTTTGTCGTTGCTTATTAGTTTTTAAGTACTTAATTCATTTTGCGAATATAACGTCCTTTTCTTCTTTTTCTTCACTAAATACAAATCAGGACTAAACCAGGTACTTTTCACACTCCAACTAAATCACATACATAGTTTATTTTACATTCCCATATTCCCTGTTAATTTATAAATAAGTCTTAGTAGCCCTTCACTCTTCCTTGCAATCATCAGATGATTTATTTTTAATATGAACAAAATATAAATCTTAAATTTGGATGCTGAGGCTTTCCCTCATACCATCAAACAATTATTTTATTATGTTTCCAATATTTATAATCTGAATTCAAAGTTATAATTTTCTTATCATCAACAAATATCACCAAATACTATTACATCTCTCAAATTTTTTACCCATCCCCATGTTATTGAATAGTACATCACGTATCATTTTACTTACTCAAATTAGAAACACCATGTTTATATTTTAAAAAAAGGTTTTTCCCGATAGAATATAATTAAACCGATGTTTCTTTTCATCTTAAAGCTTACAAAAATTCATCAACAATCAAGAATTGTCTTTTGAGCTTTCCATGTAAAGATTCCTATTTTTATTGATAGAGAACAAATTTTTATTTAAGTGAAAACTGCTATTTTACTTTGAACATAACTAGTTTTGAATTTTGAAATATGTTAAACCATCTCTAAAAATTTTGATAAAAATTCAGTAAATTTCTTGAGTCATAGCCTTTACAGAAAAAATGTCACAACTTATAAACTTCCAATCAGCCATTTTATAAAAATTTATTTGAGTCGTTTTTAAGTCATTCTTAAGCATTTTCTACTATTTTCTATTTTCAATAAATAGAAACCAGTTCACATAAATGCAAACAACCATTCAACATAGAAAAACAAGTTTCAAAGCATTTTCTAAAAATATTAAACTAAACATTTACTTATAATATATCATTCATTTTAGATTAATAGTTTAGGCATATACTTGTAAATCCCACGGGTCGTTGTCGCACCTTTGAAAGCCGTGTCCTCTTGCAGTCCAACCAAGGAGAGTCTTGTGTCCCGCCAATCGTTGCAATTGTCAACTCGTCAATTTTTCTCTCCCTCTCCGACTCTCGCACGACTTTTGCTTTATGACAATAGGAATGCCCCTTTTTGTTTCTTAAGTTTTAAGTTAACTCTTAATTAAGAGTTAATTGAAACTTTAGCTATGATTTTGAATTGAAGAAGCCGTCGACTCTCAATGTCCAAGGAGACTATTGCAATATCTTTCTGATCTGTCTGCCAAATCGTACGCGAGCCCAGGCGATAAAACGAGAAGACAATCTTCATCCAGCCTACCACTTCAGATTAGGCAAGTACATGGAAGCTCTGAATTCTCATAGAGAGAGATATGGCGATGATCTTGGTATGACACGCATTGGCTTCATTTTTCTTCTATTTCTTCTCTTAGCTGCCATTCCAATCAATTCCAAGGTATCGATTATACTTTGGAAGTTCTTGATTCCTCTCCCTTTCCCAGGTCGCAGTTTCCTGAAGGCGCCCTATCTCCTGATTTTGATGATTAGCATTGATTAGCATTGAGTCCCTATCATCAGGATGATGCGCACGCGCGGGCTACTCCCCCCTTGACAACAAGAGCTTCCCTTTTGTGGCATGGCGGATGAGTTCGAAGAGGCGAGGTGGTCAAGATCTTGGTTAGGAGAGGAAGGTTTTTGAAAAGGGTAAGGATTGATGTTATTATCGTCAGTGCCTGCTACGCCCGGATGAATACAGTCGCATATACCAGAGGCCTCTCCATTTTTTCTGTTTGATTCTTCATGGTGGTTCTTTTCCCCTTCCAAGTCGCCCTTTCGGTGCGCTACAGAGAGGTATTCGGTCTCCACCAAGAATGGCGCCCTCTCAGATCTTTCCGTCTCTCCCGGAATCACACACCATAATGATTTTTTTCTTTTCTCCCTTTCTCCGAACCACGTACTAACCACCCTTAGAAGGTGCCATTCTTGCAAAAGCGAAAGGGGTCCATCAAACCACCTAACTAACACGTACTAACCACCCTTTTCTCCTGATAACGATCAGATAACTCTCTCTTTCTATCATTCTTTATCTTCGGCCCCATTTAATTCCTTCAAATAGACAACACATGGTCTTGAAGTGATAAAGGCATATCAGTTTATACCGCTAAATAGTTCTGCATTAAAACATGCAAGACGCGATTCATTGTGTGGCAGATGTTTGAATCTGCAATAGACATAGCATTGCCTCTTGGGGCTCCAAAGAGGGAAACGGATATGGTTGCAAACGTTGCTCTCTTCTTTTAGGAAACCATAGGTGTTCCAATTCGCTCAAGTAGATGATTAGAGATTATAAGGAAATTGATATGGGTATCAGAATCTCTCTCTCTCTCTAATGCTCTTATGCCTATGACTCCCACACTTATTCTTCAAACTCCATGTTACATAGAACACAAGAAGGATCTCCCATCCGCCTTTGGTCCACAAAAGAACATCTCCCACAACATAAGAAGAATGACTTGAGCACCCTACTCCCCCTTTTAATACGCATAACTACCACTATCATATTCACCACCTCGATCTCCTCCATGACCTTGACCATAACCTAAACATTGCCCTAACAACAATACAAAATCTATTAAAAATAATTGTCGAGTTTTAGTAAGTTCTCTCTAGTTTCTTCTAGGTTCTCTTAACGTTACTCATATCCTTAGAAGCTAAGGGAATGGTCAGACATCTTATGAGTGGGAATCCACAATGATGGATCATCTTTGTTTAATGCTCTTGTACCTTTAGTGCCATCTCAATTTTCTATTGAGGACTTTGACACAATTCTCCTTTGTTGTAACCTAGGCTCATTAAGCTCAAAGAGAACTGCATAATCTTCCATGAATGACATGATTTCTAGTGGCTCTAAGGATGTGGATTGCATAAGCTCAAAGGACTCCATTTTGCAAAGTCCTACAGTCTCTAATTCTAGGTCTCCAAAGCCTATGCCTCGCAAATGAGATATAAGAGTTTCCTGTGATTGTAGATAGGCCAAAAGATTAAATTTTGTACCTACATTCCCTGGCCAGACTGCAAGGACACGGGTTTCAAAGGCAGCAACAACGAACACCGCATCTGCATTAAATTCATGTAAAAATTTAGTAATAAGGTATCAATTGTATACAGTTTTGCCAAAAAATTGTTGCAATAAATGGCATATATTTAGGTGTTGTCATTCTCCCCCACTTAATTGCGAAGCGTCCTCGCGAGCACAACTACATCACGAACATTCAGCATCACGAACACTGCTACCACGAGCACTGCTACGCAACTTTGAAAGAAAAAATATACTCTCCTCCACTTAATTGCGAAGCGTCCTCGCGAGCACCACTACAAGATCTGCAAAACCGCACATGGACAACTAGTAGACACTAAAAAGATAGGAAAAATACTTGTTGGTGTCCTATCAAAACACAAACCATACAAACATTCCAAGTAAATTGTATAAAAACTTATGCAAACTAACATTCTCCCTTACTCACTCTCCCCACTGAAATGCATAACAGAGCTTCATCCATTGCATAGAATATACCAACTAGGAAACTGTCTAGAGCCGCTAAACAACAATAATCCCTCTAGGCAATAAATTGCCACACTACTATCCTACTAAAAATATTGCTTCTGAAATAGCGTCACTGATAAGATCGTTACTTAACAAACAACCCAAACAAGGCAAACTAATACTACAACACTAAATAGGACTCCTAGGGTTTAGCTGCTAACCCTCCATGTTCTACTAGAACAACCAGCCAATGGTTCGTAACTTCTAACTATCCAAGGCTCTTCTTTTAAGTTTATGTTTTAATGGCTTTTTTTTTAAAATGTCAAAAGAGTATATACATTGATTCTCTTTCCCAAAAGGTCCCACTCCAAAGAGATACAAGGCATCGGACGCAGGGCACCCGTCAAGGAAATCCCTACAGCCTACCAGGACCTCAGAGGCGATGGTTATCTTCTTTTGGTTGTTTTTTTTTTTCAAACCCTGCAGTCTCAGGGTGTTTTTTTTTCTTGTTTGTTTTTCTTCTTTCTTTCTTTCTTTAAAAGAATAAATATATAGACTCTTCCGAACTTTTAGTAGTCGGATTGGATTTTAAGTAATTTTTTTATTTTAAAGGATGAGCTAGAAAGCTAAGAATACATTACTTAATTGAACGGTCAAACATTTCAACTCAATAACTCTGCTCGAGGAATCTAATCTAATGCATAATACTAGTCATTCTGCCTAGGCAAATGATAAGCAAAGAATACTCACCAGCTCAACATCTCTCTTCCACGCTACTCCTAGTCAAAATTTCGTGGAGAGAACCTTGGTATTCAGCTATCCCACATATCGCTAGAAAAGCGACCAAAAGATGGGGGAAAACTCTATAGGATTCCTAATTGGATACCCATACAATGAAATTCACTATGTTATGCACACACGTCACCCCCTTTTTAATCACTCCCTAATGCTAAGTCCCATCCCTTGTGAGTGGACTTCATATAGAGAGAATTGTATATATATATCATTCATATTTGTTTAAAATATTTATTTATAATTCCTCTGTAATTACTAAGGTTTTTGTTTTTTTCTTTTCTTTTTCTTTCTTTCTACATCTCTAATTTCGTTCCATAAATTTTTTTATTCTTGTATTTCTTCCAAAATGAATATGAAATAAAAAGTTTAGGTATGAAACAACCTTGTATGTTCGTGGATATTGCAACTCCAAGAATCAGCAACAGAAGCATACAACAGTGTGTAATGCAAAATCCTAGTCAAATCTGCTCATGAAACATACACTAGCCAGTACAATGTTAAAGGGTTAGATAAATAATAAAACTTTTCCCTGTACAAAAGAATTGTTAAATACTCATGTCACAATCTCAATCAACTAGACTGTCGTAACGCTCCCACTGCTTGGTTGTTTAAGAAGCAGTATATTTCTCCACTTGATAACCATTCTTGCATATAGAACTGTCCATCTTACTAACTTAAATATCCCAAACTCCAGCACTGAGAGGAATACCCTGACCGTGCGTGCAACTAACTACCTAACTACGTGGAAAATAAAACTAAAGTGCATGAAAACCTACAGAATATCAATAACTCAAAGCATTGTATGTTTTTTTTTTTAACGATATATATTTGTTTGTTTGTGTGTTTGTTTTTTTTGTTTTTTTTTTCCAAAATGTAGAATAAAAGAAAAACATAAAAGACTAAGAAAACAAAATATCTAGACTAAAATCTTCAAAGTCTCTGAGATCTTCTAGTGAAAACAATAATCCTAATCCGAAATCATCAACTCCATCTAAGTCAAACCTATTAACTAAACTATCATCTATAGGATGCTCAAGAATAGCCTCTAGTGTAGGCATATCCGAAGTCACAGATCCGCTATCAGGTGCATCGCTAAGAACCTCCATCACATCATGGAGTGAAGCCGAAGCTGCATCATCATAGTAGGGCATAGGGGCCACTGGTAAAGCATTTAAGGAATGCCCCTCGGTCGCATCCATATACCAACAAATATAATCCCAACATGGGCAGGGAACACTAGTCTGCAAATCATGGTAAGATGGAGTAAGGCGGTAGACAGTGGAACGATATCTCGCAAATTCTGCCTGCTCTCTACCTACCCTCAACTGACCAGCACCGTGCTCAGGAGAAAAAACACTATTATAATCATGACGCTGGTAGGTATAGCCAATCATTTCTTGCATGGCAGTGGTACCATAGCGTCGAAAGTATGTGCGACACTGCCAACACAAGAGCTGAACACGCACAAATAAATGCCGATGACAGGACCTACAACCAAAAGGTGGATGATACTGTAAACAAAAAATAATCACAAAAGAAGAACCACAACAGGCCCCCCCTCTCGGTGCATATAAAAACCTGTCATGCGTTTGAAAACGCGGAATATCGTAAGGTCCAGCATGAACAGGATCAGTACTATCGGCATCAATACGAGGGTAAAGCGCATCCATCCACAAAAAGGCCATACCTGCATCCCAATTAAACCCCCCCCCCCCCCCAAGAAAGAAAAGACATCCAAGGGTGGATTAGTCAAAATATTATTGTAACTACTAACCTAACTATACCTAGCTAGCCTAAGTCACAAAATGTTTAAGGCGCAGGCCATTGACCCTAAATATCTCATTTTCAGCATTAATATCCTGCACATCAAGAGAACCATTATCATAAACATTAATCACCTTAAAAGGTCCCAACCAATGAATTTTAAGCTTCCTAGGAAATTTATAATAACGACTGTCATAAAGTAAAACTAAATCGCCTTCTTTAAACTCCCGTACTTTAATATTCTGGTCGTGCCATGCTTTATGACATTTTTGCATTGCTTCTAGACTTTGTAGAGCTAATAATATTTCCTCATCCAACTTTACCAATTGTAAAATCCGTTGTTTCAAAGATTCAACCTCACCTAGTCGTAATGATAGAGCTACTCGTAAAGTGGGCAACTCTTGCTCAATAGGGAATATAGCATTAGTACCATAAACTAAATTGAAGGGTGTATTTTGCTCTTGTACCTTTAGTGCCATCTCAATTTTCTATTGAGGACTTTGACACAATTCTCCTTTGTTGTAACCTAGGCTCATTAAGCTCAAAGAGAACTACATAATCTTCCATGAATGACATGATTTCTAGTGGCTCTAAGGATGTGGATTGCATAAGCTCAAAGGACTCCATTTTGCAAAGTCCTACAGTCTCTAATTCTAGGTCTCCAAAGCCTATGCCTCGCAAATGAGATATAAGAGTTTCCTGTGATTGTAGATAGGCCAAAAGATTAAATTTTGTACCTACATTCCCTGGCCAGACTACAAGGACACGGCTTTCAAAGGCAGCAACAACGAACACCGCATCTGCATTAAATTCATGTAAAAATTTAGTAATAAGGTATCAATTGTATACAGTTTTGCCAAAAAATTGTTGCAATAAATGGCATATATTTAGGTGTTGTCAAGAAGACTGTGGCTTGGTGGCTCATAACGTCATGTGGATGAAGCAGAGTGGTCCATGGTGGAAAGAAGTACATGTGAAGGTGGGTGCGCCATTCTGTGCATTGTGATTATAGACATAGGAGGATAGGGCACAGGAATAGTGTACGAGTCGGAGGTGGGCGACATTGGCCTGTGGATGAGAACAGTGTACTATTCATGGCCTTGCGTGTAGTGCGTACCCCAATTGGGTGCCATGGTTTTAAGGCAGAGTGTGAGAGGGCATTGTAGGAAGGTGTAGGGTGACAGGTTTAACCACACATGAGACAAGCTTCCTAGGGTTGTCCTGCTCTTGATGTGCCCTGAAGGATTGTGGGTGATGTTAGGGGGCTAGGGGACTAGAGATGGAGCCAGTCGACCAAGGTGACTGGACGCACCTAATTTTGAGAACCCCTAGGTGCAATGATGTGCGTGTGGGTGTGTTTTTTATTTTCTCCTTTCTTCTCTTTTCTTTTGTTCTTTTTTTTTTGTCCATAGTACAACCATTGTAATATGCGAGGGCTGTGAGCCTTTCAACGGGTTGGGACATGTCAAGCCTCGAAGGCGCGGGAAATGGATGTGATCGCGATGAATTTTCCCTAGCCTCGTTGTTAGGGGAGCCGTTGTTGTAATATTGGTACGACTGCAGCACCCCCGTCGTAAGTGCAATGCCTGACCCAAGAAGGCCCATGACTTTGTTGCGGTTAGTGCACGGTCGTGGTTTTGCAGTGACCCCGGCATTGAACATGTTTGCACGAAGACCTATGTTATCTTGCATCCACTTGTCACATCGTGAGAGCACATGCTTGAGTTTGTTAAGTGATTCAATAGATGTAGTTATATTAAAACATGACTTTTCAAAATGCTATGATGTTAATCGTAGTGCATATGCAATCGCTTGTCAAAGATGCGGCATATATTAGCTATAGGCAGCAAAAGTTGCACGAGTGGGGGGTTTCCCTTTCACCCATAAAAAGACAAAAAGTTAGGTCCTGATAACTTGTTAAGCTGCTCGTATATCCTAGGGCTTAGTCAATTTCTACTAGGCAAGGTGAGTCCGATTGGTTGGGCGACTGGGCTGGTGCTGGTGCGGGATTGTCTGAGGTCGGGTAGGGCACATGTTGGCTGGGACATGGATGGTATAGTCCCGGGCCGCCGCTAGTTATAAAATGCTTTTAACTAATTTGTTGAACTCTTCCATGTCCCTAGCCGCCTTTCCTGCTCTTGGGCATCTGGTGCTTGAGCGTTCGTGGGGGATTTGTGCAACTAGTATTGCCATGGCTTGCACGCTTAATTGAGCTTTGACTTTCTTGGTCCGAGGATAATTAGGCCTTCGTCCGCGACGGTGCCGTTTCGGTCCGTGCTTCTTTGCATATCTCTTCAGAGTGGGTACATAGCACACCGGTGGAGGGACGCATGCCGCGTGATCCCGTTGTCTGCAAAGAGCATCTCTGCACGCCAGCTAACCATGGTTCTCCATGTTTTCCTTCTGGAAGCCTGCAAGATGCAATCCAAGAGTTAGGCCTTGATACGGAATAGGATTGTTTGCATAGGAGGGATTTCAGTGTGGGTTGTCAAATGCCTGTGACTAGAAGAGAAGGTGCGGAACATGCTCTACTCATTGTAATGGTGTCCCTCTGGCCTCTAACTACGAGTAGAGCATGACTCACGTCGAGTTACATCGGTTGGTGGTCCTGCGTTTGGAGGGCTCATCCTCGGAAGGGTGGGCTGGGAAGGGAAAAGTGTGTAGAGAGGGACTGTGCCCTACTTACATAATGAGGGATGTTGGTCAGGGCTTTCCATGGTGGCAATGTGGGGTGCATGCCCTTTGCCCAAAGGCGGATATGATCTAGAGAAGGGGGCCGGCCCAGCGTAGCCTGTTGGCCCCGATTCTTCAGTCTGCACTTGACTTTTTATTGCTTGTGTGTGTTGATAATGTCTATACAGGGTGACACAAAAATCATTGTTTATATATATATATATATACATTTTTTCTAATCCTTGTCACTTCACTAGGATAGAAACCAATTATAGAACTCGGGATTGCATTGAAGCGTGGCACACGCATCTAGTACACGTGGCAGCTTACTCAATAGTACTAATACATATTTCATCACATTGAGTAGCATGGAACCGTGTCCGAGTCTACCGGCGACATGTAACTCCTCCTCAGTGAGAACCTTATCAAGCAGAGGGTTTTCTTGGCTTGCTTCAGCCAAGTACTTGCCCCAATGGCAGTCAACACTCGAAGGGAAGTTGGTGCCACGTAGGTTGGGTCTCTTTAGGATCGCCATTTGGCCAATTGCTCCTCAAAGACTATCATGATCTGAGCCCCTAGTTTGGCCATTGCAATGCGGCTCTCACACCAACGTTGCTCAAATCGACTTTGGCCTGCTGACAATCGCTTTAGTTGCTCTATGTCTATGAGATTTGGTTAGCAGAGCGCCTCATTGAATGTGACAGCTAAGCACAATTCATCGGCTTCCTCGCCCGAGATGAGTAGCAAGCATTCGTGCAGGAGCCTGCTATAGTGCTCATCAAGGTGTTCCTGCTCTTCCCAAGATAAAGGGAAGGGCAAGTAGTCTCCAAGCTACTCTGTAGGGAATGCGTGCATGTCTGCCAGGACATAGACAGGTGCAAACACCTTGAGCTTGGCATCCAACTCAGCTAGGCATTCTGAGACACCTCTATGTTTGACGAGGGCTTGCTCGGTTTCCATCCTACGCAAGGCTCTAGGAGTTTTCCTGAGCTTTAGCGTAGCTGGGGGTTCCGGCCTAGAAGAGCAAGATCGATCAATGCTAGGAGTGCTCATGCGCTTGGGATTTCCATGGTTCTCTTGAGGCTTCGTCATTGCATCATGGTTCTCTTTGGACATGACTGGTATGAATTTGTCGCCCTGTTGTAGCAGCATTATCTCCACTCTTGATTGGTCGATGAGAGTTCTATTGTCGATGGATTGAGCCATGGAAGCAACTGTTGATGGCAACAACTGCTTTAACTTTTCCGAGCACACGGATGTGTCTGAGGTTTCATCGCTATTAGGAGGGACATCAACGGGTTCAGTGGTGGATGGACATGATGCTTTATTCCCGAGCTCTCCAGCGCTCTTGGTTTTAACACCCTTGGGGTCCACAAACACCTCTAGCTGCTGTTGTTTGTGTTGTTTTCTCCCCTTTCTCTTGGTCAGTGAAGGCATGTCTCTCAATGGTTCAGGACCTTGGACTAGGTCAACCATTGTTGTGCCTGGTTGGGCCTTAGCATTTCCTTTCCCTAGTGTGTCCTCATGGAACATAGCCGCGGCCCACTGAATAGCCTTGCTAGGTTGAGTGGGTTGGTGCATCATTTCCTTGGCCACACCTTTGAGGGGTTTCTCCTCGAGCCTAGGCTTCAAGTGCTTGGGACGAATGGGAGTTGTCAAGGCTATTGGTTGCGGCACCTCCTCCTCAAATGAAGTGTTAAGGACACGTTCCGCAAGGGGTGTGGTCACAATCGAGGGCTGCGACTACTGTGATCCCTGGTCGGGAGCAGTGGCGTTTAGTCTAGTGGGCTGATCACTCTTGGTGGATCGCAGTGTGGAGTCCCTAGGGCGATCGCACGTGGTCGTGTCTTTTGTTGTCCTATGAACACCCACCTGTGTCTCACGGGAGTATCCTTGGGCCGAGAGCTACGGCCAGTGTCATGTTTCTCCCCTTGGGTATTTGGAAGCTTTAATGGAGACAGAGGTTGGGAGTGAGCCCCTACCATTGACAGCTTTTGTTGTGCCTCCGGGGTCGATTTGACAAGAGAGGACATAGGGGACCTAGGACTCCTAGGCAGACCTGGCACCGGCTGAATGATTTGCTTGTGATTGTTGGAGGATTCCGTTGTTATCTTTGCTGAGCAATCAGCCATATCATGAGTGATGTTGTGGGTGTGGTACTCCTTGTCCCCTTGGGAAGTCAAAGGCTCTTGGGACACTAGTGGACCTCGTGCACATTCGACGGATCCCTCTGATATCTTCTTGCTAGGAACGCTAGGCTGAGGATCTAGTATTTGATGGGTCCTGTTCGGTTTCCTGATTTCAATCGTGAGGGGCACAATCACTCCAACATTTTTGGTTTGAGACTCAGATTCTCATTTAGGGATCCTCCCATGTCTCATTCTTTTTTACCTAATTTGGGCTCCTGACCGAGGTGGTTTAGCAGGAGGTTTCGGTACCCAAATCCATCGAGTGCCTACATAATACCCTTGAGCACGAAGCAGCGCCTTGGATATCTATCGTGGCATTGTGTGTGCTCTCCATGGATGCCTTCGCCTATAAGGCTTGGGCTTCTTTCATGATCTTCTACGATATTTGTAAGTCCAAGCCCTATCCTTGGGCTTATCTCCTACCCTCTTTGTTTCAAGTATGGCCTTACTTACTGGTTCTCTCCGTTCAACCTGCACTTGTATCAACTCTTTCAACAGCTCCCTACTCTCATTACTAGGCTTTCTTGGTATGTTAGAACGCTCTTTGCCCTTCTCTCGAGGTTTGGTGAGGTCCCCTTGCTAAAGGTCACGATTATCCTCACACTTGGTAGTGCTAGGTGTATCCTCTATGCTATATAGTCAGCTTCACACTTTGTTGCCTTTTTGAAGGGCCTTCCTAGGAGGATTTCCTTCCCATAATTCTCACTATTCAAAGGAACATAAAACAGGACTGGCAAGCTTTCTGTTTCAATAGTTACAAGGATTCTGCACTTCCCTAGAAGTACTTGTGGGTGTTCCCCATAAGGATTAAGAGTTGCATCAGTCGGTTTGAGCTCTGGTTGACCCAGTGGCATCCATGCTTTGTAAGTCAAGATATTGAAATTAGCTCCTTCATCAATGAGAGCATCAACACTATGCTCTCTTTTTGTGGTGAGTTTGACCCTAAGATAAGCAGGTGGTACTATGTCTTCATCGTCCGGGTCTTGGTTTACAACGTCAAGCCCTCTGACACATGCCCTTGAGTCCTTAGCTGTAGAGTCGAACGCGGATTCTCCATGGAGATCTTGGGTTATTTGTGCAACGCTGCTCAGGGTACATCTATCGCTAGGACTGTCATGTCTAGTCATCTCTACATTGGTAGCTTGATGATGTTGCATTTTGCTTTGACCAGAAGTAGATTGAACACAATATACATATGTCCTTGTAGTGTGGCCTTTTTGCCCTTGATGGCTAGATTGGCCCGTTAAGGTTCTAGGGTCTCTGTTTCCCTCTATTCGGGTGCGAGCTTCTGGTTGCTCGTTTCCAAGTGAGCATCCATGCTTGCGTAGGGCCATTACTGCCTGAGGGTCTAAGATGAGGGCTTCTGGTTCTCTCTCCAACCTACTTGGGGCAGATACGGAGGGGGCAGGGCCCCTTTTGCGGGGGTCCAGGAGGCAGTCCCCTCCCTGAGCTGCAGGGTTGTTACGGCAAGCACTATGCACAGCTTAGAGGATTGTTCCACCAAATCTTGAACCACTTGCTCGGACTTTCGGCCCAGTGGTGGATCTACGATGCGCCTTTCACTCTATGTAGCTTGTGGGGTCAATTTCGAGGTTCAGAGCTCTTTTTCTACTTCATTGCCTCATTCGTTTTTGGGTCTAATTAGGCTTTTCTACTCAGCGGTTTGCGTCTAAGTCCCTGGTCTAGCAACTACCTGCCTCTAGCTACTGTGGCTGCGCCCTACGATTTTTCCTATTCCGTGTGCCAGAATCAAGTTCTAAGTGTCCTAAGGGCTTCCAATAGTTTGCGCTACTAAGTGTTGGCTGGGTTAGGTAAAGTTTTCTAAAAATTTGGTCAAACTGCATACTCGGCCCAATTGGTCCGAGTTGTAGGGTCCGAGTGCCCGATTCGGCACGTCCGAGGGCCGAGTGGTAAGGATCGTGTGTGATTGTCCAAATGAAAAATTCAACCGGTCTGAACCCGGGTGTCGGAGGGCCAACTGGGCTGAGGCTAGGTTAGGTGGCCGAGTGGGCCGAGGCAAAGCCAAGTGGTCGAGTGCTCGATTTGGACGACTCGAGTGTGGGAGTCCGAGTGGTAGTGGTCGAGTGGATAGAGTGGATTGGTTCGAGGGCCGAGTTTGGGCCTCGGACCAGACTCGTTGTGACTCAGACGTGCCAGGCACCGCGTCTCTTTTTGTCGACTCTCACAAAATTCGTTGTGCCGGGCGCTGGAGGCCTTCCCCCTTGTCAAGCAGTCCCAGATTGGTCCTACTACTGTAGGGGAAGGTGTAGAATTACCTGGGCTGGCCAAAGATCTCTTTGATGCCAAGATTGAAGCTGATTCCCTCACCAAGCTTTCCTCTTCTCTCCTTCTCTCCTGAAATGTTGCAATGCACAATGTGGCCTTTCTTGCCACTTTTGGCCCTTATACCCCTTTCCGGGTATGGTATTGGCACCCCCAATAACTCACTTGCCAAGCTTAGACATCACAAGTGATTTTTTTACCACTTTTGCATGATTCTTGCCCTGTTTTGCAACAGTAACCCTAATGCTTATTTTCTTTGTTTTTCTTTGTTTTCTCCTACTTAATGCATCCAAATCACAAAGTAAATACCTACACTACTCCATCTCACAACATAAATCTCAAAAAATAAAAAACCAACTTTCCAAGGAGATTGAATACCATCTTCAATACTTCTACTTCCTACCTATCTCAAGCACCAGTTCGAGGGAAAACCCTTACTTTGATGCTCGATTCGAAGAGTGCAAGCGCTCAAGGCTTGAATCGGTTGGTCCTGGCAAACAGAATCAAAATGTGGGAGCTTTCGCTCAACCGCCAAGACCCATGGACCACTTATTGTTTCAAGCATTCCAAGCTGAGCACTAATGGCTACCTCTCACATAGCTGACGCACTTCCATATCTACCGGTGTACTGAGCTTACGTCCATGCCGTTTGAGTTACCTCCTCTCCCGCACACTCCAGTAGCTCCATGATCCAAGTGCAAGCTTCAAGCAAGCTCCATCCTCAAGCTCCATGCTCCAAGCTCCATCAGTGTGAGCAAGAGAAGAGAAGAGAAAAGAAGAGAAGAAGAGAGGAGAAGATGGAGAGCTTCTCCACCCCATAGTCCCTCACCTTCACACACTCACTCCCTCACACTCTCACCCTCCCTCTCTCAAGCACAAGCTCAAGCAAGCAAGAAGAAGAAGAAGAAGAAGAAGAAGAGGAGATCCATTTTTTGCCACACACAAGAATGAGCTTCTCATTCACTTTTCAACTTTATATACAAAACCCTAAATCCCTTTTGGGCGGTCATCCCCTTTTCCCCTTTTTTGCATGGCCGGCCCTTTTTCTCATTGTCCTCCTATCTTCCTAGCTTCCTTTCCACTGCGCGTCTATGTTTACAAATTGCACGGGTGAGAGCCCGGCGCTCCTTGAATTAAACCATGATGCGCTTGCACTCTTTTACAAGGGTTTTGACTTGCACTTTTCCTTGTGCGCCTTTGTCTTCCGTTTCTCTTTGCTTTGGCCTTTGTCTTTGACTTGAGTTTTAGCTTTCTGAATTTTCCACCGCCTGGCACTTTTTTACAAGATTTCAGGGTGCACCTTTGTATTTTAAAATGCCCCTTTTCCTTTTTTGTAGCTACCTTGGACTTTTAAGGTTGCCCTTGCGCTTTTGGCCTTTTCTCCTCTTCTTTCTTCAGTCGAGCTACCTTTTTTTCACCTTTGCCCTACATCTTTTTTATTTCCTTTTGGTTTCTTCATGTTGGGGTTAATAGTGGGGCATATGATGAATGGAGTTCCTGAGCCAATCCATCACTTGGAAGGCACTACCCAATCTATACTCTCAATACCAAAGGAGATCGGCAGCCTTTTAGACTTTCCTACAATCTTGGAGCCTGAGATGGAGGCAATGATCGATGCATTGATACCCATGGATGTTGAGACATTTGATCCGCTTAGAGAGGAAGCAACCATACTATTATATGATGGGTGCTGAGTGTCTTGCTTGAAGGCACTGCTTGCATTCCTAAGTGTGCAAGCAAAATACAGGTGGAGCGATGTAAGTGTAACGAAGTTGTTCAGGTACCTTCTTTGTATGCTTTGTTGATTTATTTTTGGCACCATTATAAAAAACAATTGTGCTTTTTCAAGGTATTTTACGATTTTTTTCAAGTTAAGTATCATATATTACCACTTGCAAATACCATGTGTGAGCCTTGTAATGACACCGACATGTTTCAGGAAATCTTGGCATGGATTACAATAGTATCCATGCATGTGTCAACAATTGGGTACTGTTTTGAGGAGAGTAGGAGACTATGGAGACATTTCCAAAGTATGGTACTCACAGGTATCGATAGGACTTGCAAGGCTAAACCATCCCTCAAAACGTTCTTAGACACTTTCAGCTTATCCCCCATATATATCACATATTTTGTACCTCCAGCATGGTGAGCTTGACAATGTGGAATGCGTAGAATAGATCCACAGACAACAAATATCAACAGATTCATGTGCATGGAGCCACATTGACTCTACCTTTCCAAGCTTTGCCCAAGATCCAAGGAATCTTTGGCTCGATCTTGCTATAGATGGCGTGAACCCATTTGGTCTACACTCAATTTCTTATAGTGTGTGGCTTGTAGTCCTTGTTAACTACAATATCCCTCCATGGCTTTCTACGAAGAAAGGACACCTCATCCTTAGCTTTCTCAATCGTGGCTACTAGAAAGTTAAGAATATGGACATGTATCTTCATCCATTAGTTGATGAGCTTAAGTTTTTGTGGGAGGAGGGGGTCGCTATGGAAGAAATGAGCAAGTGCGATCGGAGGTCTGAAAATATACAAGCCATTCTCATGCAGACCATGCTTGACTTTCTCAGATTCGGGGAGTGCTCATGTAAGTAGGCTTCCATTCTCATTGGCAATATCCATCATAGCTCATTCAAGTTTGTATTCATGGATAGAGGCATTGAGACAGGTCTAGTTACCTCAGGTTATCATGTATGTCCATTGTGTGGGCCATAGTTAGAATCCTGAAGGTCACAAACCATGAGGAAGATGGTATATCAAGGACACACCACTCTCTTACCAGAGGGTCATGAACTAAGGGAAGGTTTTCTTGGACGACCTCCAAAACAAATGAATGCCCAAAGCTGGTACAAGCTGAAAACGTCCACACAGAGTCACATCCAAACGAATGTGAGGATTCTCAATTTTCTACAAGTTGTCATATTGGACCCACTTTTAGATCAAGGACTATATTGGATCCTATACATATTTTCAAGAATATGGGCAGCTTACTATTGGACCACATCACAAGAAAGAGAGACACTGCAGGGGCACAAATGGATTTGGAGGAGGCATGCAAGATAGAGGTGCTTTGGCCACAGTCGAGTGTTGATGGTCACTTGCAACTACCTCATGTTCCTTGGGTTTTGTCCATTAAAAAGGATCTCATTATGAAGCAAATTATCAATTCTATCCACACTCCGACAGGTATGATGCGTTTTCTCAGGTTCGCATTTTCTAAGGACGACCAATTATCCAAGCTAAAATCCCATGATTGGCATAATATATGTCAAGTTTGTAATACAATTGGATTGTAAGTGGCATATTTATTTTGGTTTTTGGAGTGTAGTCATTGTTTGTAAATCTTCTTCATTTGTATTACCGATCATGATCACAAGATACCTTACTCCAAAAATACGCAGGCCGATTTACAAGTTATCAAGTTTAGTGCAATGGATCTCACAGAAGGAGATCAAGACATCCTCTATTGAATCTACAAGGCCGGGAGCAATGGAGAGTGTCTGTCTCTTTGAGAAGTATCTACCCACCAGCATGCTCATTACACAAACACACCTCCTGATGCATCTTGTAGAGGGGGAAGTAAACATTGCAAGACCTATCCATACGCAATGGATGTTCTTCTTGGAGCACTTCATGAAAGCCCTAAAAGGCTTTGTGCGACAATGAGCTTGAGTACAAGGTAGCATGACTGAAGGTTGGTTGGTGTTTGAGGCGTAAGTGCATATTTCAAAGTGGCTACCAATAATGGATTCAAACAATAGTATGCTATGGTCACTAAAGGGCGATCATAGATTGATCGAAGATGTGGTGGTTCAAAATGGGGTAGAAAAAAGGATGAATCTTGCAATGGAGGAGAAAGTGAATCATTTTTGTATGTTGCACCATTCCTCCATGGAGACGTGGCTTGCTAGGCATGAGAAAGCTAGGAAAGATCGAGAAGAAGCATGATCTGAATTTCGACATAGTACATGCCATCAATTGATTTGATATCTTGAGGGCATGGAGAAGATGCCGCGTTTTATGTCAACACGATGATTGTATGGAGCTTTGACGGCAACATCTCGCGAAGGGACAAAGGTCTCAATTGAGTAGTGGGAATTCTCGAGGGTATGTAGTCCAAAGGTGATGACCTTCTTAGGGTTTAGGGTTTCTAGATTTTATATATGACAACTAATTATCTGTTTCAATGTACATTAAAAAATATAGAGTGCAACATGGTCGCGCGCATGGCATTTCCACGTGGAGCATCTACTTCAATCACAGCTGTGGGAATGTCTACTCTAGTCACCCCGACTGTTTCTTAGCTGTTCGCAGGTGGCACCCCTATGGGTGCTACTCTGAGAGATACCACCCCTGTAGGTACACTAGATGTACAAGGGTCTCCTACATATGCCCAGGAGTATAGTCATAGGTGTGAGAGGACACATCTTAGATATAGCCCAAAGGGGTATGGATAACTTATAGATGATAGGATAGGAGCCGTTATTATTGATGATGAGGGGAGGAGGGTGATGGCTCGTATGAGAGAGTTGTGCCAACAAGTTTTTTCGACATAATGTCTTGGATCATTGGAAGAACATACCAGAGGGGAGCAAGGACTACGTAGTAGCATCCTTGCATGAGGAGTTTCAAGTACCCACTACAATAGATAGGTTTTTCATAGGCTGGATGATGGAGTACATGTATGCGTACATGTCACACAGATGATTAGACACACGTAGGCACTTAAGAGTGGGGCCTCAAAGCCCAAGTGGCTAGACGCAGATGATTGGCGCTGACTCTAGAAGATTCTCCAGGAGGTTGGAGACAATAGCACGAGGCAACAAGGGCGCGACTGGAGACAAGAGTGGTCCATCATCTTGGGATTGGCGGCCACAAGACTTATTTGGAGGACTTTGTAAGTTTTTCTTTTGTTATTTTCTCTTATTTTTATGCAATGTCCATTGTACTGATAGTCTGTTTCTAACAGTTGTATTTTGTTTTCTTTGCAGCAGTTCATTACAAAGTGCAACCCCACTGACCTAGAGACTCCATGTGTAGAGAGACACAGTCTCACTACATTGATTAACCGATTGTATGCACGCGATGGTCCAGTAAGTCACTCATCTTTCTTGTCCTTAGTTACTAAATTTAATTAAAATACATTATTGTATGGTGGACTAATGTGTAGTTGTTTCTTTTTTTGTAGAGTTCATTTGATGCTTCTTTGTGGCGCGACGAGCTTTCGAATGACAAGGATCTATAGCTTGCCTTTGGATCTGTGGAACACACATCCTCTTCTGTTTTCGGTCATGTGATTTATATCCACATTTTCTATGCACTATGTTATTATCATCCTTTGTATTTTTCCATGATTCTATCGTCACTTTTATTACGTGATGTTGCCCTGCCATAAATTTTTTTTCTCTGTAACCGTCGCTATTAGCATCGCAAATTTATTGCACATGTCACAAAGCGTTGCTATTTGTGTCCCTCCTATATCAGTGTTGCAAATAGCGACGTAAATATAAATGCATATAGTGAGAGTTCTATGGCATCGTTAATATTGATGTTTCTAGCAATGATGGGGGCTAATTTTTTAATGAACATTTTTGTTGCTTTGAACATCGATATGAAGCCTGTATCTTGTAGTGAAGAATTTCTTGGCATATTGATATGTATCCCTCAAGATGGTAGGCCCTATCAAACCAACTTGCAAATTTTCTTGCTTTTATTCTCCCCAAAAAAGTGACCACTTGATAATCAAGGTTGGGCTTCATGGAGAACTACTAACTATTCATACTTAAGCACACATCTTCTTAGTACATTGTCAACTCCTTGTCTAGACAATGTATTATGATAACTTGAAATTATATAGTCTTAGATTCCAACTTCCTTCTTTGATAACTTAAGCACACAACTTCTTAGTACATTATCCACTCCTCCTCTATACAACATATTCATGATAACTTGAAATTATCTATTCTTAAATACCAACTTCCTTCTTTGATCACTTATAAGATGTGCTAGCATTACTCCATCCTACAAGAAATGTAGTAGCTGATCATAATAAGAATGTGGATCTACAACCTAAACTTCAAAGAGTTTAGCATTAGGTAGTTGACCAAGAGCTCCTACTTCTACATCATTATTTCCCAATATGCTAATATAGTCAGTCACTATATGTTCTTTTCTTGGAGTGTGAATGACCTTGAAGTGAAACTCTTGTAACAAAAACATCCATCTAGCCCATTTTCCTATTAATTGAGGTTTATTTATTAGGAGAAATAGAGCTTGGTGGTCCACATGGAAGATCACTTGATTACCTACTAGCAAGTAATGCCTAAATTTTTGAACCAAATAAACCATTTGAAGGGCTTTTCTCTCCATTACAAAGTAGTTCTTTCTGGCAGCACTTAATCTTCTACTTGCATAATATATTAGTCTAAACCAGCCGTGTCACATGGAAAATACACAGGAGTTTGTGAAAGTTGCTCACCACAATGATGCTTTATGACATGGGAGTAAAGAATGATGAAGAGTAATCAACACAAGATAATTATCTAGAAGAAGAAGTTTAGATACAAGGCGAATGTGAAAACATACTCATTGATTAAAGGTATGGTCAAGATATATGTTCAAAAGACTCTTGGTCAAGGGAAGTTAAAGGATATGTTCAAAAGACATATGAAGAGCTTGAGATAAATCTTGTGATGACAATTTTTTTATTGATATGATGTCACTCACCAAAATGATTCCTCCTCTTCCCTATGAATTCTCTCACAACTTCTACCATCAACAAGAGATGGGTAGCAAGGACAACGAGGCCGTTGAAGATACATTTTCCATATCTCTTTAGAGAAAGCAAAGGATGACTGGCTAACTGTGGGAGCTCTCGCTCAGCCTCCAAGACCCACGGACCGCTTATTGCTTCAAGCATTCCAAGCGAGTTCTAATGGCTATCTCTCACCTAGCCGACGCGCCGTCGATCCTATGAGTGTAGTGAGCTTACCTTTATGCCGATATGAGTTGCCTCCTCTCTCCCACACACCGATAGCTCCACGATCCTAGATGCGAGCTTCAAGCATCCTCAAGCCTCCTCCACCTCCAAGCTCCATCCTCCATAGGCACGTGTGCAAGAAAAGAGAAGAGAAGAGAAGAGATGGTGAAGAGCTTCACCCTCTTGATCCCTCACTCTCACACACTCACTCCCTCACACTCTCACACTCCCTCTCTCAAGAGCACACACAACCAAGAAGGTGAGGGGGAGAAAAGAAGAAGTCTATTGTTGCCAAACACCAACAGAATGAGCTCTCATTCACTGTTTAAACTTTATGTATATAAACCCTAAAATCCCATGGGCACCCATCCCTTTTTTACATGACCGGCCCTTGCAGCAAGGTCTTTTTTTCCATGTCCCTCTTCTAGCCTTATGCCTCTAGCCTACACCCGTCTACTATTTTACAATTGGCACGGGAGAGAGCCTAGAGCTCTTTTACAAGAGTTTTCCAAGTTTTTTGAGGCGCCCTTCATTTAAAATTTCGCTTTTTTGCCCTGGCTTGGTTTTGGAGGTCGTCTACGTGTCTTTTCTCTTTTTCAAATGTTTATGTGCTTTTTTGTCTTTCTTTTTTCACCATCTTGACCTGGGGCCATCTCGATTTGGGGTTAACATTACCCCCTCCTAGACGGGTGCCAATCCCATGGCACTTCTGTGTTGTTGTAGGTTGGCAGGAAATTGGCCAAGTGGTGCAATGGTGAGGGCCACTTGGAGACTTAGGTGCTTGTAGGAGCTGTGACATTGTTTGTCAAAGGAGCCAAACGGGTATTGTGTGGTTGATGGGGCCTCCGAAGTTGGTGGTTTGTTACTCTCTAATGTTTGGAAGGAGATGGTGCAGTGTTGTTCCTAAGGGGAGGTGGGTCTACGAGCCTAGGTGATGTCCCACACTTGAGGACCCCATTTGTGCCAAGGGGGGTGCGGTGCCAGTGGCTTAGGGTGACAGGTCTAACCATAGGTAAGTGTTACCTCCCTAGGTGTGTCGTGCCCTTGATGTGCCCTAAGCGTGAAGTGGGGGAGCAAAAAGGGCTAGGGGATTAGGAGTGCAGCCGGCAGACTGAAGCCAGCAGACATGCCTTACTTAAGAACCCCTAGATGCATGATCGTGCTTTATGTGGTGGTAAGTGCTTCTACAAGTGGGTGATGTTGACTAGTCAGGTTTTTTTTTTTGTAGTGGAATGAATGACAACCAGGCCTAATCCTCTTCATCTGAATGAGGGGGGGAAGGAGGGCAGATGGATTTGTGCAAAATTGGTGGCTTTGCATGTACCCTTTCAGTTTGATGCGGATGTGGAGAGAGGTGGTGGAGAGGAAGGGGTGATTACACCTAGTAAATTGGCTGTCACTCATGTCCTCTACGAGAGCTAGGCAAAAGGAGGGGAATAGGCTAGCTCTCATCATTAAGCGTACCATAGCGTAGCTATCAATAGCATTGGGATCAAAAAAGATGGGGGCCAAGCCATTCTCCTACAGTGCCAGATCTTGCTTGAGTAATAGCTTAAGAAGTCTAAGGTAATTACATGTAGTTATAAAAGCGAGATCGGGATAGGAGGAGAATTTTGCGAGAAAGCACGTTATGGAGTCGGTTAGGCTTCCTAAATAAAAAAGGAGGGCATTCTCGAAGGAGGTGGCATTGGAATTGTAGATGATGGCCATCCGCGAGTCGTGCGGCGAGGGGGGAGGTTGAGTTGTTGTTCTTCCACCAATTTTTTTCGTTGCTCCTTGAGCATGGCTTGTCTGTCCAGGGGCAGGTTGAGTTGTTGTTCCTGATCGTGCGGCGAGGGGGGTTGTAGGATTATTTGTTCGTTGGTTCTTCTTATGACGAATTCAATGTCAGTGTCCTCCCCCTGCCAGTTATCTAGCTGCACCCCTTCCTCAAAGCCGAGTGCATCTGCCTCTTGGGGGGTTAAGCCGGCCAATAGCAGGTACTTTCACTGTTCTTCTAAGCCCAGCCTAACCTCTATAGGTTGGGGTGGCATCTGTAGCCTTGCATGCAGGGCTCTGCATGCGATGCTCAGTTTCTTCTACACCACCTCCAACGGCTCCTTTCCCTCCAGTTGGGTTGTGTCTAGTACTGTGTTGAGGAAGGCCTCTTACTGGGCAGTGAAGGCTATATGGGCGACGTCCACTTTGCTTTCTGCCAAGATTTTTTCTTTCTCCACCAAGGCGAGGTCTGCGCCAGTGCCACCCTTGATAAACAGGGTAAATTACATTTATTCACTCTCCCTATACATGCTGCATTATGTCGCCCTTCTTTACTAGTCCTTAGAACTCTTCGACGACTTATTATACTTGAGTCAATGAGGTAGTGCGGGAGGTTATGATTGATATTTTCCTCTTTAATGGCTCTGTTACTTATAGAATAAGTTTTAATACTTCTCCATGTGAAAAAAGGGGATATTTTTCCTTGTTTTTTCCTAGAGTGTTAAACATTATGAGCTTCTACACGAGGCATTGCATGCCTAGTAGGTGTGTTGGATACCCAAGCCAAGCGTCCCCTACCTCCCAACCCACCTAGCTAGTTATGTTGTATGCACCTTGCAAAAACTCATGATATTTTTGTAGTTCAAAATGGGGTAATTTATTTAAATTTTTAATCTATATTGGAAAATTGAGGTCATTAACTAGGTTTTTACTACTATTTTTTCTAAAATGGCTATGTTGTTTCATTAGGTCATGCCCATGTAGCAATACTATATCCAAGAGATGTCACATTGTTTCCTCAAGGCTTGATGCACTTTGAACTCAATGTTGGTGAGCATGTTGTTGACTACTTGTCTGCTTTGAACAGTGAAGATCGTGGGACCTTGGTAATATACCAATCTTAGAACAACAACCATTATGTTTCTTACTTTGAGAACCATTTTTTTGTAGTACAATTTCATGTTTTCATGAAGATATGAGCTTAAGAGAGTGACTAAGAAAGTTCTAACTTTAGTAGAAGGGCATGAGTTAACATATGGAACTTGTTTCTTGAAAGTAGTGCTTAAATAGAATGATTAGAGGTATGCTTTTGTGGCTTGTTGTTGCAGCTTCAACCATTTCTCATTCTACATGGCCCATTCCTTGGCCCTTTTGCTTATTTCTTCCATGCTCTCCCCCTGTTTTTGTGCTAGCGTTGTCTTTCTCTTTCCTCCCAAGGTGTAGTTCTTTGGTCATGGACTCAATCTCTTTTCATTGTTGCTCCCTGTCTTGTATTCTCTCCTCTTCTTTGGCATTCAGTTCCTCCATCATCTGCTCAATGGTGGCGGTTTTGCCTCCAGTTCCTTATATTGCATCAGGAGGAGCTTGTATTCCTAATGCATTTGCACAAGCTCTTGATTCTCGTCCTCGAGCCGCTATTTGTAGCTTTTTTCCCTGTCCTCTTTTTCTTTCAATTCTTGCTTGCTCTTAAATATTTGGCATTACTACATGGCGATGATGTGGGTTTTCTCCAGTTGAAAGGCCGCCACTAACTCGTTCTCTATCACCAACTCAGCCACCGCCATTCTTTTTTTCTCCTTCACCCTCTCTAGTTGGGAGAGCAGCTCAGTGACATATTCGTCGTAGCCGGCTGGTGGTGTCATTGTTGCATGGGTAGGGGTGGTTGAGGCCTCCATACGTGGACGCTTTTGGTCTTGCCTCGATTCTGCATTTGCGACTGGTCTTTTTGGCCCCGTGGTCATGGTTTCCGTGCTCTTCCCTTGGGCCATTTCTTTATTGATAAAGTATTGCATCCAGGCCACCAGGTTGGACACTTCCAAGCTGGTGGGGATGCTAGGGGTAAGCGTAGTGGGTTCAGCGGGGGGTGCCATGAGGGTGGGGATAGGATGGAGGGGTGCTTTGCCTTTTCCTTCTGAAACTGCGAGTGGCACGGGTTCTGATGCTTGCGTGTTGGAGCTAAGCCCTTCTTCCCTCGGCTAGTTCCAGGCTTCTGGAACATGTGCCCTACATTGCTGCTTGATGGACCGGCATGTAGCCTCGGCCAAGTCCTCCTCTTCCTTTCTTCTTAACTCCTCTTCTTCCTCCACGACTCTTCTTTTCCTTTTCTTTTCAGCCTTTTTGTATTCTTCCTCTAGTTTCTCTTTTTCCTCCTTTTCTTCTCTTCTTCTCCTTTCAGCCTCTTGCTTTGACGCCTTTTTAGCCTATCTAACTTGCTATGTTGTTTGGTCTTCTTCCTGCTTCCTCTTCCTTTCTCTCTCCTCAGCCTCCCTGAGGGATTGTCTTTTCTCTTTCTCCAAGTCTTCCTTCTCCCTGCGGCCTTTATCCTCTTTCTTTTTCTTTTGCGCTACCTTTTTCTTGGTCTCCTTGACCTTCTTTTTACTTTTTTGTTCTTCCCTTTCTTCCTCAATCTCAGTCCTATTACTGGACCTCTCCTGGTGTGGTGAGGGGGTGATTTGTCAGGTGTTTTCCCCTCCCCCTCTTCTGCTTCTTGCGTCTCTTTCATGGCCTCCTGGATGAGCGCCGTTAAGATGCTCTTGTAGGTGATGAACAAAGCTTTGGAGGAGGCCTTCTTTCTTTCTGCGGCCTTAGACGCTGGGGATTCCCCTCCTGCGGGCATGCTTCCTAAGGCTAGCGCTATAGCTGCCTAGTCGATGGTTTTGCGCACATAGCCGTTCCACTCGACTTCATGCAGGGTATGGGCCGCCACATTCTCTAGTATCGGCACACTAATCCGGTGCATCAATGCGTTGTCATCGTTTGTCAGCATGTCCTCCTTTCTCATCCCCAACATGGCATATACATCCCTCTTCTGCTTCTTTTCCACCTTTGGTTTGAATCCCAGTGCCTTCTCCACCAAGGCGGAGGTTAGGCGAACCAATACTTGCTTGGCATTCTGTCCTCTTCCCACTGTGACGGTGTCGCATTTGTTGTCGGGGTTGTAGGACCTGAGAAATTCCACATAGCTCGTGTGGTCAGGTTCTTATGTGAATCTTTCTCGGTACTTCTTGAGGTTGCAGCTTTCCATGACTCTCCTGTCCGCCTCTTCCTTGGCCACTAATTCTTCTATATTATAAATAGTCCAAAATTTTAATTGGTTGTAGGCGCGGCTCTCCCGGGTGATGGTGTACTGCGTTCTCTCCTCTTCCGTGAATGGGAGCTAGTGGGCTCGGTCTTGCTGCAACATGTTTCGTTCCTGTCATAAACCAAAATTTTCATTAGTGCTTTCCACATAGTAATTTGCTAACTACTAAAAAAGAGAAACTCTATGTTTTTTGAATGAATTCATTAAGAACCATTGTAGATTTTCCTTTTCAGCCTTTAACTTTTTGCCTATTTTTTCATAATATATGTTTATATGTTTCATTAATTCCCCTTCCCTTCCAGCTTGAGAAGAATCCCTCCTAGGATTGAGGGTCAGAAAGGCAAGCGCATTTGGCATGGTGGCATAGAAGTTACTTGTGAAGGAGCCAATCATAGAATTGGGGGTTGTACTCTAAGTAAGCGTCGTGGTTCAGATTAGAGGGTTTAATCCCCACTTGTGTGATGTATGTGAGAACATCTGCTAGGAAGTCACCAGAGTTGACATGGCTAGCAACATGTAACTCTTCCTCAGTCAACAAGCAGTCGAGGTAGGGGTGTCCTTTGATGTGTTCTTGTATGGGACGGCCCCAAAGAGTGGTTAACACTCGGTACGAGGTTGGCACGACATATGTGGGGTTGTATTCCACTATTTTGATAGCGCGGCGCTACTCACCATTGGTCATTATGCAGCACCCTTCGACTGCCCATTGCAGCCTAAGAGTGTACCAACACTTTAAGAATGGGGAGTTGGTATCAATGAGGTTTGATAACAATGTGATTTATTGCTCAGTGATTGCCGAACTGGTTTGTTGATCATATGACATGATGAGGCGCTGCTTGATGGCTTGCTCCTTGGATATTTCGTTGTTGAGCAATTCAGCAGCGGAGCACGAAGCGTTTGCGAATGCTAATTCAAAGATTTCCCAGGAGCAGGGCATGGTTTGAACTTGAGTTGCAAAGGGTTCCTCCAATAATCCTAAGTCCAAGTGGTCATAGCTTAGTGCTAACGACATGAAGGTGGTGTCTAGTCATTTAATGCATTTCACAACGTCATCCTCGGTGTCCTCTGCGAGGTCGGTGGCCAGTGCTAAAAAGGATTTGCATTCATAAGAGGGCGTAAGGCCGACGGGTGGTTGTGGTTTGCTAGAACTAGCACTAGTGGCAACGACGAGTTGCGGTTGGGTGTGTGTTTGAGTCTGGGGTTGAGCTGCTCGGATTATGGGTAGATTAGGGGCAGCCTCGACGAACGGGCTGCTGCATTCAAGGTGGATTTGAGGAGTCGGGTTGACTTGGTCGGGTGATGACTCATGTGACGGAGTTAGTTTTTTGGGCCAATAGGCTTGTGTGACTTCGTTGGGTTTAGGCATGGATGGGTCGGATGGCTGTGGTTTTGGAGGCCGCTATGGCGAATGGTTTGGAGGGCTTATGGGACTTGAGTTGATCAAGCTTAAGGGCGGCGTACAAGTAGCGCCTTTGGTCATGTAGGCCTTAGGGATCCATAGCTAGGTATTGCCATGTAGTTGCCTTGCACGTGCAAGAGGGTTTTAGGAACCCATCTTTGCTTGATCATGCGACGCTTATTGTGACTGCATCTTGATCTCTTAGATTTAGCATTTTTGGTTTTATGAGGATAAGAGCGGTGATTCCTAGGCAGCGATTGTGGCTGCTTACGCTGCCATTGAGATCTAGGTTGTTGGGCTTTAGGTCTTGCTGTTGCGGCCTATGATTCCTGAAATCTGGGCAGTGGAGGTCATGCACTACCCCCTCCTTAGAGTTGGTTACGGACATTTCTACAGGTGGCATTGCGGATAGTGATGAGGTCGCGCAGCCCTTGCTGAAGGCTGTGACATTATGAACGTTTCCTATTGTAAGATGGATGCACTGCGATCCATAATCAACATTACAGTGAGTCTGCTTTTTCAAAGTTCGGCCCCCAGCAAGGACTCCGTACGTGCATGTTTAGCATTCGGCAACACGTTAAAAACCATTGGAACAGTCTCAGACTAGATAGAAACGACAGCTCTACACTTGCCGAGAAGTGTGTATGAATGGGCCCATATGGGCTTAATTTTGCATTAGTGAGTTAAAGTTGAGGTCTGCCAAGTTTAGTCCAATGATCATGAGTTAAGACACTGAAGTCTGCTCCCTCGTCAATCAAGGTGTTGAAAGTGCATGTTTGTGTTTCCGTGACTGTAATATGGAGGTATGCGGGCTCTACAACTGATGGGACCTAAAATGGGAGGGCACTGGCTCATGCACTAGTTGGACCTCTATCATACGCTCAACAACCCCATGGCCTCGCAGCTAGGAGCGTTGATGACACATACCTCATACACTGCCTTCCTAAACATCTTGTGTTTGTATCACGTCTCCTAGTCCAACTCTAACCCAATTAACACTCCTCAGATGGAGTCCCAACACATTGCCAAATAGCACGAAGTACAAACATAGGAGGTCCTCCCACGGCTGACTGCCGCTACCTCACTGCGACTCTTCTACATCTTGGGGATTGGCCCCTCGATGCATCGCTAAACATAAAACACAATATCGCACATATTTCCACTCAAGCTACCAATTAATCGTATCCAAGAAGGTACTATTTTCCTCACTTTCTTTCCCCTAGGACCCAATGCCTAGCCTACAGCTTGGGATATCCTGTCTCTCACTCAACGCGGGTCATGTTCCTTTAAAAAGCAATTGCCATACATCCAGGAGTTCCTGATACTTTTAAGTTTCTTTATGATTTATGCAAGTAGTGAATGCTCACATGCTCAAACAAAGAAAAATCAGCATTGTGCTTAGTGCAAAAGCATTCTGTCTCAATGAATTTCTCTGATGCATAATTGCTACGTTGCACGAACCTAGCACCGAGGAGACCTCGTGCTACTAGATCCTTATTTTAAATTAACGATCGATCTATATGATATGCATAGATGAAAGCAATCAGCCTTTTCTTTCTCTCAGCACTTAAACACCACTCTCATTCTCTTTAACCCCTCGCCATTTAGATCATGCACAATGCATGGGTTTAGGGTAATATTTTCTATGTTTTTATTGTATAAAAAGCAATAAAAACTCACTAAAACATAAAGATAGGGCTGAACTGAGGCCAAACCTCATATTTCAGACCCCCCATACATACACAAACATGAATCTTATTTTTTAGTATTTTTCGCACATTCAAAACCTATTTTTCCCTTATTTTAACCCATTTTTCCTATTTTTCTTGTATTTTTCACAATATTAAATAACTAAAAATGAAAAATGAGTTTTGTTTTGTGGCCCTTAGGTTCATTTGCAACAAAAACACAAATTTAGTTGGTGTGTCTTATTATATTTTCCATTTATATATCAAAAACACCCAATTTTTTCCTACTTCGCGTGTTTTACGGGTTTTACACCATTAATTTCAGTCACAACACTTATGATTTTTTGATTTTTTGAGCATAAACTGATGAA